>NW_026068010.1:123094-237149 GCF_014885135.2 Alexandromys fortis
GCTGGAGAGATGGCTCAACGGTTAAGAGCATTGCCTGCTCTTCCAAAGGTCCTGAGTTCAATTCCCAGCAACCACATGGTGGCTCACAACCATCTGTAATGAGGCCTGGTGCCCTCTTCTGGCCTGCAGGCAGAACACTGTATACATAACATAAAGAGAAAAAAAGAATGTTTGTATACATAATAAATAAATAAATAAATATTTAAAAAAAGAATGTGTGTTCATAGCTTTTAGGAGCAACATCTGGGCATGTCAGAGAAATGTATTAATTGTGTCATTCAAATCCTTATGAAATTTAGTTCCAGCTGCTGCAGAAAATGTGTTTATTAAAAAAAAAAATCCTACAAGTTGTGGCTTTAGGTTTCATTTTAAACCTAACCTATAAAAACTAGAAATATTTCTAATTATGTAGACACTCTGTTATAGAGAATAGAAAAGTAAATTACCTCCCCCACAATTATTTTTTAAAAATCACATTTTTTTCAACTAATCATTACCCAAAATGGCTTAATGTCACGTGCCTGGAAAATAAAGTAATTTCTTTAGGCATCATCCCAAGTTTAATTGGGTCATATCCATAACTCTGGGGAGCACAGCAATTTGTTTAATTACACAGAGGTACATTTTGCAACTACTTCATATTGCTGGGTACACATGAAGACAGCAGCTCTCCACAAGACACTCTCGACAGATTACTGACTTTTTATAGCTCAGGGAAACTATTTTCCCCACATTAAAATTACCATGGCCCTGCTCTGCAAAAAAAAAAAAAAAAAGGGAATGTCACTCCCCTCTTCAGTGCCCACAGGCTGTCCTTCTGGGCTGAGAAAGGGCTCAGAATCATTCCTGCTCACAAGACAGACAGCCACCGCTGCCATGGCCACCTGATCTAAAAGTCAAACTGCCTGGACTCTAGCAGAGGCCCTCACAATCCAGTCGAGAGCCTGGGTTGGGTGAAATGCTCGTGTACAACAACCAGTCCTTCCAGGAACGTCAGAAGTTCTCTCTCACCAGCAACAGAGTACAGAGTACAGATCCCATAAGAACAGTACTAAGCTGATCCTCTGAAACTGGGGGCAAGTGTTTTGGCTGTAAAATGTCACACACTAAATATTCCATTCTTTGCAGCTTGCACACTTGCCATTGCCACCACAGACATCCGGTCCACCCTCACCAGCTACACCACACAGAAATGGTATGGCTGTAATCCTACAAAATCAGGTAACAAGTCGGCCTTGGCTCCCAGGATGCAGCTTGCCAACTGTCCTAGCTCACGTTCTGATGATGAGATAAAAAATTCTGACCAAAAGCAACTCGGGGAGGAAATGGTTTATTTCCCTTACACTCTCAAACATCATCCATTATAAAGGAAGCCAGGAAAGAAACCTGGAGGCAGACAGTGAAGCAGAAGCCTTGGAGGAACACTGCTGACTTGATTGCTCCCCAATGGCTTGCTCAGCCTGGAACCCAGGCCTGCCTGGCTAGGGGTGGCCCGGCCCACAGCAGACTGGGTCATCCCCGACATCAGTCATTAATCAAGAAAATGACCTACAACCTAAAGGCCAATCTGAAAGAGGTAATTTTTCAGTTGAGGTTCAGTCTTCCCAGATAACTTTAGCTTGTGTTAAGTTGACAAAAAACAGAAAGCAAATGGGCGCACCAACCTCTGCTGCAGCACACAGGAAGCAGAACACTCCAGATAAATGAAGCAACCCTCTTTGGTCTCTAAATCTACCTTTACTATACAGCACAAAATACTGTGCCCTGCCCCCATGCTGAGAAAGAGTCACACAAATCCTATAGCCATCTTACACACACACACACACACACACACACTCCATTTAAACTATATTTCTGAATGGCAGCTTGAAGGATATGCGATGTGAAATCAAGGATTTATTAAGGAAACTAGAGTGCTCTTTATGAATAGCATAGAGCTGAGTTTGGGTGCCCTCACTAAGGATACAAACTACCACTCTTAGCCCTGGGCTGACTGACATCGTCTCTTCTGTGGGGGTTCCTAGCTACACTTACATTTTCTAGCCTACTAAATCAGGACAAATGAGGTTGAGCCCTAGCACAGCCAGCAGTTTGAGACTGGCTCTTATTTTCTCCCTAGCTACCAGATAAACCACCCAGGACCCCAGCTTCTGCAGAAAGCATGATGCAAGGTGAAAAGAGGCTGCCTACCAGGGCAGCCATGCAGAAGTCCACTAGGGATGCCAGCTGTGCCGGAGACAGAAGCCTCCAAACATACAGATTTCTCTGGCCGAGTCACTGAAATCTTGCAGTTACTGAAGCTGTTAGCTCTGCCATTTAAAATTCTGGCCATGAAGACTTAACCATTCCAGAGGGACGGGTCATAGTGTTTCACTCTTGGTCCCCATAGATTAATGATCCTCAGAATTCACATTTAGCTCTTTATTGTTATGGGTACTTCCTGTGATTTAACTCAGATCTTCACTTAATGGAAGACAAGCAAGAAGCCTCCACCAGCTATGACCAATAAAACCACAAGCGTCTCAGACAATAAACACACCCACTTAAACACAACTAGCAACTTTCATTTACCCACAAGCAGACCTAAATTCTTTGTACAAAAAGAGAAAGCACCCTGAGTATATAAAAATGCAGAATAAGATGCTGGGTCTAAATTAAGTCTGACAGTCATTAGATATCAAAGAGCAAAACAGTAAAGCCATAAACTTCCGAGTGCGTACTGGCAAAACAGAGTTAATAATAAATAGACTGACAGTGTGGCAGCTGTGTGCCTGTCCTAACCATTTTATTGCCTGTCCCAGCTGGCTTTCCGCTGTTGTAATAAATGCCTGACCAAAAGCAAATTGGGGAGGAGGTTTATTCGGTTTACAGATTACAGCCCATCACTGAGGAAAACTGAGGGAGGAACGTGAGGAAGGACTAAAGCAAAGGCCAAGGAAGAATGCTATGGTGCTCACTGATTTGTGATATAGATATGAATAATTTGCATTGGCACTGATTTTAGTCTATTGATATATATTTCTGCTCTTGATTAAAGTATTATGATTATACGGTTTATTTAAAAATGTAATGTATAATTAAGATAGATAAGCATCATTAATAGTCAAGCTTGTAGTCATGTTAGGTTTTTTTTTTAGATATATTGAGATATATTTCAGTTAGATAGGGATTCTTAAAATCTTTCAGAGGCTCCTTATGGCATTGATTAGCGATTTGGGCAAGAAAGTGCTCTTACCTGAACTTCTTGATGCTATGCTGTATGAACTGGACATGCAGGACCCACAGAGAAATGACTGCTGAACTTTCCTAAAGGTGAGACGATCCTTCGGGATTCCTGTTTCAAGAAAGAGTCTGAAAGACATTCCGCAGGACACAGAAGAAAGTGACTGACAAGCTGCCAATACAGGCAGAACTGTCTTTCAAATTTTCTTCTTCATGGAAAAGTCTTCTGGATACTATGGGCCAGAAGAACTTTGGGTGACTATCCAGACAGCGAGATGTCTCTGTCAATTTTAGAGTTCTGGAAGTAGCTTAAAATGCCCTTCCTGTTTATTTAGGTACTATTATATCCTTCTGGAGTCTTTGATGGAGTTGAAGAATATAAAGTTATAGTTTTCCTTAGTTATGATGAAAGATAAAATAAATATAAATAGTGTAGCTGTAATTCTTGCTTGATAACTGTTTTATGTAATTTTATTATGTTAAAGTTAAAACCTTCCTTTTTATTTAAACAGAAAAGGGGAGGTGATGTGGGATTCCTCTCTGTATGTTGTGAATTCCACTGATTAATAAAGAAACTGTCTTAGGCCTGCAGAAGACAGAACTTAGGTAGGCTGGGAAAACTAAACTGAGTGTTGGGAGAAAGAAGGTGGAGTCAAGAGAAGCCATGTAGCCCTGCCAGAGACAGATGCTGGAACTTTACCTGGTATGGCAATATACAGATTAATGGAGATGGGATAGTTTAGGATATAAGAGTTAGCCAGAAATACACTTAAGCTATTGGCCAGCAGTATTGCAAATAATATAGTCTCTGTGTGGTCATTTCAGGGCTTAGCAGCCAGGAACTAACTAGCAGCCTCCTACTACAGGTTTGTAGTAGGTTTGGTCCCAGGCTCATGTTCAGCTACCTTTCTTAAACAGCCCAGGCCTTACTGCGTAGGGATGGCACTGCCCACAGTGGGCAGGGCCCTCCTGTATTAATTAGCAATCAGAAAATGCCCTACAGGTCACAGGCCAATCTCATGAAGCCAATTCCTCAACTGAGGCTCCCTCTTCCAAAGTGGCACTTGGTTGTGTAAAGTTGACAGCTGAAGCTAACTATAACAGCATGGAAGCCTTCTACAATTCTTCAAGATTTGACGCTTTTGTGATTCTTTTTTTTTTTTTTTTTTTTTGGAGGCAGGGTTTCTGGTAGCTTTTGGTTCCTGTCCTGGAACTAGCTCTTGTAGGCCAGACTGGCCTCGAATTTTGTGATTCTTTGTATGTTTGTTTTGTTTTAAAGAAGTATAGAGTTTATGTAAGGCACAAACAGCAGAGTTGTGAAAATTGTGAATACAGCTCAGGTATGAATTCATCATTATCCCTGACAAACCTTGAAACTGCTATAAACTGTGATGTCAACTTTGAAAAATAAGTAACAGTTAATAGTCAGAATATTTCAAAGAATGATTCAACTGCAGTGTAGTCTTGAGAAACGATGTCGCATTGTATAATTAAAACCAGTTGCCCAGTGACTGGGGAAATGAGGGACTTCTGCAATTTCTAGTTTTATGTTAAAAATCAAAAAGCCAGGTTTGGTTGTACTATTGAGGCGGGGGAGGAGATCCAAGAGTGAAGCCCAGGCCTCACACAAGGACTGCAAAATTAGCATCCAAGAAAAAAAAACCCTGCTGGCAAAGAGGAAGAGGGACATTTGACCCAAAAAGGCCAGTGAGTAACCGACTCCACACACATGACAAGGTGCAACACAACCACCTGGACCTTTGGGAAACCTCTCCCAGGAGCCTCTCCCTGCTCAGATCTGCTTCCTACCGTATCCTTGCTTAATACATCCAGGCTTTATAAGTATCAGACACGGGCCTCTGTCCATTTCCCCCTTCTATTCAGAGACACAAAATCCTGGAAGTCCCAGCAGCCGTCTCCGGAACTCTACATTGCTGATGTGGGAACGCAGGGTGCCTTCTTCAGGTTGGCAGTCTCAAGGACGGAAGAATTTTACAGCCGACACAGAAGGAAATTGGAGGACAGTTTTGTGAGAGCTTAAAGGAAGAGAGAAAGCCAGGATCTTGTTATTGTTCTTTGTTTTGTTTATAAGTGAATGGGTCAGAAAAGTAGAAGAAAATGGTAGATAAAGAGGAAAAACAGAAGACACTGAGTTCCAACTCAGAAAAGCAGGAAGGCTCAGCAGTGAGGAAAGGGCCTCTGGGTATAAAAGTTCATCTCTCAGGGGCAGTAAGCTAGCTGGATGGGTAAAGGAACTTGCTACCAAGCCTGAGGACCTGCATTCAATTCCCAGGACCCATAAGGTAGAAAGAACTTCTCCAAGTTGTCCTCTGATCTAAATGGGGGGAGGGGAGGGGAGGGTGGAGACAGAGAGAGAGAACTGGGAGAGAAAGAGAGAGATAGACAGAAACAGAGAGGGTGAATATAGTGAATATAATAATAAAAATATTTTAAGTACATCTCTTACTAAAGGAATAGTTATGAGATCTTTAAAGTAAACATAGCTTAAAGTATAACTGAGGGCTGTTTCTGTCCATTTATATTAATATTCTCTCTCTCTCTCTTTCTCTCTCTCTCTCAGAAACAGTGTTTCTCTGTGTAGCCCTGATTATTCTGGAACTCTCTCTGTAGACCAGGCTGGCCTAGAACTCACAGAGACCCACCTGCCTCTGCCTCCTGAGTGCTGGGATTAAAAGTGCAAGCCATCGCGGCCCAGCTCATGATATTAACTCTTAAAGTAGGATGATCCTTGTAGTCTTATATTCTTTTGGGCAATTTAAACTATCACATAGCTCCATCTAGCACAGGTCCAGGGCCAGAGGCACAACTTAGAACCTGTACTCTAACTAAGAATCACATAGCGGTAGTTTAAAACAAATAAACGAGAAAGGCATTCTATAAAATAATCGTGATTTACCAGGAGAAAACAGTTTCTCTGAGTGGACTGAACACTACTGTCCTGTTTGCTTCCTATAGCTGTGAGAAACACCATGGCCAAAAGCAGCTATGGGAGAAAAGGATTTATTTGACTTACCCATCCTGATCAAAGCCTATCGTGGAGGGAAGTCACGGCAGGAACCTGAGGCAGGCGCATAGGCGGGGGCCACAGAGGAGCACTGCTCACTGGCTTGCTCTCCACAGCTTTCTCAGACTGCCTTCGTATAGGACCCCAGACTACCAGCCTAGTGGTGACACCACCCACAGGGGGCTGGGCTCTACCACATCAACCATTAGTCAGGAAAATGTCCCACAGACACTCCCATGGGCCAACCTGACAGAGACAATTCCTCAGTTAAGGTTCCCTTTTCTCAGGTGACTCGACCTGGGTCAAGATGACAAACACTAACCAGTGTAACTTCTAATCCAAAAACCAAAGCTAACAGGATGGCTCAGTGGGTAAAAGCTCTTGCTGTCTGACTCCATGTTTGAAGGAAAAGACAGACTCCTGAAATGTGACCTTTGACCACACACATGCCAAGGCACACAAAGGCACACAGACACAAACACACGCACATAACAAAATAAAAATTTAAAAACCGAAACTTCATAAGCTCTGACAAGTAGAAAAATCCCCACCACAAAATATTTTATGCAAAAATATATTATAAACGTTGTGCAAGATTAACTTGAGGCCATATGTATGATATACACAAAACACTCTTGAATTCAGTGTTTGTACATGGATCCCATACCCATGATACTTCTTTATGTTTATGCGGAAACTTCCAGCATCCAAAGCACTTCTGATCCTGGGCACTCCAGAAGAAGGATACTTAAACAGGAGCTTGATCACATCAAGCAACTGGTTCACTAAAGTGGTACCTACGACACAGGCATCCAAACATGAGGATTGACTGCTAACGTTGAGATGTCAGCACTCCATGGTCTGGTTTCAAGTTCTGACTGCCAGAGAAATGTGCAAGGGAGATGGTAAGATGAGAGGCGAGGCCTGGTGGGAAGTTTCAAGGCACCGGGGCTGTGGTACTAAAGGACCTCGGTTTCCTCTTCCCACACTTACTCTGGCCTTGAAGCACTGAGTCGATCACTTATATCATGATGTGACATCTTGTCATATGCCTAAAGGCAAAAGAGAGCCAATGGATCACAGCCTAAAACACTGAATGAAAACAAACCTTATTCACTTTGTTATAAGTGTGCGGGCATTTGTTACCCTAACAGACTAAAATGACGAGCACACTGAAAAGAAAGGAAACTATACAATTACATGGCAAAAGAGTCAATATATACGTATAAATATACATAATAAATGAATGTAAAATTACATGGTAAAAGAGTCTACACATAATACAGATTTACTCACAGTTATATTTATTTCTAAAATATGTAATACGACAGAAAACCACTTTCAACCAATTTCAGCATTTATTCAGGATTTATTTGGCTCCACTAATCTGATGGTAGAGAGGACCCTAAAAACATGTTCCAGGAAAATTTTCAAAAAAATAGAAACTGAGGTCTAGGCCTGGTGATATAGGCTAGAAATTGCAGCTATTTATCCCAGCTATCCAAGAGAGTGAGGCAAGAGAATCCTAGGATTCACTTGAAGAGCCTGGGTAACTCGGTGAAACCTATCTCAAAATAAGAAACCTTTAAGAGGACTCGGTGGTGGATGGCATACCTAGCATGGCCAGGGCATAGGTTTAATTGTTTGTACTAACTGTTTATACCACCCAGGAAAAGTAAAACACAAAGTTGAAAATCATACCAGATGCTGAGAACAGAACCAAGGCGTAAAAGCTTGAGCTAGAAGATGAGAGTGTACCCTAGGATATTTGGAGCATCTAAAATTGAAATAAAAAGTTATATAAAAGCGTCCTCAGGATGAAAAAAAAGACAAAAATGGAAGAAAAGAAAAAAACGAAACAAGGTGGTAAACTCCAAGAGCGGGCATGGGTGCAGGGAAAAGCGAAGGAAGAAGCGACTGAAATGTGAACGTGGAGAAGTCTCTATCTAGGGCTGTCTGCCAGCCTAGGAGCACGGGCTCTGACCAAACAGCCAGCCTTGGGCAAGTGCAAAGACATAACTCAGAGAGAGTACTCATTCATCAAAGAAAAAGACCGAACGAAAATAAGGGGGGATACTCCCCCATTTGAGGACAACATGACCTCACAGGGAACCCAAAGACAGACTAGCCCAAGCTGGAATCCATTCGAATAAGAACTACCCTATTCTTAAAACTCCATGTCTTGAGAAAGAAGGAAGAAAAAAATATCCTGTACCAGATGCCCGTCTCTAGTGCCCATCTGGAAGAAAGAATTTCTACTCTTCTCTATTCCCAGAGTTTTAGGAGCCCAACTACACTGACTGGCTCCTCTCTCTTCCTTTCATTTCTTAATCCAAAGCAAAAAGGTTTGGGAGACCACTAGGGAGACTACGGCAGCCCTAGGCCAAAGCCAACAGTTACCTTGAAGTCTCTATGAAGAGAGACCTTTCTCCAATACCTCCCATCCAAGTTCTTTATACTAACTCAGAGCCTTCCAGGTAAAGCCAAAATCAACAAGGCAGCCCTTCACCCCCACTCCCTGCATCTACCCTTTACTGTCACCACCAAAGTCCTAGAACAAGGCAGTCTACACTCTAGATTTCCACCCACTGTGAACCCTGGTGCACACCGGCCTTAGGGCTCTCACCACTAGGTGTCATTGCCGGCAGAGGCTCCCTTGGACACCTTGACCTTCTTGCTTCTCAAACACCTCATACTTATCTTTCAAACGCAGAGTTCCTCAAATCTCATGCCACCTACCACTGTTCTTACACTCCAGAACATTTGTCCCACAGCAGCTGAGACTTAGCCGGGACAAGCGTAACCCACCATCTCCCCATCACTAGCAGCAGACGCAGCTGCCCCGTCTAAGCCTACATGTGACTGGGTTACCAACCAAGTCACAAACCACCAAGGGCAACAGAGTACTGCCCTAAAAGCTATCATCCAGCTAGCCTGAATCACACAGTCACCCAACCAATGATGAGGTTCTAGCAATTCTACCTCCTCTAATTTCCCTCCTCCCAGCCCTTCCTCTTCCAGTTCATTTCCTTCCCCCTCCAGGGTCTGGACGGCCAGGAAACGAACTAGCAGCCAAGTGGCTCTCTCCTTCTACAGCCAACAGAGATATCTGCCCTGTTGATCGGTATATTCCTACCATGCATGACAAACCCTAAAGTATCCTGAAGGTTGAAAAGAAGTAAATGAATACATTAAGTCATTCATGAAGCTTGTCCATCATAATGCTGACCACACCCCACTGTCAGTCAGGATAGGGTATGGAGATCTGACAATCTAGTATCTCTCACCTCTGCGTTCCCAGTGGATAAGGTGGTTCTTGGTACTGTAGGCACTCAACTAGATAGAAACTCTGGAAAGACATACCCCATAGTATTAAGTTTAGTTAGCCCTGAAGAAACAGTATCAGTGCAGACACAAGGCGGGGAGGGTAGAAACTTTATTCCATACATCTCTATGTTGACATAAATATTTTTCCCAATGTACATGTGGTTCCAAATGCCCAAAAGTAAGTTAGAAACAATGCCTAAGTACAATATAATGCTCTGAGGACCGTGCTCATTCTGGGAAGCCAGGAGCTCAGTGGGCAAGTGTTTGTTGCACATATATGAGGACCCAGGTTTGGATCTTAAACACCCCTGTAAAAAGCCAGGTATAGTTGTGCACCTATAACCCCAGCACTGGGGAGCAAGGGGAGGCAGGGACAAGGGGATTGCAGAAAAACTGAGGGCCTGAAGTTTACTGAGACTGTGCCTCAAGAAAATGAAAGATCGACAGAGGACCCACGTACACATATACACATATGAGCACACATACACACATGTGTACACTGGACACACAAAAACTGAATTTAAACAAGCACTTAAAATCAGTTAATTAACTTTTAAAGAATTGAGAAGGTGAGAAATTTGAAGTCTGTACAGCAATTTAGAGACACACTCCCAAGGGAAAAGCACAACCTACTTTCTTCAAAGGGTGTTTCTGGAGTCAGAGATCCAGTGGAGCATAGTACAGACAAGTCTTTTCATATGTATCGAACGAAGATGTTTTCATCCAAGCATCCCAATGACCAATAAAAATTGCCTGTCAACATATAAGTATCTATGAAAACTGTGAAGTATGTCTATACCTACTGATGGTGGGCCAACTTGAAGCAGAGGCTGTCCCGTGTTGGCATAACCACCTAGCAAAATTCGTTCCGGATTTATTTTCAGAATTTTTGAAATGACCAGCATCCAACAGTAAGAATGAGATTATAAATTTCAGGCAAACCGATCAAGCAACGCTCTAAAGCAGCTTCCCTTGGAAAACTGCGCAAACGTGATGTTTGTGCATGGCTCTAGAACAAAATCCTTTCCCCTGACGGAAGTGAAGCAACACAAATACCAGTCCAAGCCAAGTCTCCTTTACAATCCAGGGAGCTTTGAGCATCTAAAACAACAGAACTTTCTTAAAAATCAACTCTAACGATCTTTTAGATTCAGAAAATTGAGCGCTACAAGGCGACTGTTAGAACCCTGGGAGAAGGAAGCTGAGAGGATGCGATCTTTAACTGCCTTTGGGAAAGGTCAAACCTGCTCTCTCTGGTTTAGCCTCTCAAGGAGATGAAAGAACTGGCTGAAAAGATCCACTGACTGCATTGTCTCGCTGCTTGAATAGGAAAGTTTGGTAAAGCCTGCACAAAAACAGCCGGTGCTCAGGAGAATTTGCCCTGGGCGAGGACAGAGAAACCAGCCAAGTATATAAAACTCGGTTTGCTGTAGAGTCGCAGGTATTTTCACAGTTTTTGGACAAGCCAAACTTTCAAAATGTAGAACATTTCAAATGGTCAGTCCCTCCCCTTACAGAAACGTGGATTCGGAATATTAAAAGTCAAAATATCGTGTCTCACTAGGCATTTATTTGAATTTAAGAGCTTCGACGCCAAATAAAAAGGACCCTTTCTAACCTTCGGCTTTCGAAAACTCAAAAAAAAAAAAAAAATCCCTACTAGAAGGCAATCACCATATTAAAACCAAACCCTAAATGATAAAGAATTTTTTATTCCACTCAACAACTGCTAGGAAGATGACAGGCTCCCTTTAATCCCAGGCCTATCGCATAGTTTCTCAATAATTAAGAACTCTGCTCTCCACTGCAGAGAGGCCAAACCAAGAGGGAAAACCGGCATTTCCTGGGAAGTACCAAACCCAGAGGGTGGGAATGATGTTCAGTCCGGGAAGCTGCGCCGTGGACCAGGCCGGGAGCAGCCGAAGCCACGGTGCACGCGGCCCGCAGGACCCCGACGCAGGCCAGGCCGCACGCGGGACGGGAGCTATCGGGATGAAGGATGCGCAGGGAGGATGCGGCGCCACCTGCGGCCGGGAGGGACCAGGGCAGGTCCGCAGCCCGAGCGCGGCACCCTCGGAATCCCGCCCCACGTCCCCCGGAGGTCGGCCAGGAGCCTGGGAAGGACGACAGCCGCACTCACCACGCCGCGATCCGGGATCCATCGTCCCGCCGCCCGCACCGCAGCGCACAGCGGCGACAGACGCCGCCCCCGGCCCGGCACCGCGCGGCCACGCCCCCTTCGCGGCCAGGGGGCTGGATTGGCGAGCGCTGCGGCCAATGGTGAGCGGTCAGGAGCTGGCCGCGTAGGCGCTGCGGGGGCGGGGCGCTGCGGAGGAGGCGGTGCCTCCTCAGGCCTCCTCCTCCAAGGTGGGGGGGAACCAGGAGACCCGGGTACCCCTCTGCTTGCAGACCCTTTGAGTCACCACCTGTAGCCTAACCTTCACCTGTGTCTTGAGTGCTTCGGACCCAGGATATGTTACCCACCTGTATGTCCTCAGACACCGTGCAGGGCTGAGCATTCACCCAAGCCTGAGAGGATTATAGCCCTGTCATCAGTTGGCATTAAGCCCCGCTCAGTCAGATCTGTCCAGAACCCTCCCATCTTTTTCATCTACAGATTCCTCTTCCCTGTCTTCACCCATTCCCAAATCCTACTCCCCCCACCTATGAGGAAAGCCACACTGCCTATTATAGGATAGTCTTGAACTATCAACTTATCCTGGTCTCCGGTGATGTCAGATAACTGAAGCGAAAATAAACAAGACAGGCAGGGAAGGGAATAACAGAGAAGGCAGTATGCTTTCCGAGGTTCCAAAGGAAGTGAGCTTCACAAACAGAAATATCACGCATGCCTTCTGTTTTTATTTACAATTCATATCACAAAATGGAAACAGTTTTATACAGAGAGAGAGAGAGAGAGAGAGAGAGAGAGAGAGAGAGAGAGAGAACCAATTGAATCCCAATAAAGAGCCCAAGAAAAACTGATTCAGGTTTAAGGCCTTTAAGACATGTGACCAATTAGCCACTAGTAAATACCTGTTGATAGAGATTTCAGCAGAGTTCACACCATCACAAAGACAGCAGAAAAAAACATGCACCATTCACAAAATCTACACTGCTTTCAAAGCATTTTTAAAAACTCTAACCCCAGTTTCTATAACATAGCAATGTGAAATATGCAGGTAAACAAGATTTTAGTTCCTCTGTAGTCTAAACATTGGCACTGGGATAAATTTATTCCCAGCCCAAAGAAGAATCGACATTCAGACTAAAATTGTCTTTTCTCCTTTTCATCTGCTCTTACCCAGGGGAATGGCCGCCGTGTATATATTCAGGTCATTGATCAAGAACTCAAAACCCTGGAGGTATATGATACCCAGAATGTCTTTCTTGTGGTTGCTAGTTACATTTCCCCCAGTTCTCCTTCTTCAGTAACCCGTGCATTACCTAAGCGGCCTCTGCACTCACTTTGAACACACCGTGATCCCTAACTGCCCGGTTCTGAAGTGTTGGCATTTGCTGCATCCACATCACTGCCCTTTCACTAGAGCTCAGCTACCTGGGGAAGACCTCACTTTATTCTCCACTCCCATCCAGTGTGATACTTTATACTGTCGGCCTGAGAATGCAGTTAGCATCGTGTCCACAGCATACTGAAAGCATTTCAACTTCACTACATCGCTAAACAAGAAGCCTGGAGCAAGCACTAGGACTCCTGCAGCATCTCCAGGGGGTCACGTGTCTTGGACTTCTTAGAGTCACTAGTATTATGTCCCTTGTCATGTGATGTTTGCCATCATATTCACAAGATGGGTCCTCTAGACATTGCCTCACATTCAGGAAAATGATAGATGGACAAAGGGCAAAAGATCAGTGATTCCCATGCCAGCAGGATTCTTTCTGCCCCTTTTAACAGTCTTTCCAGGAAGCCCCATCAGACCCATGTCAAATGGCTACAAAGGAGTCAAAAGTGTTACATATCTGGAGACAGAAAGACCTCCAGTTTCTATTAGTAGAAGAGAAAACGTATGCAGAGCCCATGGACAGCCAGTACCTGCCGAAGTTGCTAAATAAGTAAATTCATGACTGAGTCTCCCATGGGGATTCCTCATGAAAAGACCCATGTTATAAAAAAAAAAAAAAACTACTGAAATCTCAGTAAGAAAACAATGTACAGGGTTTAAAAATGAGCAATATGTCTGAACAAACCTTTTGTCAACGTGGGCATGGGAAAATACGGGGATCGAATAGGCATATGCTCCCCCCAAATATGCCATTAGGGAGTTATAAATTAAAACACAAATTAAATAGCACAGCATACATACTGGATTGACTGAAATCCAAGACTGCAGCAAGGCCAAATGTTGGCAAGGACACAGAGCCACGGGGCTGCTCATTCACTGCTCCTGGGAATGCAAAATGGAACTGCCACTTTGGAGGACAATTTGGCAGTTTCATACAAGGCAAAGGCTAATTTTTCCATAGGATCGAGCAAACACGTTTTTAGAAATTTATTCAATGGAATTTAAATTGATCCAAGTGCACATAAAAGTCACACCTTAGACTGGAGAGATGGCTTAATGGTTAAGAGCACTTGCTGCTCTTGCAGAAGACAGGGGCTTAGTTCCCAGCACCCATACAGCAGCTCACAAACATCTGTAACTCCAACTCCAGGGGACCAGATGCCCTCTCCTGGCATGCACATGGTACATGTGTATATACGTCAGTCATACACACATACTCTTAAATAAAAACAAATCATTTTTAAAATCTTAAAACATATGCTTAAATGTTTAACCATAATCACAAACCACTGAAAGAAACCAAAATATCCTCGCTTGGAAAGTAGCCAATGGTGTATCCGTATAATGGAATATTATTCCACAAGGAGAAAAAGTGACCAATGGCACCACAAAGGAATGATGAAACCACTCACACTTAAATAAGAGAAGCCAGTTGGGGAAAATAACTATGTGTTACATGATTATGAAAGTGTGACATCCTGAAAAACTGAAAATCGGGAGAGCGTAAGCTCAGCGGTTGCCAGGGGTCAGGGGAAGAAGAAAAGCAAAGACTAAGTAGACCCAGCTCAGACCGTTAGGACAATGGTTACACTGGGGGTGACGCCACGGTGGTCATATGCATGTCACACATTTGTCCAGACCCAGTTAAACTTTGGGCTCTCTTTAAACTGCCAATTGTAACAAGTGGGCCACACTAATGCATTCATAATCAAAACCTAGGAGGAGAGGGTGAGTGCCTAAAAATGGGTGCGCTTACCCACTCAACTGTTTCGTGAATCCAGATATCATTTTTTTAATCATTGACAATGGCAAACCCATGAAACTGTCGTAAACACGAAGAAGACAAACTTTCATCGTCTTAGAAGATCATCTTTGCCTTATCAAAGCCACAAATGACATTCAAGTCCTTCCTCACAAAGATGATAACTTCTTAAATGACTTTATACTGAAAATTTTCCAAATGCAAAAGAAAACATGAGGAATTGTAAAATAAATGCCCATTTTATTTTGTCATTGTCCACACACTGCCACGCTGGCATTTCCTCCTGCCGGGGCCTCACTCCTGCTCCCTTGGCCCTCACGTTATTCCGTCTTCTTTTCTCTCTCTCTCCCTCCATTCTTCATCTCCCTCCCCCCTTTTCTCTCTCCATCGCCCCCCTCTCTCCTCTCTACCTCCTCTCTTCCTCGTGCCACATCAGTTTTTTAACTAAACCACTTAGAGGCAAATTCCAAACACCGAGACATTTGACCCCAATGTGTCGGCTTTCTATCACAGTGAAAAGAAAATTACCTGAGAAAATTAACCGTAAAGGCGGGAAGATATGTTTTGACCATGGTCCTTGTTGACTTAGTTCTGTTGCTGTGGGCTCCTAGTAAGACAGGACATCATGATAGGACCCTCCTGGGGAATGCTTACTTCATAGTGGAAAAAAAAAAAAAACAGGAAGAAGAGGTGGAGACCCCACTATCCCTTCCTTCTTCAAAGGTAATTCTGCATGACCTACCTCCTCACACAAGGTCCCAACCCATACCAGGTCCACAGCCTCCCAACAGCACCTTCACACGTGGGCTTTTGAGAGACATTTAAAATTCAAACCATAGCACTAAATACTTCAACAAGTATCTCAAATGCGAAACTTCCTTCACTTCCTAGTGTATAAGAAAGGCATATAATGGCACCCTAGAGACCAGGCACTCCAGACTTCATTCTATTTCCTTTTTTATTTTTGCTATAAATATTCAGCTGATATGAACTAGCATCATACTAAGGTGGCAAAATTAAATTTGGGACAAGGCGAGAGGGGATCAGTCATCATGGGGGTGAGAATTCTGGTGATGTGAGTGATTGTTAGCGTTCCGTGGAATCCTGTGTAAGCAGCTCAAGGTGTAGCCGGGCTTGAGCCTGCCCCTCTCCATGTATAGTGTTATTAATTAACTGAAGAGCTTTCCATCATAACCCTAGTAAGATCGTCACTGTGACGTCTCTAAAACCTCTTGAAACACGCCATCTCTGTTCCTTAGTTAACCACACTCTTTGGGTTTCCAAAGATAAAAGAAGTAAAGCTTTAGAGTTCCATCTTTGCTTAAAATTGATGGTGATGGCCCAGGACTTTTTTAAGACACTTTCTAGATTAGATATTTGCTCAGTAATTGGTTTAGGTTCCCTTTTGTCATTGCTAACTTGTTAGCAGAAAACCAATTGTCATTCTTCTGCACTTAATAGCATGTCATCTTACATAAAAATTACACACTATTTTGCATCAGGAGCTGAATTCAGTCTCACTTTGGGAAAGATGAAGAACAAAGAGGCGCCACTAATTAAGAGAATATAATTAAAATATGTAAGCTATCAAATCATAAAGACATAATAATTGTCATTGCTTTTGACACATTCATTTGTATTTGTTCTCAGAATGAAGTGAAATAATGACTACAGATACTTTGCTTCTCGGGAATTAATTTAGATTTGTGCATAACTTTTTACTTTGCTTATCATAGCTTCCTTAAAAAAAATGGTATTGGGACTTGAGAGGAAGGGGCAGGTGGATCGCTATGAATTCAAGGCAGTCTATCCTACATAGTGTCCTGCATAGCCCAAGCCAGACAATGGCTACATAGTGAAAACTTATCTCAAAAAAAAATAATATTGGAGGATCAAGAGATGGTGCATCAGTTAAGAACCCTTGCTGGTCTTGCAGAGGACTCAGATTTAATTCCCAGCACCAACATGGCAGTTCACAGGCCCTAAAACTCCAGTTCTGTAGGCATAAATATGCAGACATTCATATGCAAAAGTAAAAGTAAATCATTTTTAAAGTTTAGAAATTTGTGTTTATTATCTTGAGTCACATAAACATATCCTATGAGCATATATATCATAGGGATAAAATATCCCGTTATGTAAAGATTCATATCTTAAATGGAAATCATCACCCAATTACCTCACAGCCAAAGGACAATATATTGGTGGTAACCTTATCATGAGGGAAACAATGTTAGAGATGCGAATAACCAACTTTATCATGAACTCACTGTGTGCCAATATCTGCTGTCATGTCTGTTCTGCAGGGAAAATATAAAGACGTACCATTTTCCCTAATGCTACTCGGGATATTTTATAAGTTACTTTTTTCAATAACCTGGGACAGTCACTGTGGTGAGATGTCCCCCATAGGCTTAGATATTAAACACTTGGTACCCACTTGGAGGTGCTGTTTGGGGGAGTTTCTGGAACCTTTACAAGGTAGAGCCTTATTGACAAAAGTATGTCACTGAGGGTGGATTTGGGCATTGATAGGTTCACCCCACTTCCAGTTTGTGTCTCTGCCTCTTGCCCGTGGAAGAGGAGGTGATTGCTCAGCTTCCTGCTGCCCTGCAAGCCCTGCCGTGATGGAACCGTAAGCCAAAATCAACACTTGTCCGAGAGTCCCTTAACTCATGGGGTTTTTATCGCAACAGGAAAGTGACTACCAGAGCTACAAAAGTGGCCGTTCTTGCTAGGGAAGAGACAGAGCTACAGAAACACAACTGTGACAAATAGCTGGCTAGTGATCCTCTACAAGCAGATCCTCGCTTGCCACCACATCCAATCCCCATTCCCACTACCCAAGCGGGGACCAACATCACTACTTCCTCTGATTTCGTTCTTTAGTTCTTCGGTCTGTCCCACACTGGACGGTAGGTGTTTTCAAAATGTAGCCCCAACTGCATCTGTCTCCTGTTCAGAAGCCCTCGGAAGAAAATCCCGACTCTCTACAAGATCAGCAATCCTCATGCACTCTCAGATCCTCTGTCTGGATACCCTGCTGCCCATCTTCATCTGGGAGACTCAACCATCACTATGTGGCTCAAAAATCACTTGTTTTGAAGCTTTTCTGCCATTCCTCTGGGCTCTCCATGCATTAGCCCTCCCCCTTTTTAAACATTGTTCCCTATAGCATTGGAAACTCCTCCTTGGAAGAGGTTATTTCTAATACATCGTGAATCCTCAGCTGCAGTCACATGCTATGCAGCTAGCTTGTGGTTGTTCAATGAATATTCATGATATACTAACAATCACTAGTGTCCAAACAATCGAAATAGTTCTTAGACGTAGGTTCATAAAGAGGCATGAAACTGGGGTCTGGGGAGATGGCTCAGCCAGCAGAGTGCTGATTGTGCAAGCATGGGGACCTGAACTGATACCCAGCATCCAGGTGGATAAAAATAGCCAGGTGGGACGTCACACATTTGCAATTCCAACACGCGGGAGGCAGAGGCAGACGGAACACTGGGACTCAATGACCTACTAGCCTGGACTAATTGGTAAGTGCAGGTCCCAGTGAGAGACTGTTTTGTAAAACAATAAAAAGTGCGTGGATCCTGGGGAAAATACCTAAGGTTGATCTCCATATGCAAACATGGGTGTGTGTGTGTAGGAGTGTGAGCATGTGAGCACACACACACACAGAGACAGAGACACAGAGAGGGACGCAGAGACAGACAGACAGACAGACAGACAGACACACACACACACACACACACACACAAACAAATGAATGAAATTGTGTCACCTGTAGGGAAATGGATAGAGTTGAAGATCATCATACTACTGAAGTGAGCCAGACACAGATAGATAAATACTTACATATGCAAAATACAAGTTCAAAATATGAAAGGACACATGTCTATTTTGTATGACGTGAACATATAATTCGGACTATTTGAGGAAAGAAAGAGGACTAAATGATAAGAGAAAATAATGAGAAGACAGTCACATCTCATGTGTCTTCTCATACAAGGAATATATGTGTATATATGGGGAGGAAGGGGGCTGACGGGGGAGAAGGAAATGCAAAAGGATAGTGGGGTATGTGATCAAAGTGCAAAGATATTCGTGTATCACAATGAAACTCAGTATTTTGTATGCCAACTAAAAAAGATAATAATAACAAAGTCAGGCGTGGTGGCGCACGCCTTTAATCCCAGCACTCAGGAGGCAGAGACAGGTGGATCTCTGTGAGTTTGAGGCCAGCCTGGTCTACAGAGTGAGTTCCAGGACAGCCAAGGCTGTTATACAGAGAAACCCTGTCTCAAAAAAAAAAAATAGTAATAATAATAACAATAACAACAGAAACAGAGGGCTCCAAGGCTTGAAAACACCCACGGTGAACATGTGGAGAATAGGCTTCCACACTCCAGGAGGAGATGTGGTTCAGTGGTTAAGAGCACATGTTGCTCTTTCAGAAGACCTGGGTTCAATTCCCAGCAATCATGGTGGCTCACAACTGTTGGTAACTCCAGTTCCAGGGGATCTGGTGCCCTCATCTGGTCTGTCTGGGCACTGCACATACATGGTGCATAAATAGATATACATGCAAGCAAAACGTCCATACACATGCAATTAAAAATTAAATAGATTCCAAAACATTTCCAGGAAGATACTGGTTGCCATGTGACTATTTAGTGGCAGAATGTGATGCTCCATATGGTCTGCACAGTGTATGTTACTTGTTCCCACACTGTTCAGCCCTGTCTGCCATGATGCAGCTAGCTTCACCCTACCCCCATGAGGAAGATAGATGCACAGCACTGGACTTCCTGAGGAAAGAGTCAGGAGAAACATCAGGACTTGAAGTGACCTGGTTGCTAAGATAGTAAGCACATCAAGGTAACTTGTGCAGGACACAAGTTGCGACTTCTTGCTCACTTCCTCTGGATTCTAGAATCTCAAGGAAGAGAGGATTGGATGCAAAGGACATAACCTCTTCAATCCAGCCCACAGGGATTAAATTCCAAATTCATAGTTTAACTGGGAAAGTGACTAAGTGTCTCTAAGCCCCTACTTCTCTCATATAGATAAGTATATAAGTAGCTTTGCAGAGGTTGGCAAGAACACTTGCTGTTCTGACAGAGGCCCCAGTTTTGTTCCCAGAATGCACATGGTGGCTCAAACCTGCCTGCAGCCCACACGATGGCTTGCACCGGCCTGCAACCTGCACAATGGCTCGCACCCACCTGTAACCCGCACAGTGGCTCACACCTCCAGTTCCAGGAGATCCAACGTCTTCTTCTGGCCCCTGGGGGCACTTGCATGCATGTAGTGCACATATGTACATTCAGGCCCATATACATAAAATAAAATAATAGAAAAATTATATTTAAGAAGGAGCGATGCAATGACCAATAGGCATCAATAATGTCTTTCTCTCCATCCGTTTCCCTTTACGTTTTGTGACTAGTGAGATTAATTCCCTTCATCACTGATGGAGTTTGAATCGTCAGTGTTCCCACCTAAAACCCAGTGCTACAATCTGAGACCCCGGGATGGCGCGATTGGAAGATTTTTATGAGGTGAAGCCTAAGAGAGGCTTTTTGGTTACTGGAGTCACGCCGCTCCCTCAACGGTAGTTGTGGAGCCCTGGCCCCCTCCTTGCTCTCTTTAACTCCCACCGTTACATTCTGCCTCACCACAAGCTCAAAACAATAAGACCAGCCCGTCCTGAACTTCAACGTTCAGTGCTGTAAAGCCAATTAACCTTCCTCTTTACAAATTAGGCATCTCAGGTACTCATCACTATAAAGTTGGAAAGCTGACCAACGTGACCTCCAGTAGGAAATCTGTTTCCAGTCAGTGTTTTACACTGCTGCAGAAGAGTTGCCTGCAGAAAACTAAATCTAAGCTTGTAAAGAAAATAAGGCTTACTGTACATATTTTAAACAAATAGGAAATAGGTCAAGGGTATGCCTATAGTTTCCAATAAAGCATTCTATTTTTAAAATATACCCTGCAGCCTGATGTAGCTGAGGACAATGGCCCTCTGATGGCCCCAAATTTGGCTATTAAACTATATAGAGTCTTCATTTTATTGGCTGGGTTATTACTACACCCAGTTTGCTTCTAAAATAAATATCGCACACTCTCTTCCAGCGCATCCTATGCAAAATTACCTGCAGCAGCCACTGAGGACTGACTTTTATCTGTGCACTGTGGTGAGGCAGAATAATATAAGCCACTAGGCCTTTGGCAGAAATAAAACAAATCCCAGGCGGATGAGGCTTGAATGGCTTACCTTCGTTCTTAGAGTCCCTTGACACCAAGGCCTGGGGGAGGGACTTGCTTTTTAACTATCTCCGCCCATATACATATGAGTTATCATGTAACAACTCTGCTTGTAAAACAAATATTGCTCACAGATTTGGTTGTTTGTTAAATTTTATGTTTTCCTTAGAGAAACCCTTGAAAAGAAGATATTTCACCAGTCAGTCGGGTACCTAATATATATGGAAATTAAACGGCTTGCCTGCGGTCATGGGTCCTGGTTTCCTAACTGCTTAGGTTTCCAGTCTGAATCAATCTGTTGGCAAGGACCATGTTTTATTCAATTTCGCAATCCCTATGCCAGGTCCACTAGCCCTCCCTACCCATATGAGACCATCGAGTTTCTTGGTTAGTGCGAAACACTCACTAACTGTATTCAATAAGCGTTTATAGAGAGGCAAGCTGCAAGGGACTTTTTATATCACCATGCCAAGGGCACTATTGCTTTCTATTGTCATTAGGACCCCTGCATCACAGAGAGGAAACCCTAAACATGTAATGCAGCGATTACAAGCCCACAGGGGGCAGGGATAGGGCGAAGAGCCGCGCATTGCCGGCACAGCACCACACCACCCTTAGCGGCCAGTGCAGCTCTCCTGTCCCTGACCACCGCAGATCTTCTCCACTGGCACCAGAGCTTAGGGCGCTAGGTCTCTTTTGTTCAAACGTCTAGGGAAATGCCTTCCCACTATTCACACCACCTAGCATGTACTGGGGGAGAGGTACTCATAGCTCTAGAGCAAGGAAAGACATTAGGAAACACAGACACAGTGTCCGTTGGACACAGTGTGGCAGGAGCCTCCAAGCAGAGTCTGGCTTTTCCTCTGACAGCTACAAGGCCATGTTCATCAGCCCCCCTGGCCAAGAGTGGTCCTGCAGTATCCATAGTAGCAGCCTTTGCCAGAGAGACCCGGGACACTACAGTTTTCAAAGCAATGTAAAAGACTCCACAATGATGAACTCGTCCTTCGCTTTCATTCTTCTCTAGATGGTGAGAAAACATCTTGTGTTGTGACATTGCTTAGACAAATTCAAGCTAATTAGCTCCAGTGCTATTCTTAGTTACATCTGATGTTTTTTGACAGGCCTGGCCTCTAATGTCAGATGATACAGGGAGGCTTTCGTGTGGCTCCTGTTTTCTGTGACATGTGTGGTTTGACGGAAAACTATCTGCTGGCTTATCAACATCCCTCTAACAGTTCTCGAGGTAAAACTGATTTGAAACAAGGTATCACTGTGTAGCCCTGGTTGGTCCGGAACTCTCTGCACAGTGAGATCTTGTCTCAAATCAGTTTTATAGCAAGAAATAGGAGAGATGAAAGAATGTTCTTGATCTGCCAATGGGTATGCTTTTCTTTCAGGCAGCCTTGAACTCACTGTGTAGAGCAGGCTAGCCTAAAGCACAGAGCTCCATCTGCTTCTAGCTTCCACATGCTGCGATTTAAAGATGTGCACCACCACTCCCTGATGAGGCTGGCAAAATATTTCCTAGTCATCCTCATTCCCAAGTAAGGATCCAGCTGAGGAGCCTTGCGAATTCTTCCCAATCCTCTCTAGTCACATTACTGAAAAGGGCAGTTACATACAGACATGCTTAGATTCAAAAGAGCTTCCACCCATCCGTCCGCCGCTCATCTGTTCATCTATCTGTCCACCAAAATACAAAAATCACAGTTTTTAACACTTTTTGTTGAGGAACCATCTTTGTGTCAATAACAGCTGCTGGGATTTTAGTGATCAAACCTTGTTGGGCTAAATATAGCTACATTAATGATCTATTGCAAACTGCAGAGAAGCCGCTCAGAAAGCATTGTTGCATTTCCACTCAGTTACTTGTGGAAGCCGGAAGAGGTCAAGGAGAACCAGACTGGGGAAGCTGTCAGCACTCCTCCCCATCTTTCTGAAGTTCCAAACTTTCCAAAGACGGACTTGATGCATCTAATCCTCAGGTCTTTGACATGTCAAAAAGTCAGCTGTACATTGTCCCATCTTTCCATTTTGTCCACTCTTCGTCCCCCTCGAATTCAGGGTTGGAATTTCATTGACCGTTACTGCTATGCTCCCTAACTCATTTCTGCATGCGGCCCAGCAATAGCTTTTCTCATCAGGCCATCGGACCACGCAAAGGGAAGTGATTTTCCTTTTGAAATTATCCCTATTTCATTTTAGCAATTATCATGGGGACTAAAAGCCTTTTATAATCAACAAATCATACATTTTTCACTCCTCAAAACTCTGCCCACTTAAACACTCAAAAATTTCCAGTGAGGGGTCTGTTTTTAAACTTAGCAGATAGCCAGAAACCTGGACTCGACTCACCCCAGATGTGCAGGGCAAACTCCAAGGGTCAAGCAGATCAAGAGCAACGCTTCAGGATAAACAAAGGCCCTGGGGTCAGAATCAGGGAGGATACACCCCTGTTTCCTTTCTGTCACAGATCAGAGTGTTTTGAGGTGCATTAAAAATCACCAGGACACAAGGTCTCCCAACCCTACCCCAGAAGCCATATTTTAATATTCTCTTATCCCTTTTGCAATTTAGGCCATGTGCCAATGTTTGCTCCATTAGCACTGTGGGCCCTTTGTGTGCAGACATGATTTCTACATTGGGATGCCTTCTAAAAATCCCAAGATTTTTAGAATCTCAATCATACATCTATTCCAAGCCAGGCAATCATACTTTCTGGCAAATTTAGAGTAGGTTTCAGTGGAGAAGTCGTGCAGAATACTGTTAGATAGAGACAAAATATTAAGTGTGTGACACCAAGCCTTCATTTTCAGATAATGTCACTTCAGTACACAAGGCTTGTGTGAGTAGGTGCTTGGCACTCTAACTGGGGCTGGGCAGCAGATACAACACAGTGGTTATGAGTCTGTGGCTCTATGACGAATGAGAGACAACATCTGAACAGGAAGCGTGGTCTAGATGGAGACCAACAAACAGTATAGGCTTTATTTGCCAAGACATGTAGAAGGTAAATAGAAAAGCACACGCTAGCAAATTTAGCATTTTGCATCTCTAAATATAAAGCTGCTGACTGCAGGCCACAAGCAAGCTTTGCACAACTCCCGCGACTAAAGCTGGCCAAGAATGAAATGCGCAGTTATTAGCTCCAAGGCCCCATCAGACAGACGCCTGTGAGTACGTGGTCGGATAGAGTTCGATTCTGATGGCAAATTAATAAGGTGAGCCAGGCGGTACTGCAGCCTTCCCACAGAATAAAGATCACAGTGTTAAGTGCAAGGTTAATCTCCCCGCAGGTGTGAGGCGGGGAGGTGACTATTCTAACAAGGCAGTCAGTCAGGATCACATGCTGCAGGTTCCCCACGTGAAAACTCGCATTGACAGTTCCTCCTTACTTCCTCTCTCTCTCTCTCTCTCTCTCTCTCTCTCTCTCTCTCTCTCTCTCTCTCTCTCTCTCTCTCTCTCTCTGTGTGTGTGTGTGTGTGTGTGTGTGTGTGTGTGTGTGTGTGCGAGTGTGTGTGTGTGTGTTGTGAAAGGGTTTCTCTGTAAAGCCTTAGATGTCCTGAAACTTTCTCTGTAGATCAGACTGGTCTAGGACTCAGAGATCCACCTGTCTCTGACTCCCCAGTGCTGGGATTAAACGAGAGTGACATCACCTCCTGACCCCAACTGACACTTTTTTACAAAGACAAGTCAATCATCTCAAGAACGTGGAATTCAGTCCGCAAAATTCGTGTGCCTTCTAGCATGTGACAGGCCGTACAGTTTCTGCTGCAAATGGATTCAAAGAAGGGAGGAAGCAAGTGCAGAAATCCATAGCAAAGATGTTTGGATGCAGTGGAGAGGGTTTATGCAGTGGGCAATGATGGGACTTCTAATGACTGGAGGCTCAGAAAAGACAGGCTTGGGTGAAGGCTGTGATTTGAGGAATGTGTGGACTTTGGAGACAAAGAAAGAGGCATCCAAAGAAAAGGGGTTTAGACTATGAGTGCTGATGGGCCAGAAGGGTTCTACCAGACTTCCCTACCTTTTCCTACAGCCATAACTACTACTGCTTGAGTGTATAGTATGTACCAGGTTCTCCTCGAGGTGTTTATTACATAAAAGGATTAGTCCTCAAAATACACCTAGGAGATCTTGCATAAACAAGCCTATCCTATTCTTCAAATCAAAGCCTCAAGACACAGAGAGACTAAGGAACTTGCCGAAGGTTTGCACAGCTCACCAGTGGGATGCTGGAAAACACTTCTTACAGTCAGCATCTGCAAATCTTCTCTTACCTTAAGTAGCATGAGCCCAACACACTGGGACTCAGCTGCCCACTCTGGCACCGATGCTCAGAGAGATCTCTGCCACCTTTGCATGGACCAGGACCCTCGGGGCTATTGTACTTCATATGTTTGTAAAACCAACAATGCATTTCCATTGTTTTCCTCTATTAAAATGAATGCTAAGGGGCTGAGAGATGGCTCAGTGGTTAAGATCACTGACTGCTCTTGCAGAGGAGCTGAGTTCAGTTCCCAGCACCCACGTGGCAACCCACAACATCTACAACTCAAGTTCCAAAAGATCCAACATGGCTCTTCTAACCTCTTCAGGCAATGCACAAACATCCATGTAGGCAAAAACACCCACCAACATAAAATAAAAATAAAATAAATACTGGCTCTAGAATAGCTGGATGATAGAGACAAATTTTAGAAAGAGGGAAATATGAAGGTTTGTATGATTCTACTCCCCAGAAAGAACCCTCCCCCACACAACATGCTGCTGTGTCCGCCCAAGCTGTATTTGCGCATGTAGGACTTGATTGGCTACAAAAGGCCAAGATGATGGAACATTATGATCAGAGAAAGAATAGTGGCGGGGCAGCCGAGAATCCCTGCAGGTTATTAACAGTTTAGGAGGACAGAATGGATAGTTTGTGGGGAAAAAAAAAACTCTTGGCCAGTTGCATACCTTTCTCTGAAGGAGGACTGTTGTTTAGAGGAGACTTTTAATCCTCGAGAGGAGGATCCAATTCAGCCCATGTGGTCAGTCAGTGTAGCCCTCACGAGGACAAGATAACTGGAAGAGATCAATGAGGCTGCAGGGGACCAGGACAAAGGTGTGTGCAGGAAGGAGTGGGGATAGGTGTTGTGGTTTCGCTAAAACCGTAATTCAAGGCAAATGAGCCTCTGTCACCCATTAGGCCTCCCCCTTCCTATTGGAAAACTAGATGGTAGCAGCGTGAGTTGCATGCACACTTTATAACTCCCATGTATGCTTTCTGGCTAAGCAGCCTTCCTTAGGAAATGGCCACAGATGGCAAGGACATTCAGGGGTGATGGTAATAAAAACAATATTGTGCTGGCACAAAATAGATGTGCTGACCAATGGGATAGAATTAAGAATCCAGATAGAAGTCCATGCAACTACAGTTAACTGAGATTTTTACAAAGATGCCAAAAATATATACAGGAGAGAAGGCAGAAAGAATCTTCAAGTAGTGCTGGGGACAGGGTCAACAGGTAAGAGGATGAAACTAGTCCCTTATCCCCCAGCCCACACAAAACTCAAGTCCAGATGGATCAAGGAGCCCAGCAGAGGCCTGATGCCTGGGCAGTGCTAGAGGAAGAGGCGGAGGCTGTGTTTCAGCTTCCAGGCATGGGTGAGGACTCTCTGAGTAAGACTGATAGCACAGGAAAGACCAACAAGTGACATATATGATCTCATAAGACCAAACAGCTTCTGAAGAACTGTGAAACGAGGGATAGCAGCCCACACAGCGGGAGAAAACCTTCAGCAGCAGCTATCAGTCAAGAGAAGATTAGAGTTCATACTGTACCAGAAATTCAATAAACTAAACATTAAGAAAACAAACGACATCTAGAACATGGGCTGTGGAACAGAAAATTCCTTTTTAAAAAATATTTATTTATTTATTTATTTTGTATACAATATTCTGTCTGTGTATATATCTGCAGGCCAGAAGAGGGCACCAGACCTCATTACAGATGGTTGTGAGCCACCATGTGGTTGCCGGGAATTGAACTCAGGACCTTTGGAAGAGCAGGCAATGCTCTTAACCACTGAGCCATCTCTCCAGCCACAGAAAATTCTTGAAAGGAAGAATGCAAATGTCTAGGGAATATTTTTAAAATGTGGCTGGTGAGCTGGGGGTGGTGGTGCACCCCTCTAATCCCAGAGCTCAGGAGGCAGAGGCAGGTGGATCTCCGTAAGTTCAAGGCCAGCCTGGTCTACAGAGTGAGTTTCAGAACATGTAGGACTGTTACACAGAGAAACCCTACCTTGAAAAATCAAAAGAGAAAAAATAAAAGCATTGAGGGAGGGTGGGGAAGAAATGAAGATCTAGGATGGTGGGGACAGGACTGTGCTGTCGTCGTGGTCCCCTGGGTGCTCCAGGGCTGCCAGCAGCATGGGTACATGCTCAAAGACTTCAAATGAAAAAATGGGAAATGTAGTGTTCATATCCAAGTACACTTTCACTTTGGCCTAAATTTCAGGATAGGGATGCTTTCATTAACAGCTAGCACTTCAAACACATTTGCACCAAGGTGTTAATGGTTCTCAAGTCTCCTCTTGGTGTTAACATCACATCTTGGTGGGGAAGGGGAAAGAGGAGGAACAGAGACGGCGAGACAGAGAGAGAGATTGTGTACTCATGTTTATAGTAATATCATTCTTGATAACTGAAATGCCAATGCAAGTCAGTCTATGTGATGGATGGAAACCCATTCATACAATGTGGGTTCTATATAAACAATGGAATTTTGATCAGTTCATTCACAAATTTAGACTATACACAACCTGAAACCATCAACAGAAGGATACATTTCAAACCACTTGTGAGGCCGTCTCTATAAAAGTGACATTCCCAGGATGGCCTATGAGATGTGATCCACTTATATCCTCTTTAGCCTGATGGAGATTCAACAGGCTGGAGAGCAATGGAATATTATTCAGCCTTAAAAAGTTGGGCATTCTGATACATGCCGTAACATTGGTGACTCCCGTGGATACTAAGTTAACAGGAAACAAACCAGCCACAGAAAGACAAATATCTCATTGATTCCACTAACAAAGACAAACAGAGTGATGCTTGCCAGCACGTGGGGGAGAGAGGAGGGAGCCTGTGGTTCCAGTGTTACTGTCTAAATTGAAAACATCCCCCCCAAGGCTCATGAATTTGAGTACATGGTCCCTAAAAGCCGGTGGCACTGTTTTTGAAAGTGGTGGGGTTCAGGAACACACAGCCTAGTGGGCAGACACGGTCTCTGCTTCAGTTCCTGCCTCCCAGTTCCCCCATTTCAGCTCCTTGCCCTGGCTTTCCTAAATAAGCCCTTTGCCCCCTCAAGTTGCTCTTAGTCATGTTGTTCCTCACAACAACAGAAAACTAGGCTACAGTGAGGTGCTAAGGACTCTGCCCAGAAAGTACACTGACCCAAGTTTTCTCTGGGCATAGTGGCCAATGAGAATACTTCTGGAAGCTACACAGTTCTCTGCATGAGAGTCCCACACAACCTATTACCAGTACAGAACAGTCACCTGACACAGTGGTTAAGTTCTAGTAGCCCTGTGTCTGCACAGGAACATGAAGGAGAGAATAACACAGAGGCCTGGCAGGTTGTGTGTGCAATCAGAAGCACTTCTCTTTTGTGAAAATGTTCAGACGGAATGTTTGTGAGATTTTGTTAACTTTTCCAATAGTCTACCTCCTAATTGACTGTTAATGGGCCACACATGAGACACAGTTTCTTAGATACAGTCACATCGCCATGGTTACCATACCCGACAGGTACAGTACAGACAAGGAAGGATGGATTTTGGCTCCGTTTCTTTGGGTTCATGGAAGCAGGAGGCTGTAGCTGAGGCTGTTCACATCACAGTTGACCAGGAGGCCTAGCAACAAGCAGGAACAGGTTATAACCTCCAATGGCCTGCTACCAGATTTTACAGGTTCCACAGACCCCTCCAAATAGTGGCAGCGGTTGGGGGGCAGCAGTTCAAAGCATGAGCCCACTGAGAACAGTTTAGATTCTAATCCTAATAGTAATCCTTCCTTTAATCTCTCAGAAGCCTTTAATCTCAATGTGGAGACAAGATTTGAAAGACAAGATGACTTTGGACGTGACCTGATTGGGGCCATGAGGAAAGAAGAAATGACAGACACACGTACAGAAAAGCTGGGATGGGGTGGGCTGTGCACTTGGATGGAGCCATGTGCCTGGGAACACACTTATTATAAACAGCCCGGATGGGAGGTGGGTGAACTAATGTTGGTTCAGGTCTCTGTCAAGGAGCAGTTCCAGGCTGCAGTCATCAAGAAGGAGGACGCTTTTGTGGGTGATGCTTTCTGCACATGCTCTCAACATCCGTGCTTGGGCCAGGGGAATACGCACTCACTCTGGACTTCCTCAGCTTCCCACACCAAAAACAGCAGCCAGGGAAAAGTGAGTCATCGTTATCAGCAGATGTTTGTAATTCATATGAATATGGAGTCTAGCTTGCCTTGTGCTCATCCAGCCTCAGGGCCCCACCCCAGTGCTGGATTACAGGTGGACATCACCATGCATGGATCAATCTTTTCTTCCCACCCCTTCTGTCTTGAGATTATTGTGATAATCTTACAACTCTGAGGTCATACTCTGTCATTGAGAGAAGTCAGGGCAGGAACCCAAGGTAGGAACTGAAGCAGAGGCCATGGAGAAACGCTACTCACTGACTTGCTCCTTGTGGCTCACTTAGCCGGCATTTTAAATAACTTAGGTCCACCTGCCCAGGTGTGGCTCTGCCCACAATGGGATGGACCCTTCCACATCCCAGTCATTAATCAATCAAATGTTGGGAAGACAGGACAGCAGAACAGTCTCGTGGAGGTTTCTTCTTCCCAAATGACTCTAGTTTGTGTCAAGCTAACAACAAACGACCAGGACACTCTCCTCTACTTTTCTCCCTTCCTTCCTCCCTCACTCCATTCTTTCTTCCCTCCCCTTACCTTTGAATAGCCAACAAATTGCTCATGTAGACCCAACCCTTTCTCTCTGTTTTCCTCCTATTGTAAAATCCTGTATTTCTTGTCTGAAACACCCTTACAGACATCCTCAGAGCAATATTCAGGCAAATCCCTGGTCTTCCTGTGGTGCAGCAAGTGACACCCACATCAGCCCACATGGGAACTGGGAGCTCTTCCTCCTTATTGTAGTGGATCCTTGCTGCTTGCTGTCCATGATGTGTGTGACCATTCTGCATAAGCTGGTTGCTGCCCCAGCTTGGCCAGTTTGATAGATCTGCCTTAAGTTCTGGGCACTCACTACCTCCTACTAGTGATTTCTGCTGCAGCCTTCTGGAAAGATGCTGCCTTATCTAGGGAAATGCATCTAGTATCTCACAAATTACAAACACCCTGGAAACCTAAATAGCCCTGTGTTAACATTTTGGTCTCCAGTTCTGTAAAGGTTCCATCCATGGATTAAGAATGATTCTATCTTCCTATATTTTATCCCAATCATTGGAGATGCACGAGCCCCAGACTCTGTGTTGGCTTGGGAATTCAACTCTTAGCATGTTTGCCCCAACTACTGGAAGGTTTCTCTTTGCAAAGTCCTCAGGCTCGGCCTTCAGAAGGAAGAAATGCAGATGATCGCTGGTCCCACATGCAAATAGTTCTAGCTTCAAATATGTGTATGAGTATAAATATATCCAGATGTATTCGAAAGAGCTCCTTCCAAATATGTGAACCTCCCACTTGAGTATACACACACACACACACACACAGAGTTACTCATATAACCATAAGGCCACCTAGATAATAATTTTTACCACTTGTTCTTTTAGAGTTTTACTTTTGCTATGGTCCAATATATACTTACTAGCATATATAAACCATAGTTTATAATGAATTCTGGTGGAATGTAGTCTTTTAATGTATTTAATGGGCAAATTTTTCCTTATGTCTTTAACATGACTATTTTTGAAGAAACCTTTCAGTAATCACGTTGGAGTAAAAGGATGTCCAAATCCCATGTGATTTTGTGAGCTACACGGAAGGGTTATGTTGAGAATAATAAGGAAGGACATTTCAAAACTTGATAACTAGCAATGATTGACAGAAAGATGTAGGAGGCGGGCTCGGCTTAAATATTTTCACATATCCTGTGCCAACCACATCTTTTTTTAAGTGATGCTAGGGTCAGAGAGATGGTTTCAGTGGATTAAGCCACTTGATGTCAAACGATTACCTGAAATTGACTCCCAGAATCCAAATGGTAGGAGGAGAGGACCCACTCCCTTGAATTTTCCTCTGACCTCCAAGTGCATGCGGTGGTGTGTACAATCCATTCAATAAATAAATAAATGGTTTAAATAATAAAGATGGAAATGAGACTCTTGCTTATGCTCCCATTTGTACAGTAATTTTTTTGTCCTTTTATGTGATATGTGAAATAATGCCTTCTTAGGAACAAATGGAAGGAGTGACAAAAATTCCTACAAACAGGCATTTATGTGGCTTCATAGAAAGCCCATTAAATTAATCTCAGTCCTTGGGGTGATGACCTTTGGAAAGTCAGCCCCAAGAACATATGTCACAAGAAGAATCTGCAACTCAAGACAAAAGAATAAAAGCACAGCACACATTACTTACTCCGATAAAAATGTGAGGAATTCTTCAGGTGTGTGGTGGGGACATTTGAGCAAATCTGCCCACACCTGCAAATCACATGTCCACATCCCACGTGATTTTGTGAGTTACACGGTAGGGTTATGTTGAGAATGATAAGGAAGGATATTTCAAAACTTGATAACTAGCAATGGTTGACAGAAAGATGTAGGAGGGATGTAGCTACCTACAGCTAGCACTGACTTGGTTTGTTTAATAATTCTCACACTTGGCAGTGAGAGAGAGGATGCTTAATTACTTTAAAGACCTGGGGAATAGCAGGACGATCTTTATTAACACAGGCATTTCTGGCTTCCTGTGTTCCTTCCTTTGATAAGCTCATTATTGCTTTATTGGGCGAGCATCCTTTTCAGAACCGTGGACAGCTCTGTCTCAGCAGGTGTGTTATTCCTGTCCTCATTCTTCTGCTTGCAGAATTTTAGAGGAAAACAGACCTGAAAACTTAACTCTTTCACCTCCATTTGCCAGAATTGTTGGCATACACGAACCACATGCTGGCAAGGTAAGAACACAAGATTCTGGGATGAAGTAGTGTATTCTCAAGAAAGAACTATGTAAAACACGTGGGTTTGAAGTCCCTCTTTCTTAATATCTGTGTGGATTAGTTTTAGCTTTCTTGTTCTGTAAAATGGGTATAAAGATGCCTTCTAGGCACAGTTTTGAGATCATAGATAAGACAGGTGAAGTGCCTGGTTCAACTTGAAGATAAATAAGCAACTCATAGAGGCTGGGGAGATGGCTATGAGTTTAAGAGCACTGGCTGCTCTTGCAGAGGACCTGAGTTCAGTTCCCAGACCCATATGGTGGCTCACAACCATCATAACTCTAGTTCCAGGGGATCTGATGTCCTCTTTTGGCTCCATAGACACTGGGCATACACGTGGCACACATACACATACATGCAGGCAAAACATCCAAACACGTAAAATAAAAATAAATAAAATTGTTGTACGTTAGCAAAATAAGGGTTTCATAGATGGTAGTGCCTAGGTTCATGTTTGATTTTCATGCACCTTGCAGAGAGGCAGCTACTTAGAAGCTGACTGTGATCTGAACACAAACAAGTTGTGAATTCCACAAGCTCTAGCCCTAACAACAAAGGTATCTCACACACTTACCCTTTGAACAAAAGTAACAAACACAGTATGAATGCTCTTGGTTTCTCTCTCAGCTCATATGACTTAAATATTAACAAAACTGTTTTTACATAGCTGGGCCATTTGAACCAAGAGTTGACCACCTTGGTAAGCTAAAGCCCGTGTTCAAACTTTTCTAGGCTATCTATCAGCTTCTTTCTTTTTATACCCATCTCCTACCTGTAGATAGCATTAATATCACAGGTGTCCACTTTCCTCCACTCTGGATAGGATGCTGTGTGTCCAGATCTACATGAAAAGGCAGGGACTTACCTGACTTTTTGAAGCTCCCACCTGAAAGAGAAGATAGGCACAAAACAAGCAGCTGTGGTGAAGTGGGAGTATCAGTCATAACAACTTTCCTGTTTAGAGAAGTGAAAACTGACACTCATACGTAGAAAGAAGTGGAAGCAGAGATCTTGAGCCAGCCACGGTGGCACAAATCCTCAACCATAGGTTGTGTCTCCAACTCAACAGAGGGACTCATGTAGGGAAAGGCTCAGCTATTTACACAGAGTGTGCACGTGACAGAAATGAATAAGAATAAGAACCCACACTTCTAACACTTGTGTTTTCTATCTACATTTTGGCCATTTTTTTAGAAACCAAGGTCAAGTCTCAACTACTCATGAGGAGACTGAGTAAACACATCAGCTCTCCACTGGGTCTCACTTCAGTGGGATAGAAAACGGACTGTTGGAACACATGTGCAGGTCTCCAAAGGGTGAGGACAGGAAAGGAAATTCTACAGGGATTTAGTTCCCTTTGATGCCATTCCAATCTTGTTCAGTCCCTCGCCCCATTTTCCCTTCTGAAGCAAGGTGTTCCTACGCAGCCCAACCTGACCTAAAATTTACATCTTAGTCCAGTTTGACCTCAAGACTGTAGCCATGTCTGGCTTTTGGGTTAAACTGGCTACCAGAAACGAAGCAGGGGAAACTAACAGTTGGCCACAGCAAAAGAGAAACCCTTCTTTCACCCTGTGGGCTTCCTTTGTTCAGGATTTAACTTACCTGGGTTAAGTCACCCTTTATAAGCACATGTACCTAAAAGATGGTTCTATTATCTCAAGCGTTGAGTCAGGAGGAATGTCGGCAGCCAGGACCACAGCACAGCCACAGTGATGCCCTGAGTCAAGCTTCTGGGCCAGAGCGAACCCACCACACGGGGGAATGAGCAGTGACATGGAGCCGGGCCAGAGGTCTGTCAGTGGCACAATGACAGACAAGTTTGTTCAGTTTACACAACAGTTTCTCAGATCTGTACAGTGACAGCCTAGACTGACCTCGGGGAGGAAATCTTTACATTGATAGCAAAGTATGTTCTGGCCCCAACAGATCATCTGCAGCTACTCCTACACACAAACCCCAGGCTGTCCACGTATGTCCAGATGCTGATGTGGGAGTGTCATATATCAATCTGTTGATTTCATTGGCTGAGCAATAAAAGAAACTGCTTGGCTGGCCCTGATAGGTTAAAAGATAGATGGGAGGAGGAAACAGAATAGAATTCTGGGCGGAAGAGGAAGTGAGGTCAGACTCTGCTCTGCTCCCGGAGACTCAACAGCTCTGCTCTCTGGAGCAGAGACACCATGATGGAAGGAGGCTAGAATCTTCCCGGTAAGCGCACCTTGGGGTGCTTACACACATCATTAGAAATGGGCTAGTCCAGGTGCGAGAATTAGCCTGTAAGGGTTAGAGTTCATGGGCCAAGCAGTTCTTAAATGAATACAGTTTGTGTGTTGTTATTTAGGGCATGAGCTAGCCAAGCAGCCGGGGTGTTGGGGACGCAGCCCCGCCGCTTCCTATTTCAACAAGATGCCATTTGTATTCACTGCTGTTTGAGCTGAGGAGAACAATGCAACCTCTTACTTTTAAACACATTCTAAAAGTTCAGTTTCTGATACTCCTTTCCACTCCAATATCCACTTCCCACTACTAACCAGAATCAATCGAGCCAAGAGGTGAGAAATATTCTTGTTTGGAAATGAAAAACATTGCTCTCCTTTCCCTGGGAATAAACCAATTTTTCTTCATGTCAGAAGAGCAATAAAAGACTAAAAAATTTTTCAAATAAAAAGGTGTAAAAATAAATGGGCATTAAAATGTCAACCCCACACACAGCTGTAGGACAATTCCATTCTAATAGGTAAATAGGTAAGTGTTGGAATGGGAGAGAGGCTTGCTGAGAGGCATTTGCTTCAAGAGACAAATAGAGCCCATGTTAGCCCGGGGTAGAGTGTGTCTGGCAAAGGCAGAACCGACTCCACCTTTCATGAGCAGAGTAAGGCTAGTGTACAGTGGCTTCCAACAACACGCAATGGATTCTAAACCAACCACTATATATATCAATCATGTTTTTTTTAAGTATTCTTAACATCAGAAATTTTTAACATGATTTTTTAAAAAATAAAATCATTAATTAATCAGTTCACTTTTCCGATTCTAGCCACATGAGCCATCTGTAGCCACCCGGATCGCAGCTGGAGGCTCTAAAGGAAATAGGCTAAAAGCTTCGCTGTCCCAAGAACAGCAGGAAACTGCCAAGGTAAAGAAAACACGGTGTGGTTCCGTCACTCACACCAGATAACCCCAAATTAATACCTTATGGAAAAATTAAAATCTATGAAAACCACTTAAAATACCTAAAGGCAGAAATCTCAATTTTCCTTCAGTTGGGCCAGAAACTACAAAAGATATTATGATCACAGTTCCAGGAACAACGAGTGGAATGTTTAAGCTTAGGCCAACCAACAAAAGTTCCGATAGATCCATTTACTCGGGTACACCGTAAATAAGAACTGAGCAACACAAGAAGCAAAAGTCAGTTTGCATGTGAAATTTCTATAAGCTCATGAAAACAATACCATAACCAATCACAGATGGAAAAGGAAAAGCCGCTAAGAGTACTCTGGTCATCTTCAGACATTTGGGCGTGCACAGCGTTAACGTTAGTCCACAGGCAGAGCGGGCAGGTCCTGTCCACTGTGAGGACTAGAGGGCTTTCCGGGGAGGCTGGAGCCTCTCAAATGAGAAGGCCTCAGTAAGAACAGGAGCACTGCAATCACCATCCAGGCCATCAGGAGCACAGTAATGCTGACACTTGTCACTGGAGGGTCCCGGCAACTCCTGGTGGCACTCTGTGTCTGTGCTGTAGGACCAGGACTGCCAGAGCAGGTTGGTCAGTCTTCTCATCGCATGTGAAGATTTATCACAGGTTCCAATGAAACTCAATAATTGGGGAGTACTTTGAAAATATACCTTAAAAAAACTAGAAGACAGACAGAGAGATGATTCAGTGGTTAAAAGCACCAGCTGCTAATTCATCAGGTCCTGAATTCAGTTCCCAGCACCCACGTGGTAGCTCACAGCCATCTATAGTTGGATCTAGTGCACTCTTGTGGCATGCAGGCATGCATGCTGATAGAGCACTCATACATAAATAAATCTTTTTAAAAAACTGTAAAACTCTAGGAAAACTGTCTGAATCCATAGACATGGCCTACTAAAAGTTAAACAAAGGTAATACAAGCAACCTAAACAGATCCATGGCCGTCACTGAGTTTGAAGCGGCAATAAATGTAAAGAAAAACCCAGGAACAAATAGATTCTCTGATGATCTCTGCCCAACTTTTAAAGAAGAGTTAACAATGCTCCTCAACATGTCCCATAAAACTGAAGGGTGTTCCAAGCTTTTGCCATGAACGTAGCATTATTCTGATATGGATAGGGACACGACTAAGAAGGAAAACTATAGATCAAATTTCCTGGTGTACACAGAAACAAAAAATTCCCAGTAAAACTCAGATAAATAACACATTAAGAAGATCATACAGGCTGGACGGTGGTGGTACACGCCTTTAATCCCAGCACTCAGGAGGAAGAGGCAGGCAGATCTCTGTGAGTTCAAGGTCAGCCTATAAAATGAGTGCCAGAACAGACAGGTTATGTTACACAGAGAAACCCTGTCTTGGAAAACCAAAAAAAAAAAAAATTATACAGCATGACCAAAATTAGTTTCCTTTCAGGAATGCAGATTTGATTGAATATATGCAAGTCAAGAAGGGTACTACAGAGGATGAGTAGAAATCACACAATCATATTGATTGATGCAGAACAAGACTTTGACATAATTCTGCATCCATTCATGATTAAAAAAAAGATCTGAGGGAATGAACATAATTCAACATAATTAAAGCTGCATAGGACAATGTTATGATCAACATGATGCTGAATGGGAAAACTAAGCACATGGCCTCTTCCCACTCTCACTCAGGGTAGTACTTGAAGTCAGATAAAAGAATAAGGTAAGAGAAGAGGGGGAAGGATGGAAATAGAACAAGGAAGAGGTCAAATTTTACATTTTACAGGCATGACCCTCTACTGAAAAGACTACAAATACTCTAAAGACTCCATCAGAATACCCATAGACCTGATAAGCACACTCACAAATTATCAATTCCAAGGATGCAAAACCAATAATACATTTTCTGAAAAAGAAATCAGGGGAAAACTCCACTCACAATAGTTCAAGAACAAAACACAACACACACACACATACATACACACACACACACACACACACCAAAACCCACCTATAAATAAATAACCAAAGTTGGGAAAGATCTTTAAAATGAAAATTTTTAAAATACTCAGGAAAGGTTTGTTTAAAAGGTGCTAGGTAATGGAAACATTTCCCATGTTCCTGGAGGGGATTAACATTGTAAGAATGGTATAGGACCCAAAGCAACCTACAGATTCATTGCAATCATTATCAAAATTCCAATGAAATGACAACCCTGAAACTCATAGGAAAGTATCACTGGTGAGGAGATGCAGACCCATTGGTATACTACTACCTTCAGGGCCTGGGGTGTTCTCCTAAGAACCTAAGTCAAGCTGGCAGTCATGGCTCCAAGGCTGAAAAGAACTTCAGGACTAGCAGGTATAGTGAAATAAGGTCAGAAATTATGCCCAAACAGGGGCATTATTATAAAGAGAGACTTTCAGAAGAAAGCAGCACATATCCAAGCAGAGGTCTGGGCTCAGCAAAGGAAAGATGGAAATAAGAGGTCCCCAAATGTGAGAACAGGCTTCTGATGTGACTGCAGGAAGTTAATTGGCTTAGTATTACCCACAGACACCCTGCTGGTGACTGTCAAATTTCATCTCAAAATGTTGCTAAGACATTTTTTTTTCTTCTCTCTTTTGACAAGAGAAGCCTGTACGATGGCTCCAGAGATGCCTTTGGTGGAATTATGATCTGATAGACCAAATCCAGAAGCCCCTAGGGCTGTGCATGGACTTTTCCTGTAAATGGGGTTTCTGATGAGATTCCTAGAAAACTGCAGTTTTATGGTTGGCACAGGAGCAGTTGTCAGTTATACTGGACTCCTGCTCTACTACTGGCAAAGGCTTCAGATAGATTCACGAGTGAAAGGCTTCTCTTTGTGTGTCTCTTCCCATGCCCCTCAACTTTCCCTGCCTTCAAGAGCACAAAAGATGTTAAATTTCCAACACTGTCATTAGCAGAAAGAGCAGTGCTGAAGATATCATAGCACCTTATCTCAAATTATCCTTCAGGGCTATAGAAACGAAAACAGCATGGCACAGAGCCAGATACACAGAGCAATGCAGGATAGATGGTTCAGCAATAAACTCACACAGTGACCGCTTTTGACAAAGATGCTAAAAATAAAAAAAACATATGTTGGAGAAAAAACAGCCTCTTCAACAAATGGTTCTGAAGAAGTTGGGTTTCCATGTGTAGAAGAATGAAACTCAACCCCTATCTCTCACCCTGTATGAAGATCCATTTGAAATAAAAAAAAAAGTACTATTAATCGGAGATACATAATTGGACTGTACTATGGATCAATTAAAAGGACTAAGGCTAGTCTGAGGGAATTTGCTTTGAATCTGCAGTCTTCCAACGCTCCACAGTCATGAAGTTCTAGACCATCAGTCAGTCATGCAGAATCTTTAACACTGGCAGATTTTGTTTGCTTCACATGTCTTTAATTGACATATTGGAAATTAGGAGTCCTCACCTACTGGGCTGCCCAATAAGTACCTATTGTTCTAAAAGCTTGGGTTTCCCTCTCTAAAGTTCATACATTTCCTGACCCAGGAACACGCCATTATGTCATAGTAGAAAAAATACATGTTTCCCTCTGAAATGGCATTTCATGGTGGGAGAGAAGGACTTTCCCTCATGGGGAGAAAGCAGCTTTACCAAAATGCATAGAATAGTCCCTCTTTTCTTTTCTTGCTTTGCTCTCATTTTCTGTTTGGAGCTTCCAGAAACAGGGTCTCATACTGTAGCCCAGGCCAAATTCCATGTCACTGTGACATCAGGGCAATTCTCCTGCCTCAGCCTCACCAGTACTGGGGTTACAGGTCTGAGCCACTATCCCCATTTTCTCTTTCCTTGCAGAAATCCTTGTCTGCCAATAGTGAGGTCTGTTTGAACAGATGTGGGATTTGCAGAAAGACGTGATCAGCTGAGGTCTACTCAGCCACTTTAATACACATCTGTGCTACACTGGGGCTGCCCAAGAACAGAGAACAAGGGAGTAACAATTGTCACAAGGGAGACAATAGCTCCTTTGCTGTGTTCACAGGGCCTGAAGCTACCAAATGCAGCTCTGGACAGTGATCAGGGCTCAACGCCAAGGTCAACATCAAATATGACGGAATTTCTATTTTATTTGCTTGAAATTTGGTAGAAACTACTATGTTCCTTGCCATCCAGAGTCACCCCAAACTGGTTCAGGCTCCTGGGAGAAAAAACATTGTCTCTTCATTGGCTTAGGGCAGAGGAGACGATGTGCAGCAGTGGGCCATCCGTGGTCAGGGACTAAGGATCTGGAAGGCAGAAAGGTTGAATCAACCACTTTCTAATTCTACTGCACGAAGGTAACTCAGAAAACAGATCGTAGAGTCTGTCTCAAGAACTGGTTACAGCTGCATGCTTACCAACCCTGGAAGACAGCACAGACGAAACTAGAGGGATGTGTCCAGTGTCCAGATTCTCAGCATCAGAGACTCCAAGGGCCATGTCTCCCCTGGGCCCTTACCATGGAGAGTATAGATGACAACAAACGCAACACTGTTATCATTCCATCAACTCACTGGCCTCCTGGTACCCATCACCTCACTTCAAGGTAAGTGATCATGCCTATTTTGGAGAGAAAAAGTCAAAGTATAGAACGTTTAAACAGTTTCTCGTGATCTCACAACAGTAAATCTGGGGTTTAAATTATTTGAAATATAAAATTCCATAGCCTGCATTCTTTCCTAGCCCAAGTTTTCATACTAAATTAAACCAAGAAAAATCAATATGAGGAAAAAGAAATGACCTTTAACAACTGTCAAGTCATAAAGTGGAATCGTGTACTTAGTCTGTCAAGAGCAGAATTTTCAAAGTAAGGCCATGCACTTCACAATCTTTGTTTATACTTTATTATTTGACAAGCTCAAGGTTGCCTGGAAACAACTAGGAGGAAAAAAATGAAAAATGAATATCACATCTTTTTAAAAATACAGAACCTTAATTGAATGTATTACTTGGATAGGAATTCTAGTGTCAAAAATTCTAGTTTTATGTGACCCTAATAAAGTTAGCTTTTCTTTGTACTGACCAATTGTATTTGAAATGACTTTGTAGGAAGCAAGAGAGATGGCTCAGTAGTTAAGAGTACTGGCTACTCTTCCTGAAGATCTGGGTTCAATTCCCAATACCCACATGGTGGTTTACAACCATCTGTAACTCTAGTTCCAGGAAGTTCAATGCTGTTCTCTGGCCTCCTTGGATATTAAGAATACAAGTGGTGCATACAGACACACAAGAAGGCAACACACACACACACATAAAACAAAATAAAGTTTTTGAATTGGCACTGAAATTGGACAAAGTACCCCCGAGGTCTCAATAATGCTGACAAACCTTTCGGTTAGATAGCATAGGCGTGTTGCTATCTAACCTCCTACCCTTATGTGCTTGCTACCTGGTTGGCTAATGGTGTGCATGCTGCTTGGTCTAGGGCTGGGCACATCCCAACAAGACCCATCATGAATTGGCTGTACTGTAAGTTGAAAATGGAGTTAAGGCCCCTAGCATACTGAAAGTTCTAATGGGGCAACACTGTAGGCTTGTTAGCATGGCTTTCTTCTACTCTGCTCATATGGATAGCTGGGATCCTCCTAGCATCAAGGGAAGGGGTCAGCATGCACATTTTTAGCCAGTTGCTTGGCCCTATTGTTTGAGCCTTGGCTAGCATGACTGAAGCCCCAAATGAAACTGTGTGCTTCATAAGCTCAGAACGTGAAAGGGGAGGTCCCCCAATGGCCTAACTTACCTCCATTAGGTCTCACCTCCTAAAGGTCCCAGCCACTCCTAGTGGCACCAAAAGCTGATGACCAAGCCTTTCATACATGGTCCTTTGAAGGAATGCTTAAATTTCAAACCACAGCAACAGCCAATATGTATTGCTCTTAGATTTATACATTATATATTTATACATCAGTATTAAACAAAAAAATCATAAGTCACACCACAATAAGCCAGAGGCCAGTCATCTAATGGTCGAAAGCAAGGTTAGTAATTAATTAAATCCACAGAAGACATGAGGAGAAATTTAAAACACTTGAAGGCTAGTAGGAAGCTTAAGGTGGATGAATAGGCCAAGAACATTGCAAACAAAGGAAACGCACAGGCATGGGTAAGCTGCAGAGAGCAGAGGGCTTAGGATCAGCCATGTCAATGGGCTGGAGTGTTTCTAGAGGAGAGCAGAGGACATGCCTGGAAAGTTGCAAGAGGGCAAACCATGGTATACCAGACAGAGCATCTGAGATCCTGACTCCTATACAAGTCAGCTCTGGAAAGCTTTGGAAATGGGTGCTCATGGGGCTGTTGTGTCAGGGGGTAGAGAATGCAACTTGACTAAGGAAGAGGCCATGGGAACACAAAGAGAAAGAGAGATTGAACAAGACACAATGACTACGTAGGAAAGGCTCCTGGGTGGAGCCAGTGAAGAAATGGCTGGGCCTTACTTGCATTTGGAGACACCTGAGACAGACAGTATAAGAGGTGAGGAATTAAAAGTTAACCAGAGGGGGCTGGGAAGATGACTCAATGAATGTCATAGTTTGCTTCACTTGTAGACTTGACATACCTGGGAAGAGGGAAGCTCCACTGGGGATTTGCCTCTCTCTGATTGGACCTTCGGCATGTCTGTGGGGTATTTTCTTGATTGTTAACAGTTGTAGCAGGGCTCTGACCACTGAGGGTGGCACTATACAGAGGCCACTTGGCCTAGGCTTTATAGAAACTATAGGCAGTGCTCCTCCATGGTCTTTGCTTGAGTTCCTGCCTCCAGGTTCCTGCCTTGAGTTCCTGCCCAAGCTTCCCTGGGTGATGGACTGTAATCTGTGAGCTAAACAAAACTCAGTCTTCTCCAAGCTGATTTCAGTCAGCGTTGTACCAGAACAATAGAAAACATATCAGAACAGTAGGTAAAGCATGTGTCATCACGAGCTCCTGAGTTTTGATCGCAGAACCCACATGAAGATGAATCTACATTCATCATGCATGTTAATCCCAGCACTCCTACAGCGAGCTGGTGGCAGAGACAGACACACTCACCTGAGCTCTCCAAATACCCAAAGGGAAATTGTCCCAGGAAGAAAATATTTTACTTTCGTAAGAAACATTTCATCTGTGTGTCCTCTGAAAAATTCTGAAACATAAAAATGAAAATTGAAGTTGTCATGAGCTGACCTGAGGAGGACTGAAGATGCTATTCCTGCCCCAGCCTGTGGGATAATGTAACACAGCAAGTCTTTTGGAGAGCACCAATTTTCAAGCAGCACTCTGGCGCCTTTCTCTCACACTCCAATGCTAACACCTCCCACTTGATTGTAGAGGAAGTAATTTCCTGAGAGCAGACAGCTGCCACCAAACAGTACAGGCTGATGCAGATGAGCGTGGGTCCCCAGAAACCCATGCTCACGACCCATCAGTCTAGCACTGAGGTAAGTGGGCCAGGGACACCTCCAGTCTGGCCCTACGGACAGGCGCTCAACATCTTACTCATCTCAACTTCTTGACCTCTACGAGGAAGTGGATACAGTACTGGCCCAATAGTTTCAGTATACGTGCCAAATAAATAACCCAGGTCAGTAATGTTAACTCCTCCTGGACAGCGGGAGTAAAGCATCCAGGCAGCAAAGGTGTTGTTTTACATTCTAACCTAGTGGGACAGATGCCCTGTCACTGGGCTGGATAGGAAACTGTGCTACAATATGTGTGCTGACAACAGATGGTGACTGAGAAGTCACACTTTCCTTTGTGCCGCCTAGAGTTCGGTGTTAGGGTGAGCTCAACAATTCATCCTGAGTCACTCTTGAGTAACTCACACTAAGCTCACCAACCAGCCCACCTATCTTATAGCATCTCTGGAATTATTTTACATCTGTATGTGTGTTTTCCACTATAAAAATGTACCTGGGCCTCTGTGTGAGATGGGAGATAGGAATATCTTCTCTGAGGTCCTTGAACATATCTGTAAGAGATGTTTTGAGTTGATTCTCTTGGATGTCATCTCGCCTGTCTTCCTAGGGACATCATTACTGAAGGAGTGCTATCTTTTGGAGGAGACACACGGTCTTGGCTTTTGGTTCACTTGTGTTTCTGCTCTGGGACTTGGGTGCCTAGAGTTGGTGTGTTGGTTAGTGTCAGGTCCAAAGGAAACTCCAATTCCCCAAACTCCAAAAGGCAGTCTATGTACCCAGAAATGAGCTCTACCTGGATTAAAAGAGGCTTTCTAAGGGTTAAGTAAAAGCCAGCATTCCTCAGGAACTTGTGACACCAGTTTCCATCTGTGTAATTTCCTACACCTCTGGCAGGAGTGACAAATGGCTCCAATGACATATACCTACGGCTGCAGATCAAAACCCACGCCGGCCTCCAGGCTCCCTCAGTCCCTACATACAAGTACTTGTTATGTGTTTCAAAGTCTGACATCCTGGCTCTGCTCACTTCCCTAGACTTCTCTTCTCCCAGATATCAACTGGTTCTCTTTGTAGCAACTAGATTTTCCCCTAACCCAGCTCTTCTCATTATCCACTCTGTCACTTACTCTCTCTTATTCTCTTACTCTCCCCTGAGGAGTCAGGGTTCTCTAGAGAAACAGAACTTAGAGGGGATTTATTGGAATGACTTACAGGCTGTGGTCCAGTGTAATCCAATGACAGCTGCCCATAAATGGGAGGTCCAAGAGTCCAGCAGTTGTTCAGTCCACATGAATGAATGTCTCAGCTAGTCTTCAGTATATACCGAAACTGGGAAGAAATAGGTTTTAGTGCCAGCAAAGGAAAGGACTTGCTACAAGAGTAAAAGCAAGCTGGCGAAGAGCAAAAGTTTCCTTCTTCCATGTCCTTATATAAGCACCCAGAAAAAGGTGTGGTAAAGATTAAAGGTTGATTTTTCCATCTCAAAGATGCAGATTAGAAGTGGGTCTTCCCACTTCAAATGATTTAATTAAGAAAATAAATCCCGTGCAGGTATGCCCAATCATTTGGAGGTTTAGTTAATCCCAGATATATAGTCAAGGTGACAACCAAGACTAGCCATCACAAGTCCACCCCATGTCAACTTGACATACAATCATATCTCCTTATGTCATGATTAATTTCCAAGTGAAGCTGGCAATACTGGTGCATACCTTTAATCCCAGCACTCGGAGACAGAGGCAGGAAGATCTCTGTGAATTCGAGGCCAGCCTGGTCTACAGAGAAAGGTCCAGGACAGGCTTCAAACTACAAACTACACAGAGAAACCCTACCTCAAAAAAAATCCTAATAAAAACAATAGCATGTCATAATTTTGACTAACACGATATAACTATTCCATGTACAATCACACCTATTATGCTCTATTCTCTGTCTCTTGTCTTCTCACTATCTCCATTATTCTTTCCCAGTCTCCCATTTCCCTAGCCCTGGAAACATCCTGTCTGTTACTTTTTCTCTCTGCTCTGAACCTTCCAAGTGCCTCTGGCTGCTCTCTTGCTCAGACCTGCAATAACAATCTAAACCATATCGTGGAGCAGTCAGGTCCACAGTTTCCTTACTGTGCCCCATCACATACAGTCAGACCATTGGGTATGGATGTCATGTCTTGGATCTCTGTTGATTCCTCCAACTCAACAGTTTAGGATCAGTGGGATGGTGCTTGAGGTACCTGAGGCGATCTTGGGGTGATTATGTGTTGATGTGGGATTGGGATACCAAGATGGTTTCACGTCAGCCAAGACTAGCAGGGTCGTGCTGTAGAACACTCACAAGACTCTGAGCTCAGGTCTTCAGATAGCCATAACATGGGTTTTGGAGACTGAGGGATGGGGAGTGAAGGGGACTAGGGGTGCTAGCTACAAAAGGCACGCGTGATCCTGTACACACTCTTCAGATGGCAGTAGCTCGGGGTCCCAGCAACCACCTGATTTCTGACAAAGACACCAAAACTCCACATTGGAGAAAAGACAGACCCTTCACCAAGTGCTGGGGAAACTGGATGTCAGCCTGTGAGAGGATGAAACTAGATCCTTATCTCTCAGCTGCACAAACCTCAACTCCAGATTAAGGGGGTGGGGCATGAGCGCGCAGGGGAAAGAAGTCAGCACGGAAAGAAATTAAGACCACTGTATGCTGGGCAGTGGTGGCACACACATTTAATTCCAGCACTTGGGAGATAAAGGCAGGCAGATCCCTGTGAGTTCAAGGCCAGCCTGGTCTACAGAGTGAGTTCCGGGACAGCCAGAGCTACACGGAGAAACACTGTCTCAAAAAAACAAACAAAACAGCAGAAGACCTCTGTAAACCCATATGGAGAGCTACTACTGCAGAAGAATCTTAAAATAATTACAGAATTTAAGTGCAATTAACCTATAATGGACATGGGGAACAATACTGCAGACTATCAAACAAGAGGCCTAATGCTAGGTATGGGTTACCTCTTTTGGATTTGTTGGTTGGTGGGGTCACAGAGACCCCTAAACATTACAGGTTTTTCTTAGTTTTTCTCTTAATTACCCTCCAGAACTAGAAGGTAAGGCGCTATTGCTGAAGACACTGCACACTTGAGTCATGGAATACTGAGAAATCAAGCTGGTACCAACCAATGTTGTCCCTTCTGACTAGCTGCTTTCATAGTGCTGGGAAGATCTATGTACACTGCCAGGGGAGAAAAGGAACCTTACCACGGTGTGAGCCCTGCAGGTTACAATAACAACTGGTCCAGAAAGATATACCCATCACACAGTGACCACATGAATGTTATGGGAACAATTAACCCCTTTCTGATTGAATGTAAGGCCCTCTCCAGAGAATAGGGTTTATGCTTGGCACAAGCCAAGAATCCATGGCTTGGTAGATTCGGGCCCTAGGGGAGAGCCTATACTGTTATTCTACTAAATGGACATAGTGTATCTATTCACAGATTCACTTACCCCTTGCTGTGTTTACTGAGTATTTAGTATGTGTCAGATGGTGGTTCTCATGAGACATCCGAGTTCTCAGCCTGCTGCAGGTCATATGCGTGTCCGGCATTTGTGTTTTGACAACAGCTGCAGATGGTCGGATGGGCCCTCCAAAGAAGTATTAGAAGTCAGTGGAAGAGGGGAGCTGTGTCACTTTGACTAGGCTCTGAGGTACAATCAAATCATCCCCAAGGACGGTGACTGAGGCCCCTCCAGAGGCTAAACTCATTTGTCCTCTGGCTTCTCCATGCATTCCTGGCCCCGCAAATGCAGTGTGCTAGGCATGAAGTCACCATGGTCTGCCCATCAAGGAGCACACAGCTTAGCCGCAAGCCAACCCCACACTTCAGTTAGTGACTGGATTCCCACATCAAACATGTAGGAGAAAATCAAGTATAACCAAAGTCGCCCTTGAAGGACAGGGGAATCCCTTGGGGAGGTGGGGAATTGAGCTGAAAAGCAGCGCGCCTGTAAATATCACACAGCCAGCCTCCCTCCGTGTGAGAACAGATGGCAGGATGTGGCAGAGCACCCACGGAAACACTCGACTTGGCTTGTGTTTTGAGGTCAGGTCCTCCCAGAAAGACAGATTGTGGCTTTAAACACTAGTGTGCGGGATGCTCACAGTATGGCGGCTCGGGAGAGACCGCTGCAAGACTGTTGCCGGCAGATGCTCACTGTGAGGCAATGCCTGGCACTTGCTGTGTTTACATTGTTCTTAATCTTGACTTACTTTGAATTCTTAACAGCTGAATTCATCGAAGTTGCTGAGTCTCTATATAAGATTTGACTGGGGAAAAAAAACGGACCATGATGACACCAGTTGGAAGCGTGATGTTCCTCAGAGGACAGAGCTGCTGTGGGAACACCTCAAGGCATCCAACTTTCCGAAGAATTCAGGAGAAGGGTTCAGGTTTAGTCTGTGCCAATGAGACAGCAAAGGGTGAGTCCCAATTTGTTTCTCCCTGGACCTCATCAGAAGACCCTGCAAAAAAGACGGACCTCCTTACCGGCCTTGCAAAGAAGAGAATCCTAACCATCACAGGCCACTGCATCTTTCCTCTTCCCTCTTCCCATAAGGACCTCTAGGAAGACTAAGCCTCAGATTCATCCTCAAGCCAGGCCAGGAGCACTGAGCACTAGGTCTGGTACAAGGGCTCCCCATTACCCCAGTTTCGTTGTAAACCCTGAGAAGGGTTGGGTCACCCTCTGTTGCTTAGTGCCCCTCCCCAAACTTGTATGTGCTGGGTGATTCCAGTTTTGACCCCCCCACTGATCTGCCTTTCCTCCTCCTGGGCCCTCCCTGACAAGTCCACACACACACACACACACACACACACACACACACACACTCCAGCCCCATCCATTTACCTGCTATTATTTCAGGTGCCATGCTTTGCCCATGGTAGCACCAAACATGCCACTTTTCACTCCCATTTTCAACAGACATAGCTGGGCAGCCAGTCTCAGCTTTACCAAAAAAGACACTTTGAGATTCCAGGGACCAATCAGCTCTCACTCTGATGACTTCACCCATGGAGGTGACTGGGTAGCCATTCTGTTGGGGACCCAGGATCTGGAGACACTCTGTGGCTGTTTGCTGATCAACAGGAGACATCAGCACATGCAAGAGCCTGCATGGGAGGCGAACTACAGGACAAACAGGTGTGCCCACTGTTCCAAGGAGTTTGCTGCCTAGTGGAGACACTGGTATTCACTTCCAGGACGATTCTGCTACCACTCCAGAGGGGAATGGCTTGAGTTTTTATACTGTTTCCTGCCCAGGCAGACTTCCTGTCCTTCCCCATAGGAGAAACCAGTAGAGAATGCCCCTTGGCCCTCCCCCATGAAAAACCTGCCCAAGGCCCACTGGCTACAGGAGGCTAAGACCATTTCTCTTGCTTATTTGTATGCAACTTTGATTTATCAATGTCTCATGAGACGATGTTGTTAGCATTTAAGGGGCACATCAACACCAGTCTGGTAATGCTTTCTGAGCTGAATTCTCCAGTCATTATCTTTCTGGAAACCCCAATAGTCAAAACAAAAACAAAACTCAGAACAAGAACACATATGTATGCAAGACACAAGCATGTGCATGCGCACACACACACATACAACCACAGGTACATACAAAGACAACACAGAGAGGAGAGAAAGAGACCTACACATATACAGACACACACATATAAAAGACAGACACTCACATGTACACAGACACACATTAATCATACACAGAAAACAAACATGAGTGGAGGAGATTTAATGGTGCAGCAGGGTATTCAAAGCTCTTGGGAAAGTTATGGAGGCTCCCTGCCCCTCAGTCTACTCGGCTGACCAGAGGAGACTCAACCTTTTCTTAAGAAACAAGAAAGATCCAGGGTTTGTATCCTCTAGTTAAGTTCCCAGCCTCCTCTTCCACTTCACTGAACCCACACCTTCAGCCTTTGTTAAGCTTCCTTTGTGGTTTCTATGACCACCAGCAGCTTCCTTTTGTCTGCTGGACAGGTAGGCATCATGTCACCACAGCAGGTGACCCTGGAAGCAGATGGTACTTAAAAGATGCACAGTCCACGAATGCATCAATGTGCTACTTGTCCTGGGTATGACAAGTATGTGAGTGTCTGCCAGCGGCCTTCCTGTTAAACACTTGGTCTCCAGGGACGTAAGGGGGTGCTGGGCACCTTAAGCGGTGAGTGTGCCCTAAAATGACGTAATGCAGCCTCAGTCCATTTGTTCTGTCTTTTGGTATCCTGACCATGAGACGAGGGATTTTCCCTCGCAGGAGGAAGCACGGGTTGGAGAAAGCAGTATCACCACAGAAGTGGAAGAAAACAGGTGACATAAAATGACTAAACCCTTTCTCTCATGGAGCTACATAGGAAAGACCTCGATACACAAGGACACGGAGATCTGGAACCCTTAGCAGATGCCCCCAGGACTCGAAAGCAATGGAGCCAAATGATCACGGACTGAGGATTCCCAAACAAACTGTGATCCCAAACACTCCTCCTCTCTCTGGAAGTGGGTTATCTCGGGCATTTGCAGCAGCGGCAGAAAGCTGACTGTATTATATCCGTTATTTTTCTCATTGCTACGACAAAATACCAGAAAGAAAGGTTTATTTAGACTCAGAGTTTGGGGGCATAAAATCCATCACAGCAGGGAAGGCATGGTGGTGACAGTGGCTCTAACTGAAGAAGGAGAGAAGCATTTTGCTCAGTCTGTACGAAGAACACTGGTTCTCTGTTCGCTTTTCCTTTCCACTCAGTTCTGAACCCCAGTTCATGGGACGGAGCCATCCACATTCAGGGTGAGTCTTTCCGCATCAGTTAAATCTCTGGAAATGTCCCCACAGCACACCTCACGGCGCATCCCAAGACTGGTTCTGCATCCTCTCAAGCTGACAGTCACGATACACACACTGTGCAGTCCACTTGAGAAGGAATACAAGCGCAGGTGCTTCAGGCAGAGTGGGTGGAGACCGGCCAAGTTAACTCTGAAGGGTAGAAGATGCTTTCTTCAAGCAGTTAGATTCAGCCCAAGATGACATTCCTTCCAGCGCCCCTCTCCCAGCTTGCATAGTCTCCACAGCTCCTGCCCCGCAAATACATCCAGCCCATCACGCCCATCACATACAAGCCAGAGCTAGATAAATAAAGCAGCTCTTCCCTACAGGAAAGAAGTGAACGGAACAGCAATGAGAGTGGGAGGGAGGGAGAGACGAAGGGAGAGAGGGAGTAAGAGAGAAAAATTATGAATGAAATTTAAAACCCTGTATGTTAGCCAGGCAGTGGTGGCACACACCTTTAATCCCAGTACAAGGCAGGCAGAGGCAGGCGGATCTCTGTGAGTTTGAGGCAGACAGTGTGGTCTACAGAGCTGGTTCCAGGACAGCTAGAACTGTCACACAGAGAAACCCTGTCTCAAAAAAAAAACCAAAATAATAATAATAATAATAATAAAATTAAATTAAAAAACCTGATATGTTGGGATGAAAATGAGCTAAGATAGGGAAAAACTTTAAAGTGGATAATAAAAGGGCATACGCTTTGAGAAACTGAAGCAATTTGTAGGTCCTACTAAAAGGAATGAAAAAAGGAAAGGATGACAGTAAAGATAAAAACTTCCAAGAGAGCCAGGGAGATGGTACATGCTGCTGCACACACCTGATGGTCTGAGCCTGGTCCCTGGAACACACTTTAACAGCTGGATGCATCAGTCTCCATCTGTGATCCCAGTGCTCCTGCAGGAGGATGGGAGACAGAGGAGTGGGCCAAAAGCTCAAAGGCCAGCTAGCCTGGAACATGATGCCAAATGGCAGAGACAACAGAGAGGCTGCTGCAACATGCAGGATGGATGGCAAGACTTGATTCCTGACTACCACACGTGCACACACATACTCACATGTTCACATAAACACACACAGAGACAGACACATTCTCATACACACACATGCACACACATACATACACACAGCGATTAAGTATAAATCTTTTTTAAAGTGTGTATGTGTGTGTTCATATTCATGGGCATGTCCCCATGAGTACAGTGGCCAAGAGGCCAGAAAGGGTGTGGGATCTCATGGAACTTTATTACAAGGAGTTAGGAGCTGCCTGACCTGGTCTCTGGGAACTGAACTGGGGTCCTCTGGAAGAGTGGTACGCTCTTAACTGCTGAGCCTCCTCTCTTACCCTCCACATAATTTTTAATAATTTTTTAAATAGAAGAGAATTTGCATTTTTGAACAACAGCAGGAGGGATGTTCAGATGAATGCAGTTATGAAACAATGACCAGAAGCTTTACAGACCTAGGAAACTTTAAAGAATTTAAAGACGACAGGCAAACTAAGCAACAGTTTCTATATAAACTGATGTGCTAGCTAGTTCAAACAGTACAGTAAAAATGAAGCTTCTCAGGCTTCCGTGGTTGACTATAAAGAGACCAGTCAATTAAAAGCCAGGGGGTGGGAGTTCCTGCTAAGGGTAACTGAGGCCATCTGCGCTGAAGGGTCCCTGGCAAGCATTCATGGGGACCTTGCCTTGGGTGGCTTGCCCAGCTCTTTCCATTCCTTTGAGGTGCTGGTGTTGGTGGGGTCTGGGGGAGGGGAAAGCCAGTTGTCATCAAGCGTCGGCTCCCCTCATTTTGGTTCACGCCACAGAGCTGGAGAGAGCCCGTACTGGGAGCGAGAGTCTCCTGGTAATGCCTGTGGCTTCCAAATGTAGTTGCAAGATCCTTCTTTGCTCAAGGAAGGAGAAAAAAGGCAAGCACTACGGTAATGGACTCATCTGTCTTATGTGCCTGTCCACACAAGCTGGTTCCCACAGACACGCCACAGTCACCCTGCTAGGTGCGGAGTTGGAGTGTGTCCCTGTACACATGGAAACCGGAGGCCTGTAAGCTGTTTCTATCTTCTTTTAGGTTCCACTACACAGATGCATCTTGCTGGCCTCGGAGTGGCCACCTCTGATGCTCAGCGGCTCCTGTTTCCATGGAAACCACATTGGGCTTCTTCTGATTTCTGGCCTATCGTCAATTCTGAAAGGCGCTCAGCTTTCCTCGGCACATCCCATGCACCCTGTATCTCAAATAAGGAAAAGACGAACTCACAGGCATAGGGGTTTGAAATGAGGCACCTGTACCACCTCTTGAGCAAAAACCCTCTGCAGTATCTGTGCAGGCAAAAATTTCTGTGCGGAGCAAACACAATGACTACCCCACTCACTAACGTTTTTCAGATGTACAGCCCAGCTAAGAGGAGAGAAGATGCTGACTCAACCATGGAGGCTAGTTTCAGGCTTGCTAGAAGGTGCCTCTGCCTGGTGGAGCCTGCCAGTGAGTTAGGGAAATGTACAAAGCAGCCAACTAGGGGAGATGTACTTAGAATGTAGAGAGATGACACTGTGGGTTAAGGGTGGCTCAGGACCACCTGTCACCTTGCCAAAGGTTTCTGAAGTCCATGTTCCTCGTTCATATATCGGAGTCCACTATGACTAACCAGCAATGTTTACTGTGCTGTCTTCTATCACGCAGAAATGACACACGAGGGCAGCTGTGGAAGTCTGAGGGAGAATGGCCCATAGGCTCGTCTATTTGAATACTTGGTCCACAGTTGGTAGAACTGTTTGGGAAGAATTGGGAGGTGTGGTCTTGTTGGAGGAGGTGTGTCACTGGAGATGGGCTTTGGGGATTCAAAAGCCCCCACCGTTCCCAGTTAGCTCTCTCTCTCTCTCTGTCTTGTGTTTGTGGCTCAGATGTAAGCTCCTAGCTACTGCCCCAGCACCATGTCTGCCTATCTGCTACCATGCTCCCCACCATGACAGTTATGGGCTCAATGTAAGCACCTGGAACCATTTACTTCTATAAGTCGCCTTGCTCATGGTGTTTTGTCATGGCAATAGAAAAGCAAGACAGCAGCTTTTGACCCACGTGAGTTGAAAGGGGACTGGACAGGGGACTGGACAGTGTAGACCAGTGGGAAGGACTAGAGGGAAGGCGTTGGGTCCAGGAGAAAGGGGTGGGACTAGGATCGTGGCTCTCCTGGAGGGCAGCCCGGTTACTGGTTTCATCAGCTCAGGAGTCCTCAGTCAGGAAGGAGGGAGATGTTGTCCCCCACTGGATAGCTGATACTGTCTGGAGACATTTTTGTTGCTGTGACAGGGGGAAAGAGTACGTTGCTGGCATTTAACAGGGCCCTCAAGAAAAGGGATGAAGCACAATTAATAAAAACTCAGAGACAGAAATTGGGGTTCAACCTGAAGACCAGAAAAGCAAAGCAGCCAGCCGCTGGCTATTACCTCGGCCTCTGTCCGAAATGGTGATCCTGCCTCCAGGAATCTCAGAATGAGACTGTGTCTGAGAGCGGTCTCCTCCCATTTTATAATCCTCTCTAGGGCTGGGATTAAGGTGTATGTTACCACTGCCTGTTCTATAAGATTGACCAGTGAGGCTGTTTTACGCTCTGATCTTCTGGCAAGCTTTATTTACTAAAATACAAATGAAATGCCACTCCATTTCCCCTTTTTATCTAAAATAAAAAAAGGCGGCTATAACTAACATAAGAAAACTATAAACAATAAGTACAATAACTATATACACTATATACAGGCAATAAATACATCAACAATGTCTATTCCATTTGCATTTGGCACGTTCAGAGAAAATACTCCATAAGAGGTGGAGGCAGGAGGATAAGATATATATATATATGTGTGTGTGTATATATACATATATATATATATATCCTCATGAGTTTGAGGATATAAATATGATAAGATAAAAAGTTAGATTATTGAAGGGAAGTCTCTTAACATCTCATAATGCACAGGGAAGCCCCCCCCCTTTTTTTTTGAGAGTTCTAGTTTCTCTTTAATCACCAAATCTGTGTTTACAAACAACCATGGGAGAATTTAGGTGACAAAGGGTTTGTCGGGACAGTTCTTGCACATGAAAGACCATTACGTGCTCCATTTTTTCCCCTGTAACTATTAGGAGACATTGCCACAGAAACAAAAACTGAAACTTAAAAGCAATAGCTCCCTGCACTTATATTTACAAAAAGTCACGAACAGACATGCATTTCTCCTTCGGTCGGAGGGCTTAATAGATGCTTGAGCATTAAGGCAGTGATGATTCCAAAACACAACAGAAAATCTAAGTTAAGGCTTTAATGTCTTGTCTGAACTCACATTCACAGGCAACTGTGACCCAAACCACTGTTTAGCTACTGGGGTGCACTCATCTGCCAGGTCTGTTATTAGCCCATTACCACGGCCTTCCATCAGGTGGGCGGCACACAACAGCAGCAACGCCGCCGATTTACTTAAGGGATCATCGGACCCCTTAGGTTTTAAGGGTTCCGCTTTTGGCAACACAAGCATATGCTACAGAAAGAACAGGGGCTTCCCAGGGTGGACTGGATGGTTCCCCAGGCTGTGTGTACTTGGATTTGCCTAAGAATCCATGATCTACTCAGCACAGAGAGCCCACAAGGCATGTTTGACCACATTCACCCCTTGAAACGCAGAAATTACCCTTGATTATTGAAGCAAATGGTCTCCAACCTTTCCTCGTTAAAGAATGTCTCAGCAGAATCTAGCCTAGCATGCCTTCGATGGATCTGTTCTGCAGTCGCTAGGGAACTCAAATGTCAGCCGTGCACTACGTGACGCACGTGACTTAGCTGGTGGATATTTTACAGGCCTGTTTTCCAGGATGAAAACATTTGAATCCAATACTGAAAATGACTTCCCTAGGACCTTGAACCCACAAAGAAAATGACCCGTTCTTATATGGATGGATAATACGCACGCCAATAAACATCACAGGTGCTATTTCTAACGTTTTTTTTTTAAATTAGAACGAAATAGTAAAGATTGAGGTTTGCATAAACAGTCCTCCTGAGCTCAGAGATTTCACAGACGCACTTTAGACGACTGCCCTCTGGTGGACAGAGGGAGAAATGCAAACGCAAACAATATCAAGGAACCAGATGATGGAAGGCAGAAAGCCTAATAAGAAGCATTCCTCACTCAGAAAACAAGAAAGCCACTATTATGAGTGGATTTGCTTCCTTCTAAAGTGCACATGTTGAAGCCCTAGCACCCTGTATTCAGTTACATAGCCTTGGATAAGGGATCAAGGTAGACGGGGCCCCAATACGATCTGACTGTGCTCTCTTTCTAAAGCTATCTGGACACTAAGTATGCTAAGGGCGTGCCTACAGAGGGTGCAGCAAGAAGGAGACCACCTGTAGTGGATGAGGCCCACCACAGAACATTAAAAATATGCATTTCAATCCAGCCCCCCATGAATCAGTGTTACTTGCTCAAATTATAAAGTACTACTTCAACAGTTAAGTGGAGACAGAACATGAAAGATACACACATATAATGGAGTATTAGTCAGCCCTAATGATGAAGAGAATTCTCACATATGCCGTGCTTACATGGAAGTCCAGGGGAATTATCCTAACTGGAAAAAAGCAAGATGCACAGTAGCAAAAGCGTATGACTTCACTTACGAGCTGGTTCACAGGAGCAGAACGAAGGATGGTGGGGGCTGTATACTGGGTACGGGGTTTCTGTTTAGAAAAGTGAGAGTAGTCAGACAGTGCTGACTCACGCCTTTAATCCCAGTACTGGGAAGGCAGAGGTGGGTGGATCTCTGTGAGTTCGAAGCCAGCCTGATCTACAGAGCTAGTTCCAGGACAGCCAGGGCTACACAGAGAGACCTTGGTCTTGAAACACCAAGAAGAAGAAGAAGAAAACAGAAAGAAGACGAAGTGAAAGTGTTGAATGTTGCCTGGGGAGATGGTTGCAGAATGGAACTGATACCATGGGATCGTCACTGGATTTCACAGTGAACTGTATTCTCTGCTGGATTTATACATCACACTACAGTAAATACAACACAGTGTGCTTGTGAGTCTCTCAGCAGACCCTGACAATCTCCACCCCTGAAGTGAGTGAGGCTGATGCAGGTGGTCCCTAAGTCCAGAACCATTGCCACCCCCCACCCTGAGACATCTGGCTCCACCGTCCAGCCACAGCCATGCACTGTGTTGGCAGCTCCCAGAAGACAAGCCTCTCAGCTAGTTCTGTCTGGACAACGAATGCCTCTGCAGCCCCTCTGTGTTTGACGAATGACCTTTCTTCTTTAAAGGCCCTGTCATTAGCCCCGCCTCCATCACCTCATTTACTGGGTGTTTCTCTAAAATAGCCCGAGGAATACTCCCTGGGTGCAGGTAATGTCTGAGCTTTTCATAGACAGGAAGTTTAAACAACTCAATATACAATAAGAAACGCCCTATCAGGAAAATGACCCAGAGCAATAACAAAAAAAAAAAAGTCAGTTAATAAAATAAGAACACAGGGGCTGGAGAGATGGCCTGACAGTTAGGAGCACTGGCTGCTCTTGGAGAGGACGAGGGTTTGATTCCCAGAAGTCACACAATGGCTCACAATCACCTGTTACTCCAGTTCCTGGGGATCTGGTGCCTTCTTCTGGATTCCTCAGGTACCAGACACACATGTGGTACACAGACACACATACAGGCAAAACACCCACCCACATAAAAATAAATAAATCTTTTTTAAAAACCACCCATTTAGAAAATTTAAAAAGACACCGCCCAAGTTAGTGTTGACTTGAGTATAAGGAGAATGTCCCTTTTTTTTTTCAGGTTAGAGAGATTATAGCTTTTTTGAGGACATAGGCAATGTGTATCAGAAGACATACAGATACAAACCATTCGTGCAATTCTCTCCAGCAGGTGGCTCTCAGGAAACACCGAGTAAGTTTACCAGGCACTTCTGCCAAAACCCTAACAGCAGCAAAAATGCCCCAGACGTCCTAAGGACGCCTACACAGATTATGTGCTTGAGCTCTGGAGGGCCTGTGCAGGGTTCTGTGCAGAACGCTGTAGATCAGAACTCTTTGTACTTATTCAGATAGATGTTTGGCATGAAGGAACCACAAAAGCAGTGTAATAGGAATCGCCTGTTTCAAATGCACAGGTGTGCATATCCATATACACGAGGGGAAGTCTAGTGCGTTGTCTTTGTGGTTATACCTGGGTGGAACTGTTTGGGGTTTTTCTTAAGTATAATCACTGCTTATTGCTTATCTGTATTTCTTTCTACGGTGATTCCTAGAGGGATGAAGAAGAGTGCTTTAAAGGAACCACAGTGATAACAATTGCTGTGTCTGCCAGCCTGACCACGGGTGCAGTATGGGATTGCTGGTGGGGTTGGGGTGGGAAGTAAGCTCCAAAGGCAGAAAATGGGTTCAATGTCAAGGCATAAACCCTTCAGAGAAGCAGAGATCCATGGAGAAGAAATGGGGGATTCGTGTGTACCAAGTCTTCAGGCACAAAATTCAAATGAATTCACAAGTGGTGATGTGGGAGTGATTTCTTATTAATAAAGAAACTGCCTAGGCCCCTTGATAAGGCCCACCCTTAGGTGGGTGGAGAAAACAGAGGAGAATTCTGGGAGAAGGAGGCTTGGTGGAGGAGTCGCCATGATTCTCCCGCTCCAGACAGACGCAGGTTAAGATCCTCCCTGGTAAGCAAGCTCGTGGGCTACACAGAATATTAGAAATGGGTTAGAACAATATGTAAGAGCTAGCCAATAAGAAACAGGAACTAGCAGGGCCAGGCAGTGTTTGAAAGAATACAGTTTCCGTGTAATTATTTCGGGCATAAGCTAGCCATGCGGGTGGCCGGGTGCCGGGGACGCAGCCCTGCCGCTCCTAATTTCAACAAAGTGGCAAGATGCTATCGCAGAAACAGCTTCCCTTATGTTTCTTGTTGTCTGCCATTGAATGGGCAGCGGTGGTGTGTCAGATACACCCTTGACTGTATGTATCTGCTCATCAAGGATAACTCTATGAGATGGGGTCATGTGACGACAAGATGATGATCAGAAGGTGCAGAAGCCAGGATTTCTTGGGTTTTTTTAATTGTATTTTCATAACAGCATTTTCATAATTGCAAACATATATAATGTATAATATAAACACATGTACCTACATTTTCAGACTTGTGCAATGATATATACAATATATAATATAAACACAGTATATGTATATATACCATAAACACATTGTTTTGAAATACATATTTGTATGAAATGGCTAAATTGACCTAATTACCTCACGTCTATCTCATTTTTTTGTGATTGAAAGTCTTTATAAACCTGTTTCTATTGATTTCAGGAAAACACTAGATTGTTCTTAATTCCAGCCACTGTGTTACATGACAACTCCTTGAATTTCTTGATCCTAGCCGAGATGTCACATCGTTACTGACATCTTCCTCTTTCTTCCTTCCTCCCCAGGCCCTGGCAACCATCCTTCTCCTCTCCGCTTCAGAGTGTAAACGTTCCGGTTTCCGTGTGTTGATGCGGCCACACAGCATCTGCCTTCCAGGTGTGGCTCTTGTTAGCACTGGTGCATTGCCCCCTCCTAAGTTCATCCATGCTGTCTCAAATGACAGAATGCCCTTGGTTTCAACAACATAGGCATGGAGGGTCACAAACAATCTGGCAACAGCAAAGGGTCTGAACACCAAGTTGTCAAAACTGAACTCAAGGGGCTGAAGAAACGGTCAGTGGGTTAAGCGCACTGTCTGCTCCTTGCTGAGAACCCAGGTTTTATTGCCAACACCTAAATGTTAGCTTACAACCCTATAAAATACCACTTCCTGGAGATCCAACACCCTCTTGTGCCTTCTTCCCGTACCAGATACACACATGGTACACATAGATACATGTAGTCAAAACACTCAGACATGTAAAAGTAAAATCCAAAAGAAAAAGAATTTAAAATCAGACCACATAGCACATCTGAGGTGTTTCTCACCACATTCATTCCTGTTGCATCATGGGACTTGGTCCTGAACATGCGGCACTGAGCAGCCCTGGCTCCATGACTCACCGACATACACTGGCCTGGAGCCCTTGGCTCTGGCTTGAGACTACTGCACGTCATGAATTGCAGTGCTTCCTGCTCTTATAGACACATGATGACTTAATGACGGAAGGAACAAACGACTTCTGACATTTGCTTATCATCATTGCAGAGCAGGTATCAAATTGGTATACCTTTAGGCTGTATCACACTAGAATGTTTGGATTTTAAATTGCTGACATCAAGAGACTTGGGAGGCGGCTCAGTACTTAAAAGTTGAGCCTGAGTGTGGATCCTTGAAACCCACCAAGGGCTGAGTGGCTGTGGTCATTCGCCTGAAATTCTAGCACTCAGAGGTGGAACTGGGGTTCTCTGAATAATCTGGCCAACAAGAACATCCATTGGACAAGGTCTAGGTTCAACTGAGAGACCCTGCCTCAGTGAATCATCAGAGGTTGGCAAGATGGCTCAGTGGTTAAGAGCTCACACTGCTCTTTCAGAGGATCCAAGTTTACCTCCCGGCACCCATATCAGGTGGTTCACCTGTAACTCCAGCTCCAGAGTAGCTGGACACCCTCTTCAAGCTCTACAGGTAAATAAATAAACTCATGCACACATACCCATCACACACTCCGTATCACTCATACCCAGAGGGCTTTGGTCTACTGCTAGAAATAAACCAGGGCAAGATGAGTAAGCATTTCTCTGTGGCAGTTTTTGGCCTGGTCAGACAGATGCAGTCTCTTTGGTTCAGGAATATTACAAACAGGCTTTCTATGTTCATTGGGGCTAAGCCAGTGTCCCCAATTTTGCCTGTACATCAGTTTCAATGCAGATTTCAGGGTCCACCTCTGACAATTTAGAGTCGAAGATAAGGCTCTGAACTCTTAGAAAGTTGACAGACTTGTTCGGTGTGGCTGTCCAGAATCTGGGCCCTGAGAAGTACTGGGTTAAATGACTTTGTCTCCCAAGGGGAAACCATTCATGCTTTCATCATGGATCTTCTGATAGACTTCATCAAACTTCAAAGTGTTGTTGAGTTTATAAGGCCAAACTTCAGAATTCCTCCTTCTTCAGTCCAAAGCCAAGACTGTTCCTTTGATTTGAGGATGCTCGTCTCTGGGGGTTACTTCCTGTTCCTGAAGCAGCTGGAAGGTCAAATGCACCAGCCAGGCTTTTCAAAGGCTGCATTCTTGGCATGTTTTGGGATGAACTCCCTCGGACATGACTTTGCCTCGTGAGCATAACCTTGGTCCAGCCTGTCTCTGCAGATGCCAGGAAACAGCTGTGAACATCTGCTTGCCTCTACGACCTGGGGAAACCTAAGATGAATCCATTGTGTCAGGCCAGAAGCCAGCACATGACTCAAGAGCTATTGTGTCTGTCCGTGCAAGGGATCTCCTTGGGGAGGTCAGGCTGTCCTTCCTTGTCTGGCTTGATGTCTGACCTTGGTTTCCTTCTTAGAGAAAACAATTTGAACTCTTTGGCTGAGTAATCAAGGTAAGCACTGCTCTACATTTACACATGTACTACGCAAGCATATTTCATATATAAAGTTATACATAATATATATGTCTATCTGCTTCCTGTGTCTCTGGTGTGTAGTCCCTGGCATTTGCCCATAATTTCTAGTTTCCATCGGGATCATGGCCCTCTTTTTCAGTACGCGGCCTTGACATAAGTGAACTACTTCCCACATTCAGTTAGACAGAGGCCTGCGGCAATCGGCATTAGAAGTCATAGTAAGACTATTTCAATCAGTGGAAATTTCGTCTCGTGACACATTTATGAGATACGGAGAAATATATTTGATCAACCAGAATGCATCCCATTAACGTGGAGTTCAAAGGGATAGCCTTTTTCAGGCTGAGCCCAGGACAGTTGAAGCAATGTTTATGACAACCTAGATGGAGCAGAAAGAAGGCAGGGGACGAGCTTAAATGTCCTTGGAGCCCTTCGTGGGAACTAACATGTAGTCAGAATTCAGAAATCCCTCAACAGCTGCATGGGACTCTCACTGCCACAGAAGTCCACTCCCTCGTAAAGCTGAGCCCTAGCTGAGTTTCATGCATGAATCTAGAAGCAAAGGCAAGGATTTCCTGGGGTAAGTGCAGCACACAGATGGAGCCAGAGACTCTCTGTTGTTTTATAAGGGCAAAACACATGCAAGGGCCTGTGAGAATGTGGACCCCAAGAAACACAGAGCTCTGCTGGGCCTTGCAAGGGCCTCACTGCCAGTACCCAATATTGACATGACCCTAGCTTCTGAAAAAAATGTGGCAGAGTCAAGAGGGACAGAACATTATAACATCCCATCAAAGGTGTCTCGACCAGAAGAGGAACATCATTATCCCAGCTTGTCTCAGGCCCCTGATGTGGAGGACAGTCTCTCCCTTAGCCAGAGCATGCCTCAGCCTGGGAAGCATGTCACCCTTTGGGAGAACCATGCACATAATTGGTATCAATTTCATTAGTCCTATCTATAAGTCGTGTTGTGCATCAAAGAGTTATTGGTAGCTGCAAATTAAGTGTGGAGTGTTGGGGTGTGTGGGTGTGCATGTGTAAGAAATTCTGTGCCATCAGTGACCACGTGGTGGTTTCTCCAGTTCCAGGGAATTCAGTGCTCTCTTTTAGCCTCTGGATATCAAGCACATATGATATATATATATGTGTGTGTGTGTGTGTGTGTGTGTGTGCGCGCGCGCGCGCGTGCGCGCACACGCACAAAAGATTCATACACATAAAATTAAAGTAAATCTTCAAGAAAAAAGGCATAAAAAAGACCTACATATACCCTGTCGGAATTCACAAGTTCCCCGTGCTTTCTATGAAAACCATGTTTGTTTGAGAATCTGATTAGGGGTGTGTGTGTGTGTGCCCAGAATGGGCCAATCATACATGTCAGTGGCTTAGGCCACCCACATCAAATGTTTCCTCCTTAAATCCTTAAATAACTCTCAATGGGACACAGTGGTACCTGAGTTAGTTCCCTCTACTATGGTTGTGGTTTTTTTTTTTTTTTTCAATTAACTTACTCCTACATCTACTGCTCACCTGCAAGTAACAAAGGAGGAGCACAAGAAAGCTGGCAGTTTGGAAGCCCTGGTGACTATGTTAGATTTATTAGCTGTCTCTAGTACAAGACCTGCAGCATGGCTTGCAGGGAGGCTGATGAGAAATGAAAGTCCTGCACAGTTTGCTTTTCAGAGCAGGTGCTGGTGAGGTTTCCATAACATGCCGAGCTATTGAAACAAAGTGGATGCAGGTGCAATTGGTCTAAAAAGCAGCTCAAACCTGTTCTGGGACACAATTTATTTTTGCTACCACAAATCATTTGTGGATTTTCTGTTTAAGATCTAGACAAAAGAAGGGTGCACATTCAATCTCTGCTCACTCCAAAACTTGTCAAGAGAGGCAGAAGTAGGACACAGAGAACAGGAAAAAACACAGAAATACAACCAGTGAGATATTTATAGTACAGTTGGGAACCAACAATGGCCTATTAGTCAGTCACTCACTGCAGCTGACAATACCCCAATTGTCAGCTATGTGGGAGTTTCAAAGGGTCTCAAGATGAGAAATGAGTTCCTTACTCCCAAGGAGACCTCTGCCCCACCTAGAGGAAGTTAAGACATAATCAGACAGATTGCCATCAGAATCAGCTTCATGGCCCACTCTGAGATGCTGTTCTCTCTTCTGTGTTAAGGAGTGACCTTGTTCACCGTTCAGAGAAACACCTAAGACTAATTAAGGCCCTAGATTACCATGAGGCAAAGGAGACAATGGTGTGTAATGGGAAAACGTTCTGAGTTTACAGTTCATAAAAGAATCTGTGGGAGAGATGGGCTCTGACCTTAGCTTTGGAGAAGGGCTGATTGACACAGGCAGAAAGGAGGAGACAAGGCAACTCAAGCCAAGTAACAAGGATACATTAATGGTAGAAGGGATAGGCGAAGCTAGAAGTGGTAAGAATCAAGTCATTGAGAGCCCTAAGCTAGACAAAAGGTAAACTTTAGTTGTAACCAAAGGTGAGATGGATCAAGCTATCATCCATACATAGGAACCCTCTTGCTGGGTTTCTAATCAATTGGGGAAGATTCTGAGCAATTCTGGAGACCAGAAAGCATGACAATGGCTAATGATACTCTAAACTATGGGAAGGTAGTGACAATGGAATAAAAGGAAGTCAGGAGTTGCAGTCAAGTAGAATGCGTGGATCCTGAGCTCAGAGGAAGCCATGTCCACATTACTGGTGGTGGCTCCTATGACAATACAGGAAAGAAAAAGGCAAATAAATAGGTGGCAGTGGTGCTAGTGAGGTCTCTTCTGTGTCTTCTGTGTTGACAGGAAAGAACACCAAAGACAATTAACTCATGACAAACAGAGATGCATTTGGCTCCCAGTTCCAGTAAGTCCAAGGTTTCAGGACATATGTAGTGCACACACAAGATACAGGCCCAATACCTGATCACATAGAACTGTAAGCTAGGAAGGGTGGCACGTGTCTTTAATCACAGCACTCAAGAGGCAGAGGCAGGCAGATCTCTGTGTATTCAGGGCCAGCCTGGTCTACGTAACAAATTATGGACCAGCAGGTGCTACACAGTGAGATCCTCTCTCAAAAGAAAACGAAATCTTAAAAATAAGATTTGGCTTTTCATCTGTCTTAGTTAGGGCTTCTATTGCTGTAGAGAGACATTGTGAGATATCATAACCACAGGAATTCTTATAAAAGAAAATATTTAATTGGTGTGACTTACAGTTCAGAGGTTTAGACCATTACCATCTTGGTGATACATGGTGGCATGCAGGCAAACATGGTGTTGAAGAAGGAGAGTGGAGAAAGACCTACACATTGATCTGCAGACAACAGGAAGTGAACTGTCTACTGGGTATATAGCTTGAGCATAGGAGACCTCAAAGTTCACCACCACAGTGATACACTTCCTCCAACAAGGTCACACCTCCTAACAGTGCCACTTCCTTTGGGGGGCCATTTTCTTTCAAACCACCATACTATCCTAGGATTTTTTTTTTTTCAGCCTTCATCCAGTTCTATCCAGTCTGGTGATAACTGCCTTTCTGGGTAAACACCCATGACCTTTCTCTGCAGAACCCAGCCAATGCAAATGACACATTTCTTCCCGTAAAGTTGGACTGCTTTGTCCATTGACATCTAGTGACCTCCAACAACCTGTACCTCATCACGCTTTCAGGTGAGCATCGACCTAACACTGTATCTGTCTCATCTCTTTGGACAAAAGAGAAGACAAAGACCTTCCTCCAGGTTTGAGGTGGCTGAAACACAGATGACACTTCCTGCTTCCTGGTGACTAGGACGGAGTACTTTATCATGTATCAGTTGGTACCTTCTTCATAGAGTGGCCTCTCTGATCCTCTGGATAATTGTTTTGCAGTTTTAATTCCTGGCACATTCTGTGTGGTCACCCCACATCAGCTGTTGGCAGGAAGTATTCCCACGGTTCCAAAAGTTGCCTTCTAATTTTGTTAGGTTCTTTCTCTTACAGTGCAGAAGCCTTTCAGCTTGGATAAAACCTCACCTGTCTGTGGCCCCGAATGCAACATGGTATCTTTTCTTACATAGGAGAAAATTAATTATCCAGTGAGACATGGTCACAATCATCAGATATGAAATTTGGTTCAAGGGAGAGCATGACCCTAAAACATTTAACTTTTCTTTTCTCAGAGATGTTCAAGATGTGCTCTTTCCTAACTCCTGATACAGTCTCTGCCTTTCAAGATGATGATTTAATATTAGAAGCCTTCACAATAAAACCACAAGAACAATAAAACATTATCACCATGTTATTAATGTGTCCTGCGTAGGTTCACAGACACACAAGAAAGTACAAAGGTTGACAAAAGAAGAGGGGCAGGAACATCGACAGAAGACTAGAAAAACAGGATGTTCAACCAATTCCAGACCCAAGAGTTTGATTGTAGAGCATTCCATAATGACCTTCTCACATCTCTAAGGGGCTGTGGGCTGTTGAAAGCAAGGAATTTCATAGCATTTAGGGATGAGGAGGAGAGAGCCACCAGCTAACTGGTCCTAGACCTCAGACTCAAACCCTTTGCAAATGTCATGAATGTAAAAATCTACCAAAGATATTCAAAGGGCAGCTGTGATGCTTGGTCCAGCCTCTGGGCATCAGGAGAGTTGACTAACATACTTGGACCTCTGTTGCTGAGATTCAGGGTGGAGAATTCTCTGAAACTCTCCTTGAGACATCATCTGCAAAACCCACATTAAAAACCCATTTTCCTTTCTTTTGAGCATAGTGTTGTCAGTGGTTATAATGGTCCCCAAAGGCAGACAGAAACCAGTTATCTTGGCCTCAAAGGTCAGCGAAGGGTTACTCGGACTAAACACTTGCGTGAGGACCATTTTCACTACCATAAATCAGTGTAAGTTAGCATGAAACTTTAACAAACTTAGATGATATTTCAAATAAGTCACATGAGAATCTAAAAATTGTGATGGGAATAATGACAATTTCTCAGTATGTGTCTTGTTCCCAGGGAGAAGGTAGAAGAGGTCATACAGTATCTGGTGAAACTGGCTATCTTGTTGGGAACTATTAATTTGGTGTTCCTATTTCGAAGGCACTGTGATGTGAAGAGATGTAGGTTGTGAGAGCCTGTCTCTGAATCTCGGGAGAAAAACAGCAACAAATGTCATGGCTAATATATGCTGAAGTGGGTCGGGCGGTGGTGGCGCACCCCTTTAATCCCAGCACTCTGGAGGCAGAGGCAGGCAGATCTCTGTGAGTTCGAGGCCAGCCTGGTCTACAGAGTGAGTTCCAGGAGAGCCAGGACTGTTAAATAGAGAAACCTTGTCTTAGGAGGGAAGGAGGGAAGGAAGGAGAGAGACAGAGACATGTGCCAGGCATTGCACAAAGAACCTTGGAGACCCACTCCCATTATTCACTGAACAGAACTTTTGTTTGAACAATCATCTCTACCATCTCCATTTTACAGACATTGAACTTGAAGCTTACAGAAGTAGCCTGGGTTGGTGAGATGGCTGAGTGGGTAAAGGTATTCACTGCCAGACCTGACGATCTTGAGTTTAATACCCAGGACCAACCCACATGGAGGAGAGTGGACTCCTGAAAGTTGTTCCTTGTCTCTTCAAGGTCCCTGTTAGCGACCATCAAAATGATTGCAAATGTTCACTTGTAAAAATCTTCAGGGCCTCTGAAAGCAGGCAGTGGTTGAGCATGGCCCCAGGAGCAGCTCTCTCACAATCGCTTGACCCAGGTGCTCAGTCAGGAACTATTGAGTAAGTGAGCTGAAATCCAAGCACTGCCTTCTTTAACACACTTGATCCTCTTGGATTCTTGGTGACAACTTCAGCTTCTCAGAAATCAGATTTAGATAGAAAAGGACCCGTGATTAAGTAAAAGATTACCAGGTTCTGCAGAACCTTTGCCTCCCTCTGTCTCTGACGAGCCACAAGAAGAGGTGGAGTGGGAAGATTCTGAAACCACTGGCTATGGCTTCCACTTTCTTCACACAGCCTCCATCACTGCGCCAGCGGGTGCTCACCTTAACACCACTCAGAGCACCAAGAGCTGTGCTAAGGAAAACACCCAACCCACGGGGAGGCGAAACAGCGGTACGTTCTCAACAGGCTAAGGCTTCCGTGGGCTTGTGCCCATCTTGCATTTTCTACAGTGCTACATCTTGAACTCTCAAAGTTGAAAGGTAAACTGTCATACACCAGGGCTTGTGTACCTTGAACAAAAGGAAGGAGATGTGGCTACACTTACCGCCCCTACTTTGAGAAGATCCTTCCAGGCAGCTTGACAGTCAGGCTGAGCAAGCCCTCTTTGAGGCACCGTTCTTTTGTTTTAATCATCCAATATATTAAAAAGTGAAGATCTTCCAAAAACCAATTAAGAAAAAAAATATTTAAACGTACAATTTTGCAAGCTGGCATACCATGCCTTGACAGACACCATGCAGAATAATTAAGCGTCTCACAAAATATCACTACATTTGGAAAAAAAAAAACCTGCATTTCTAAAGGATGGTTGGGGTGTGGCCTGAGTCTAGCACACAGTGGCTTAAGGTGAATTGGCCTTCCTGAAGAGTGCTCACTCCTAAAGTGACTAACAGGCCCAGTTGCATTAATTCCTTTTAAAAAAATATATTTTTAATTATGTATATGGGGAGTGACCAGAAGAGGATATCAGATTCCTTGGATCTTGAGTTACAGGTGATTGTGAGCTACCTGATGTAGGTACTGGGAACTGAACCTGGGTCCTCTGCAGAAGCAAGCCCTCTTAACCCCTAAACTATATCTATAGCCCCTGGGTTCACACTTAAGAGAGGCAATGAACTGTCCACCCAGGGCCAGAAGCAGATTCTGGTTAGATTTCAAGGAGGAAATGGCTTACTCTTCATGGGCTTTAAGAGAGCCCTGATATCCCCCAAGGCTACTTTAATATTCCTCCCTCAAGAGTGGAGACTGAGGGCAAGGCCAGTCCCCTTAGATACAAATCTCTCAGCCGGTCCTGGGTTGCCTTGAGTCTCAGCTGGCTCTGGAGTGGGGGTGTCAATGTCCCCTTAGTCCAGAGAGCTTCCCATCCCTGCTGACCAGGAAGGCAGCTCAGCATTCCATCAGGGCTGTCTCCCTTCTTGGGAGAGACTCGGGCTTTAAAACACCTGTTCTCCCCTTATTTATTGGCTGTTCTTGACCCACAAAGAGCCAAAGCCATTCAGGATGGAAAGCAATCTTCTGTGGACTCTAGAGGCCTGGTCTCTGCCTCTGCGCTCTGAGAGCCAGGGATGTAAATGCTGGCGTTTGCTAGACTGCCTCCTCTTTAGACCCCACACACCCTGAGCATTGCATTCCCCATTTCCCAGGAAAGCTGAGCAGGGAAAAGGTTGGCTCACCACCAAATCTTTTGAGCATTTAAAACCATTTTGCTCTCAAGCCACTGCTCAATGAAGGTCACCTGGCTGTGTAATTAGCCTTTAGATTCCTGCTTCCTCCTGTCCCTGGGGCTGGTGGCTCAATCAAGGGCTTCCAGGTGGAGGGAGACAGTGGTTTCTGTTTAAGAATAAGAGTGTCATTGAGACCTCGGCCAGGACCGAAACAAGACATTTCTAAGTGGGTCAGTGCCAAGTGAACACGGTAGGCTCTTTTCCCAACAGAGGGACAAGGCTGGGATTGTGCAGCTCCTAAATAAATAAATGAGCTGAGAAATGAGTGCTGAGGGCTCGGAACTGGATAGTAAGTCTGTAACGCGACCCCAGGAAATAAATGTCACCTTTGTTTCCAAGTTGAGTGACACTTTCATAAACTCTCAGAGGCAAAGAATAAACGCAGAAGCCCAAAGAGGAAGCAAAGCCCATGAAAACTAAAGCAACAAGATACATTTTTAAGCATCAGAAAGTCCACTTAGGGTATGGCTTAATTTTCAACTGGTATATAATACTCACCAACTGAACCTGCATTAAAGGACGAACAAAGCACATTTGTAGGGAGTGAGCCAAAGAGGTACCCCAATAGTAAAACCCTGTCAGCCCCGGTCTGCCTGCTGCTTTCTGTTGAAAATGGCAGAAGTCGGTTAAATCACCTCAGAAGGTAGAACATTTCCTTGCTTATGGAACTTGAAAATCCAGTTTCTAGGATGTGAGTCTATATCGATGCCCCTGGGATTTTAGGGTCTGTCTGCTCAGCTCTCCGGCCTACATAAATAAAGTATTGGCTTTATTTATCCCAAGATAAGCAGGGGAGACAGTGAGAGGAAGACAACAGCCTCCAGCATTGCTCAAAGTTTGTAAGATTTTCATCATAAAACATCAATTTGGCCTTCAGCTTCATTTGCTTTTAAACCAAGCACCATGGACGTATAGGAGGATAATGTATCTACAGATGTGGCACACAGCTATGGAAGGACAGGAACAGGAAAAGTCATCTTCCTGTTTCCCTTTGGCTGCCGTTAAGGCAGACAGCTCAGTGTGCTTACTAGAAATGCTCAGTGTTTGGAATTGAGGTCAGAATCGAAAACAGCCACAAGATTTCCTCTAGGGAGAGAAAAAAAAGAACCATGAAAATATACTTAAAATCATCACAAGCTTCAAATATTCTCCTTCCTGCCTGTCATTTTTCCTCTTCAGTTCACTCTTTGGGGAAACACCTCTTTAAAACCGCTAGCTTTACACATCATCTTCCTCGATCAATTTATTTCACTGACTTTGTTTAATCACCAAGCTACCCCTTCGTTCCCGTGGGCCATGCCTGGTGCCACTGGAGATGTGTGTAAAGCTGAGGCAAGTCCCAGAGTGGCGGGGGATGCCATGGGTGTCACCCCAGGTCCTCTTAAAAGGTCTGTTCACCCATGCAGATAAATCCAGGGCTCTGTAGAGACACAAACTCCCCTGTGCAAGTGCAGCTCAGCCCCTGCACCTTGCATTCCACACCCACCCGCTTCAGCAAGACAAAAGAATAATTTTGCAGCAATACTTCAGCATGCATTGCAGATTTTAAAAGTATTTTATAAACATACGAATATTTTTAAAAAATATTTTAATGAAAATATAATGGCACGTGTTTAATTTTTAAATCTCATATAGTGTAATGATAAAAAGAATGTTTTATTTTCTAAATTTATTTAATTTTACATGTTTATTTATGCTTTTCCAAAATTACAGAATTTCTAAATTCTCTGTAAAAAAAAAAAATCTGAAACAGGACTAAACTGCAGAAACTGCATCAGGTGAGAAAAATACAAGTTTGCTCCCCAGGGCTTTTTCTGTCTGCTCAAAGAACTATAAGCCTGGGGACCATCTTAGTCAAACTGCAGTCTAAAATCCTCGGAAAGGCTGCAAGCATCTTTCCCAAGCTGGTTTGGCAGCCCAAGGAGAGAGGATGCTGTAAACATCTTGGTTCCAGAAGCATCTGCCTCTGGAAACAGAAGGAAGTTTCCTTTATGAGATTCAGCTTGGCTCAACACGCAGTAAATGTCCATGCCTATGAAGATGAACGCTGATGTGGGAGGGCAGGTCAGAGGAGTCCATGACGTTCTGGTTCCTGTCAGCGCTGGGCCATCTGCTCTTGGAGGCCCCACTGGAGAGGAAAGCTGGGGTGTTCTTCAGGGATGGGAATGCGATGGAGGAAATCCTCTTAAGCCAGGGTATGCATGAAGCTGCAGGCCCTCGCCGCTGCATAGGCCAAGAGTCCCATATTCCTCGTAACCAGCGGGGTCAGCAGCCCAAAAAAGCAGCTGTTTTTTCTGACAAATAAAAATTTCATGGGCTGGAGAGACGGCTGCTCTTGTGGAGGATCTGAGTTTGGTTCCCAGGACACACATGGGGAGGGAGGCTCCCCACCACCTGTAACTCCCCCCTGCAGAGGATCGGATACCCTCTGCTGGTTTCCAGACACACACATTACAACAAATATTTTAAAAATATAAAAGCAGAAAATAAAGCACTCTGAATTAAAGAAGAGACTGGCAATTTTTCCTACATGTAAAGGCCCTTTCAACCCATCTGGGCAGATGAACGCACAAACTCCTTGACCCGGTTATACTCTCATGGGTCCCTGGAGGTTTTCTGGCTTCACTTCCACTCTACTCCTTAGGGGTAGAGCAAAGACATCTGTGGGCCATGGGAAGTGATTCAGGCTGAGTGCGACCTGATATTAACTGAGGACTCCTCCTTTGAGCCACTGAGGAACTGACCACTTTTTTTAAGTGGCAAATGGTGGTTCCTATGTGAAAGGCTGCAGTGCGCACGGATCCTGTATGGTCTCACCACACCATCTCTGCTGACTTCAAATACCAAGTACAATGTAAACATTATGTAAATGGTTGTATTTCTCAGAAAATAAGGACAAAAGTCTGTACACATTCAGTCCAGACACAGTAAATACACAGCCAGTACAGCAAGACACCAGTTCAATCCCCAGGACCCACATAAAGTGTGAAAGAGAAAGCTGACTCCCACAAATTGTCTTCTGAAGACCTCCCCTCATGAAGGAAAATGAAAAGAATTTTCATCCGGAATTTTTTCTTTTTTTCTTTTGTTCCATTAATCTGATGCAATAACATTGATTGGTTTGGAATCCACAGCCATACTAACTCAGACTAGACAGACTTTAAATACAAAGCGTTATAAAGTCTTTTAACAAAAGGTTCAATGTAGCAAGAGGATCTAAGTTATTAACAGGTGATGTGGGAGGGTCTTCTGATTTGAGTTGATTTCATTGGTTAATAAAGAAACTGCCTTGGCCCTTGATAGGACAGAAAATTAGGTAGGCGGAGTAAACAGAACAGAATGCTGGGAGGAAGTGAGGCAATCGCCAAGCCTCTCTGTTCTGAGCCAGATGCAATGAAGCTCCAGCCAAAGATGGATGCAGGTCAGACATGCTGAATCCTTCCCGGTAAGACACCACCTCGTGGTAAAATAAAAAAAATAAAAAATAAGAAAAAAAAAAAATAAGAGTTAGCCAAGAAGAGGCTAGATATAATGGGCCAGGCAGTGTTTAAATTAATACAGTTTGTGTGTTGTTATTTCGGTGCATAAGCTAGCCAGGAGGCCGGGAGCTGGGTGGCAGGAAGCGGCCCGCAGCTCCTTCAACAAACGTGTACACTGAGTAACAGACCCTGAAGTAGTATGTGCCTTGCCTATTTACCCTTTCAAATCCATCGGAACGGTTAAGTTTAAGAAACCAATCAATGGTATTGCAAATCAGTGGATACTCAAGTTCCTTATCTGCAAACCAACATTAAACCTTTTCTGTGCAAGGTGCCTACTGTCAGGTGGCCTGTTACAGCCAGAGAAAATGAGCAAAGCCAAAGTCTAGGTTACTAAAACCAGAGAAAATAGCTGCTTGTCTACTTTTAGCACATTTTGTGCCAATGAAGAAAATGGAATGGGAGAATTATTGGACATTGATCAAACTGATTTTAGAGCCTATTCAGCTAGTGCATTTTTGTTTGTTTTTTGGTTTTGTTTTTGAAGACAGGGTTTCTCTGTATAATAGCCCTGGATGCCCTGGAACTCACTTTGTAGACCAGGCTGGCCTCAAACTCACAGAGATCTGCTTCCCAACTGCTGGGATCAAAGGCATGCAGCTAGCACATCTTTAAATCCATAGAGTTAAATGGTATTTTGGACAGGTATATATAGCAACCAGCGAAATACAAATGCATTTTGTACTCTGACAATAACAAGTCAACACTCCTAATAAACTTTGTAAATAAGACAGTCCTCATTGGCCCCCATGCTCACTAATTTTTTATCTACAGCAATTAGTGCCCAGGCTACATGTTGCCCTCTACCGAGTGGTCACTTGCTCGAGTATGACCACCCAGGCTTAGGACTTCCTCTGGGACTGGGCAGCTGGATCAGGGCTCAAACTGGGGCTAAATTCATATTTATGCACGCACAACTTCTCTGAAGACCATATTCCTCATCTACAAAAAAAAAAAAACCACTTTCATCATAACAGTTATGAGAGAATCGTGTGGGCACTGCTCAGCATAGCACCTAATTAGCAATTAGAGTTAGTTTATGAAACTGTGTCCAGTGACCCAAAATGCATGAGTTCACGGGATTCTGTACAGCTCGGCCAGGGCTTTATTTACAGTCACTGCCATGGCCAGTGCTGCTGGCACTGCTGAACTCAAGGCCCACGCCAATTTTAACCTGTCCCAAGAAACATTCTGGACATGCTTAGGAGGGAACACCCCTATCAAGGAGGTGACAGCTCAAAAATAAGTGAACAGAAAGTCAGAATCAGGGCATGGGACTCCAGGAAGGATGCACAAATGAGCGCCAGGAGACAGGAATGTGCTAGATCAACATTTTCTAGGAGTCTGAAGTACTTGGACTGGAGGAAGGAAACGAACTGGGCTGTTCTAGAAAGCATCAGGTAACGCTGACCTTATTTTCAGTGATGAAAGACCACTGAATGATTAAAAACATAAAGTGAGCATTCTTCCGGACTTTGTGTCTGTTAGGGTTGGGGCCTTGCTCTGGTCCTGGTTAGCCTGGAACCTTCTCTGCAGAACAAGCAGACTAACCGGCTGTGCTGCCTGCCTCAAACACTGGGATCACAAGGGTACATCACAGCTCTTCTCATCCACTCTCAGGAACCATCACTAGCTGGTGAAATGGCGAGGGAGGAGTCAGAAAGCTACATGAGATAGAGATGTCAGTGGCCAGGGAAGACAGATTTTTGTTGTTGTTTTGTTTTTGTGACAGGGTTTCTTTACACAACAACAGTTCTGGAATTTGCTTTTTAGACCATGCTAGTCTTGAACTTACAGAAATCTGCCTCCCAAGTACTGGGATTCAAGGCATGTGCCATCACGCCTGGCTTGGGAAGGCAGATTTTTAAAAGTTACTTTACTTGGGAAGTTTGGAGACAGCTAATGAGGAGTTTCATAGCTGAAGATATTCATCCTCTGGCCTCGACCATCTTGTCACCTACATCTGAGTCAGATGTCCTGTATCACTGGGGTGGCCACCTCCCCGAGCATATATTCTTTTTTGTTTGTTTTTGTTTTTCGAGACAGGGTTTCTCTGTGGCTTTGGAGCCTGTCCTGGAACTAGCTCTGTAGACCAGGCTGGTCTCGAACTCACAGAGATCCACCTGCCTCTGCCTCCCGAGTGCTGGGATTAAAGGCGTGCGCCACCACCGCCCGGTGAGCATATATTCTTAATGATGCTTTTCCCCTCAAGATAGTCAGGATGTACACAATGTAGGATAATTTCCTATTCTTTTCGTTCTATGGTAAGTGAAATTGTTTTATATTCCTTTTCTTTAATGGCACCTCCACCACACTACACAGACTTAGTCCTTTTAGAAAACTGACAACAAGAGGGTGGTCTGAGTGCAGCAATCTTAAAGGAGTATCTAAGTTTTGTATGACCTCACTTTGCTGTTGCAAAGTCCAAACATTCAATACTTCAGTCCCTAAATGCACAACCACCTTTATGTTTCCCATGGTTAATAAGAATGAGGGATTTCATTCTGAAGTAATACCTTTGGCTAAACACCATGATTTTCAAGAAATCCACTTGTGGAGTTCAAAGAGGCAGGGACACTGAATTTAGGCCTTACAGTTGAACAGTTTAAGCTGAATTAAAAAAAAAAAAAAACAGTTCAGAAACATAAAAGCGGTAACCAGTGATGAGTGTCTCAGGAAATGGGGACATGACTTACTTATGTATTTGAGAAAGTATTCTATCCCCATTCCATAAAAACAAACTAAAATGTCCATGGTCAATAAAGTTATCTGAATAGCTTCAGTTGTTAGGTTCACTGTTTAAAGGTGCATTCTATCAGTGGGAAGGCGTGATGGTAGGAGAAGCTTATGGCTGTGTCCTTGGAGTATGAGGTGGCCCATTATATTCTGTCGGCAGCTGAGAGCTCAGGCCTAAAACAGAGCCAACTACCCTCAATGCTTGCCTCACAGAGACCCATGCCCTCCACGTAGCCCCCACATCCTCAAGGTTCCGACCACCACCAAGGCAGTACCACCTAGAAATCAAGTGGGACTCCAACTCTTGGGACGTTTCACTTATACTCTGGCATCTTCTTTTAGCTGCTAGTATTAAGAGTATCCTCCGAAATTTCTCTTCTGTTGCAGAGGAGAAAGAACTACAGGGTGTGCCTGTTATTGCGATACAGAGTAGGCACAGGGAAGAGGATGCTGGTGTGCAGAGGTAGGACGCCAGTGCCCATGTGATCGAAACAGAAAGGAATACTTTCACTGAGGGCAGTAAAGAAGAAGCAACAAGGCAATGCCTGGCAGCCCTAAGAACTGCACGGTGCAGTGGGACTGGAGGATCAGAAGACAGATTTCACAAGAAGGCACCAGGATATGTAGGTACTTGTAGGATACAGCAAGGTCTTTACAGACATGTGTTGGAGGGATATGAGCAGAGGACAGACATGACATCAGCATTAAAATGCACGTGTGGATTGAGACAATGGGAATGTTCTATTGGGAACTCACCAAGACCAGATGGCCTGGGTATGAAAAAGCCTGGGATAAAACCAGACTCGCTGAATATAGCGGACAATGAGGACTACTGAGAACTCAAGAACAATGGCAATGGGTTTTTGATCCTACTGCACGTACTGGCTTTGTGGGAGCCTAGGCAGTTTGGATGCTCACCTTACTAGACCTGGATGGAGGTGGGAGGTCCTTGGACTTCCCACAGGGCAGGGAACCCTGATTGCTCTTTGGGCTGACGAGGGAGGGGGACTTGAATGGGGGGCGGGGAAATGGGAGGCGGTGGCGGGGAAGAGACAGAAATCTTAAATAAATAAATAAATAAATAAATAAATAAATATAAATAAATAGACAAAAAAAACGCTCGTGTGGTCCATTGTGTTGAGAAGACGGTGGGAGATGAGGAAAGTAATGTGTAGGTTAGCGAAGTAATTGTCAAGTAGCTACATGGTCACAAGAGACACGAAAACCTTCAGTGTGGTCCTTGCTAAGCTAGACTGTCAGTAACTATAGTGTATTGAATGTAACTTCCATGTGTGTACTACTCAGGATAGCTTTATCAGCACGAATTCAATCTGAGGTCTAGAGGAGTCTTTGCTCACACTTCTAGCTTTACCACTTTTACTGTGCCAAGCTACAATCACTGCATTTCTAGATTATTCCCACTGTGCTGCCCAGTGCCCCAGGAGAGGACTGTACTGTGAATGGCTAGCCTTGGAGAAGATCCAAACTTGAAATTCAGAGCTTTATTGAATAGTATCATAAAGTTAAACTACAGACCATTTTAAAGAGAGCCAACAAGACACACATCCGAAAAAGACATATGAGCATGTGAGAAAGGGTAACACTGGATTTTGCCTGGCCCTCTGCCAGGGTAGGCAGCTCCCCTGGGACATGGTTGGGTCTGAAGGAGGCAGAGAGTAGACAATGGTCTGAGACAGCTGCCCTCAGTGTCACCAATAGCAACAGGTCAGTCAGGACAGGTGGATCTGGACAGAGTCACGTGCCTGCATGACATTATCCAGGAGCAATATGGATACAGATGGGACAGGTCCTGCTCTCAAGAAGCTTCCATTCTATGGGAAACAGACTTGATCAGTCATGTGATAAATGCTACACAGCATAATAAAATTGAGGTATGGGATAGAGAGCGCTGTCAGGTATGATCATATGAGTCCTCTGTAAGAGACGCAATTACATGAAGGAAATGGAAGATCTGGAAGCAAGCAGACTAGGTATATCAATCTGTTAGACACCACATTTTAACACGATTGGACAGGCTCATCGAGGGAGTAGGTGATGGCAGTGAAATTCAGGAAACATGAGAACACAGCTCCTAGGCACTTCTGACAGCAGTGTGGAGCTTGTTATAATGGGTTTTGGTTCTGGAACTCCAAGGAGGGAAAGGAGATGGGCTGTCAGTATATCAAGGTCCTCCCTCAAGTCACTTAAATGCTGCTGTGGCTCAATCTCTTGCTCACTGTCAACCTGAGTAACTTTGGAATAGTCATTTGTTTTATTTTGTTATTTTTTTTAAGACAGGGTTTCTCTGTAGCTTTGGAGCCTGTCCTGGAACTAGCTCTTGTAGACCAGGCTGGTCTCCAACTCACAGAGATCCGCCTGCCTCTGCCTCCAGAGTGCTGGGATTAAAGAGGTGCGCCACCAGCACCAGGTGAAATAGTCTTTTTTAAAGTTCTCTTTCCTCAGTGCTTTGCCTCACTGTACACATCTATCACCTGTGTGCAGTACCCATAGAGCCAGAAGGGGGCATCTGGGACTGCAGTTAGAAATGGTTGTGCTCTGACATATGGGTGCTTGGCACTGAACCTGGGTCCTCAGAAGAGCATCCAGCACTCTGAACTGCTGAGAATGGTCTTTCTTACAACATTTCTCAGACCGATGTCTCAGAACTAGAAGAGTTTGTTAAAAAGGGAGGCACATTTCCAATCCACCCAAGTTCTACTGAATCAAACTCTGGAACTAGATCCTGAGGGGGAATGTGCAGAGAGCCCTCACACTGAGCTTGTAGGCCACTTAGCAAGGGATAGAGAAACACTAGAAGACCAAGAGGAAAGGACATGAGAAGCACGCTGAGAGGTAAGGCTGACAGAGCCAAACCACAACCACAGGAGGCACAGGGGGGTAGGGAGGGGAGCTAAGTGATCAAAGGCATGCAGTATAAGAGTGACCTGAGGTAAGAAAACTCAAATGTCACTCCTAAAAATTACCCTACTGTTAGGGTTAGACCTATCAATGTAGTGATTCCTCAGTTCCTGAACTGTTCTAGAATGTTTTTACAGGAATGGGCAGGAACAAAGGGTAACTGACTGGAGCAGGGTCTCCCCACATTACAGGTCTCAGCAGCCGACCAGAATCCATACCTTTGCCTAAGTCTCACTAGTCCACAGCACAGATGGAAGACATCACCAATAAATGACAGGGAAGAGCTATACAGAGGCACATTTTTAAATCACGAAAGGCCCTTTGTGAGTGCGAAAAATATAGCTGACTCCATACACTGATTTATGAAAAATAAATTTATTACATAACACCTTGTTTTTAACAATGTTCAATTTTTTATTCAGAATACTTGTGTCATTCATGTAAAATAGTTTGATACAGTACGTTGTATGTTATAGCTTTTTATTTTCCCCTCAAAAATTCTAAGGCTCTCCTACTCCTTCTCCTTTGCTGAAGTAAGGGCACCCTAAAAAAATGTGCGAACAACTTTTTAAAAAGAAAGTCAACTGAATAAAATCTTAATAGCACTACACTAACCAGCTTTAAACTCAGGACAAGAATGTGAATTGGATGCCGTGCCTTTTTAAGGAGGTTACCACTCATGCTTTTTTCATTAGAAAGCATGCTCACAAATCAGCAACACCAACGAGAAAAATAAAACACTGTCTGTGACAATCATTTTAGTTTGTTTGCTGAACCAAACAGGTTTATATCAATGACAACATATTTAATTACTATCAAATAGCAGCTTTAAGACCAGTCAAGTCATAGGTTGAAAATAAAAACAAACCTCTAAGTTGGAAATTAATCTTTGGGAGTTCTGAAACCTGTCAGTAGAAACTATGTCGTTCTTTTGTACTTTCAAAACAATCCAAGCAATATTCTTGGTCATAAAACACTGATTTCTGTAGAAGACGTATCAACCCATTGATAAGACACTAAAAAGAAAGGTGTACCAAAATAATCTTTTAAGTCTCAGTTATTTTGTTAACATAATCTGTGTTTCAAGTACCAGTTAAACCTTACATCTCTGTGTACTATTGGTCAGATAACGCTGTTACACTGAAAGTCACCACACACGAGGACAAATGCTTGCCCTAGCACATTTCACAGCTTCAACTGCTACAGACTGTCACTGAAAACTATGCTTGGTCAGTCTGAACCCTGTCAAGTAAACTATGGAAGTAGCAAACCCACGACACAACTGTGCTAGCACTTTTCTTTTCAAGTCTAACTCCAAACTTAGGTACAACCTGGAAGCTACCACCCCAATCTGTGACAACCGGTGGAACTTGGCTACTGGACATTGTGAAGATGTGGTTGTACAGTACATTCTCATGGCCCACACCAGGTTCCCGCAGAGGGCTGCAGTCAGCCCTGCAGCATGAGCAACAGTGCACTGACAGACTCCAGCACGGCTCAGTACCGATGTGTCTGATGTGAGTACTGTGGAGGCTGCTGGGAGGTAGCTGAGTATCCCATGCTGCTCTGGGGCTGTGATGTGCTTGGTCCAGGGTTGGGATAAGCAGCATGTGGATTGGAACGCTGGAAAGAAGACGAGGGAAAAACGTGATTCAGGAACTTCTCGAAGTAGCTTGGCCCCATGCCAGCATGGCCAACAGGGGATTGAAGTGTTGTTCCAAAAAAGCAAAGATGTAAAAGTTTCTGCAAGGTACTAGCTTTAGAATTAAAAGAATAAAAACAAATAAACAACAACAAAAACCTTACAACTGGCCCATACAAAACAAAACAGAACAAAAGCAAATAAAACTCCAAGGTTTCCATTATTAGCCTCTCTTTAGGAATGTCAAATATAGGATATAAAAGATACCAATTTACATGCTGGGGAGATTTTATCATATTTTGATACATGGGCATTAGGACCTTAGTCTGGATATCCAGAACCCATGTAAAAGCCATCAGTCATGGCACCTATCTGTAATTCCAGCACTTCGGAGGCAGAAACAGATCTCCTGGGGAAGCAGCTAGCTAGACTAGTCAACATGTGTAAGCTCCTAGTTCAGTGTGAGACACTGCCTCAGTAAATAAAGAAAAAAAAAAATCAAGGAAGACACCTGATGTCAATTTAGGGACTCCACACGTCCATACACATGCATACTCATGCCCTCACATCCACACATGTGTGTCCAAGTATATAAACACATAAAGTACAAAGCCAAAACACAGTTAAATATTTAATGAGTGTACCCAACCATGTAAGGCCACTTACTACTCTGTGAATGACACTAAGATTGTCAATGATAATAACAAAATAAAAATAACCGGCACTGTCTATACCGTGTTTTTTTCTTATATACAAGCAGGCCAACACATTCAGCACACACAGCCAGTTCATTCTTCCCAAACTTCACATTCTAAGCATTGTACCTACTCTGCAACTGAGGATGCTGTCTAGAGGGAATATTCATCTTACTTTCCTTCTCAATTTATCTAGATCCCTTCTGAGTCAAGGCTAAAAGAAGTAAGTGATAAGGTTGGGGGTAAAAAGCAGCCACTCGAGTTCAGATGACTTGCTAAATGCTAGACACACCATGTCTAAGAAGATTTTCCAATTTCATTTTACAGGAAAAAAAAAAAAACACTGAGGCCAATATTTTCAGTGTGTGTGTGTAGGCCAGGTTGATAATGATTGCTTTGCACTTTATACTGAAGCAAGGTCTCTCATTTGAACCCAGAGCTCACTGACTTGACTAGAATCCTGCCTTTGCCTTTGAAATGATGGAACAAAAGGGTACAGATAGACCACCAAGCTATCCAGCACTTACATGGGTGCTGGGGTGGGAATGTTTTCCTGGCTGCATTGTCTCCCAGCCACCGCAGATGTTCTGTAATGTGCACAGAGGTCTCAAGTTACTGGATTGCCGACCTTAGACTTTCTACTCAAAGTCTATTCAGAAGTCTGATCCTTTTCTACTTTCCATGTCTGTGATCTTCCATACCTGTAACATTCCATGCTGACATATCTTACCAGGTACACCAAGGCTACTTTGGACCACACTTTGCAACAGAAACCCCAGAAGAACAGATCAGTATCATTTGTAGTACCTGATAGTCGGAGGTCATGATGAGTCCACCTGAGGTAGTGGTAGGAGGGACAACTCTCACTTTTTTCAAGGGTGGCCCCTGTGTGTGGCCGCTGTCCTGGTTCCCTGGAAGGCCAGTTCCATTAGTGTGGGTATTGCCCTGCTGCTGCTGCTGGTTCTTCTCAATTGGTTAAACAGAAAACATAGTTCAACTCAGAAGGAGAACCAAGGATGGCGACAATCCAAAGGCCAAAGAAGCAGTCATAAGTAAGGCACTACCAACTATAATTTAATACTTACTTTGTCTCCTTTGTCATCAGGTTCTTCTTCTGTTAAAAATTCTCGTTTGGGGTAAGGGATCTGACAACCGGCAAAAACACTATTCACAAGAGAAAAGAAAGAGCTGACGCACACACTGCCTAGTATTTCCAGTGCTCCACTTAGGTAATTCACTGTCACATACTAAGGAGAAGACTTTGTCTCCACAGTTACAGATATAAGCATCTTTCATGCAAACCTGATACAAATAAACATTTCACCAATGACACTGCAGCAGGTGGTCAGAAGGTCCTTCCCTGTGTAACCATAATTAATAATCATCCAACAGGACAGCTCTCAATAGTGCAAACAAAGCATCTACCTCTGCTCAGTGTTTTATCTGCCCTTCTTTCAGTTGAAACAAAGACAGTAAAGAGAACGTGAGTTTATTTAGGAACACCAGAGCCCCCAAGTGTAGCCAGTCCTACACAATACCAGTGACCAAAAGGAGCCACAGAAGAGTGAATCCATCACTAGTAAATGGATGACTATTGAAGGAATTCATTTCAGTATTGCTTCTTAACCACAAAGACCCAAAATGACATAGTATGGTAGCAAAGCTCAATTTCTTCAGGTCCCTCAGAGGCATGGCAACTTTGTGTGACAACTAAGAGGAAGAGTACTCAGGGATGCCAACCAACATTCAGGGAGTCAGTAAATCCACCACTTACTCTGACGTGGGAAGTGGGTCTTCTAGGAAGTAGGGGTCCTGCATGGCCTGCTCTGAGGTAATTCGCTTTATTGGGTCCATAGTGAGCAACTTCTGAAGCTGAAATCACAAGTCACAGGATTATCAGCACAGGCTCCCACATTAGTATACTGTTCCCAAAGTTTTATGTCAGTACTTATGGGGGTAACGTGCTTCTGAAAACCAATACAATATCATTCATTGTCCCAAATTATCAGTAACAAAGCACAATTATTAAAGTAGCAGCACACACAATCATCTCAGGTTGACTACATTCACACTGCCTAACCCTCCCCAGTGCTTTTCCCTTCATTAGCCACACAATTTAGAATGACTAAACTTGCATTTTCTACTCCTTTTAAGAGGAGAAAATGTTGTAATGTAAACAACACACAAGCCACATGCAGTTAGATCTGTACCTAATTCAGCATAGCTGCATTATAATTTAAAAAATAATTCTCGCAGCCATACCAGGTAATCAAGTGCTCAAGAGGCTGCCCTACTCCACTGCTCAGTCCAAACCCTGACTCAGAATTTATTGGCTGAAGGCACCGGGAAGGTCAGTTCACCTCTCTGTAACCATATCTGTCCAGATGGAGAATAAAAATAGTACCATGGTAATTGGTTTCATTAATTAGTTCCCAGTATTCCTAGACCAGAGAGATAAGAGAGCTGAGCGCTGTGCCTAGAGCCCACCACACATCCAGGAAGTGTTGCTTTTTAACCAATTGGGGGCTTTTGGTTTTTCCTTTTTGACAGTGTCTCCTATAGGCTGATCTTAAACTTTCCACTGGCTGTGAGCTCCTGCTCTTCCTGCCTCTGATAGACAAATGTGAACAGGCACCTAATGACTTGCATTTCTAACAAATTCCCAGCTCTTCCTACCTGGACTTGGTTTGAAAAGTAATGAATTGCTGGGGGCAGTGGTAGCACACACTTTTAATCCCAGCACTCAGGAGGCAGAGGCAGGCGGATCTCTATGAGTTTGAGGCCAGTCTGATCTACAGAGTGATTCCAGGACAGGCTCCAAAGCTTCACAGAAAAACAAACCCTGTCTCGAAAAACAAAAAAGAAAAGAAAAGTAATAAACTAATAGATACACTGAGACATAGGAGTAATGATTCATAAAGAATAAAAGGCCACAAAAATATTTTTAAAATGCAGGGACAGCAAGCCTCAATTATTTAATGACCTTTTATAATTTTCTTGGAAGTATCTTACAGGGGGGCGAAATTTGGGTTTGTTCTTTAAGATACCAACACCTGGCCAAACAGGGGTGGCACATACCTTTAATCCCAGCACTTGGGAGGTAGAGGCAGGCAGATCTCTGTGAGTTTGAGGCCAGCCTGGTCTATAGATAGTATGAGTTCCAGGACAGCCAGGCTACACAGAGAAACCCTGTCTTGAAAGACAAAAACAAACAAACAAACAAAAAACCAACACTTTCGGTGGAATTAAAGCTTTCTGGATGAAACTGAGATTATCTATAAGACAGCTCACCCCAATAAAATAAGACAGAGCTGGGGTGCAGCCTGGAAGTAAAGCACATACAAATGAAGTGCTGGGGTTAAAATCGAGAATTACAACAAACGAATTTTTAAAAACATTAAGCTAAAAGGATAGTCTCTCAGATTCCACAAGTCTTAGACTGCAAGGAAGGCATGGGACTTGGGGATAGGCATGGCATGTCTTTGCACCTGCCAATATTTTGTTAGGATCAATAAGTCTTGGATCTTGAAGGATCTGACCTAATTTCCTAATTTGGGTTCTGTCGCAAATACATCTGAATAAATCATTATCATACATTTTGGATGTAGTAACATGGCAAAGTTAAGCACTACCTTGTAAAATACGATATAACAGCCAGGATGACAGAGAAGCAGAGACAGTTGAGGGAAAAGGAAACACACAGGCAGATCAGAAAGAGTTGCTTGCCCAGTGGTTTAGCTGCTGTGAGGCAAAGTCAAGGGATTCCCATCTAAGACTACATTGGAACACATTGTAAAAGAATCTTAGGCCAAGTTAAAAAAAAATGCATGCTTCCCTAAACCTTTTATGGAAACTCAAAACTGAAAAACATTTTCAGTTATAGCGTCATAATGGACATTCTATTACAAACAAAGTCAACAACAGCTGAATCTGACCACCCTGCAGGTGCACTGGCTCTTTTAGAGTCTAGCCTATGTTCGTTTATACAACATGCATGCCCTCTCTCCAGAAAATGGAACACGACTATCAGCAAAGGGATTTCAAGACATAATCTGACAAGGTTAACTTAGAAGTTAAAATTTTGTAAACCATCTTCAAGTAGTTGTCAGTACAAAACTCTAAGTGTTGCTCAAGGTGAGTATCTAAGGACAAGGACGTGGCTTTCATTTCCAGAAATGAAATGACAAGAGCTCAAGTGCAGAAAATGAGTCAATGTGGTCTCTGAGTGGCAGGAGGGCTTCTCTTGGTACTTTTTGGAAATCACTCTGAGAGCGCTAAGTGACCACATGGATTCATTTGTGCTGCTGTCCCAGGCTTACCAAGTGGAATGCTTTACTATCAGGTTTAACTTTATGCTTTTCCATATACTTGATAAGGCTGCAGTTGGTGTACCTGAAAGAGAAACACCATGAAACATCCACATTAGATCAGAGGTGAATTCTACATTGGCCGATAGCTTCCCACACACAACTACTTTGATCATAACCAACAGGGAACACACATCAAAGATGCTTTGAGCAGCATAAAATAGCAGCATTAAGCCAATTTTATACTTTCTTTAAAGTCCACACTAGTCTTTGGGTGTTTTTGTTTTTTGAGATAGGGTCTCACGTAGCTCAAGCTGGCCTCCAGCACTATGTAGTATGACCTTGAACTTTTGACCCTCCTGCCTCCACTTCAAGTGCTGAAACTATAGGTATGTAAGCACCACCACACCCAGCCTTAATAATGACTCTTTTTTTTTTTTCTTTTTCTCTTGAGACAGGGTATATCGTATCCCAGGCTGGTATCAAACTCACTACAATGCTGAGCATTACCTTGAACATCTGATGCTACTGTTGGGACTGCAGGCATGCACCACCAAGCCCAGTGCTGGGAATCAAACCCAGGGCTTCATGCATGCTAGGCAAGCACTGTAATACCAATTGAGCCACACTAGTTGCTTCATAGTGGGTACTGATGGTGGAATTCAAGACAATTTCATGAATACATCCTGGGTAGTATTTTCCCCACATGAATTATATCTTAATAATTATTTTATTTGTGCTAAAGGTTAACTCAGGCTTACCAGTATAAGATTAAAATTTACTTGTTATATGTGTAAGTACTGGATTTTGCCTACCCCTGGTCTTTAAACACTTGCTTTTCCCTAATTAATACTTGCTTTCAATTCTATACACTTTAAATGGGTAGACAAGTGGCCACCAGCAAGGCTTGCATAATTGTACTGCTTTGGCTACAGTACTTCCCACTATTGTCTGTCTGGCTTCCAGAAAGTAGTAAATATGAAAAGAAATGAGTTGATTTTCCCTCATCTCCAAATCAGCTGCTGATAAGAGTCACCTCTGTCAATTTATTATCTCATAAAATGAGAACTAAGATCATAACAGTATTTATGAGTAAGTAAAATTCTTCGGTAAACTTAGGTGAGTGCTGTGGCATGCTGAACATTTAATTTTTATCATGACTATTCTAGAAAAGTTAAAATCAACAAAGGGTCCATTTTCTTTCCAACTTACGTATTTCTTCTGAAATCTTTCATTAATGTTGAATGTTCAGGCATCTTTTTTATATCTTCCCAATCTTTATCTGTGAAATACATTGATAAATGTTTATGTTGCCTAGGCTCCTAGTCTCAAGAATGCTAACAAAGGTTACCTTACTTTGAGAGCTTTCTAAGAGCCTGGCTCTCACAGACGTGCTCAGCTGCAACTACATCCTGAGCTGTAAGGAGAACCCATGGCTCCAGCTCTACCTCTGCTCAAGTGTCAGTCTACACTTGCTCTGTTCCACTATAGCCTGCCAGTATCACTCTAGTACTAAAAGGAAATTAATCACAGAAATATTTGTTACTATACAGCCCTATTTCTCTATTAGTAAACCTACTTATTTTTCCCCATGCAGTAAATTTTTTGGTTCCATCTGCAAGTAGTATCTTTAACTGAGAAATCTAAGATCTTTTCTCTGACTGGCTCACCACACTTTTCTAAACCACAGCCCTCCTTTCACACCTTTAAAGCTGCTCCCCACATCAAGCCAAATACCAGTACCTTGGCTACTCTTACTATTATTGTTCAATACAGTGTGAGCACTGGAGACACGAACAATACTCCAGTTAGTCTGGGGCAGCAGAAGTGCTGTGGATATATGCTAGCTACGCTGCCCTTTCTGAAGCTGTCAGTGGCTGTTATCAAGGATCTGTTAGGTACACAGTCTGTGCACTAGGCAGCTGGGAACACTGGCTATGTATCTCCCACAGTCATCATCCAGTGTAAACTAAATATATACTTGAACTTTAAAATGGAAGTTTCTTCTCAACTACTTATTTGTTCCAATTTCTCTACTTTGCCAACTTCTCAAGCTAAAAATTTTAGGGCAACCATTTAGTTTTCCCTCAATTATATATTTCTTTTAAAAAGTTATTTGTCCTTACTATGTCTTTACCAGCTGTGATACATATCACTGGTTTCCTGACCTCAGTTAGCCCACTATCACTGAAAACTTTAGTGTTCCACAGTCACACTGACCTTTCTGAAACTCCGTCTACGATTCAAGTGTCTATATGGATCCTAGCTCGCTGGTGCTTGCTTTTCCTGGCTTCTCATTAACTGAGTCATCCTAACTATTAAACCCATAGCAAGAGTCATCTCTGAGTATGGTCTTCATTATTCCCAATCAGTCCCATATCTCCTTCCCATGGGCCTCAGAAACAGTGAACTAACCTGGATATAAAAGAAGCAATTCTTCTCTAGTCACTCAAGTCATGTCTACTTTTACAACATCCTAACAATGTTAATGCTTAAGACGGCAAGAATCAGTATCTATTATGTCTCTATCATAATACATATATGCCTGTCTATCTATCTGTTTGTCTAATTTGTCTTTTTTGTTTGTTTGTTTTTTGAGACAGGGTCATTATGTTGTTCTGTCCTACAACTGGCTATGTATACCAGGCTGGCTTGAACTCCTTGGGAGCCACATGCTGCTGCCTCTGAAGTACTGGGGTTAAAGGTGTATACCACCATGTTAATACATTTTATTCAAGATAGTAACTGGGTCACACTAGCACCCCAACGTGCAATGAGTAAATGAAATTCTTATCCCAATGAGGTCCTCACAAAACTACTGGGTGCTGCTGAAGAAGGGAAGTCTGTGTAGATGTTCTGCATTTGCTGATACTTAACAATCCTACAAGGAACCGCGGATGCAAGCTCCCAGCTTTATCAGTCTTAAGCTGTAGTGACCTAAGGAGCAGTTCCCATAAAACATGAGTTCAGTCACATGCCTGACCAGCCAACATTATTTAGGTGTTCTCCACACATTTTTATTATTCTGGACCCATGGGTAGTTTTTAGTGGCTGGTGAATTACTGTTCTGTGGTATAACTAGGATCTGGGATACACCCAGAAAGATGTTAACTCTAAAGAGGGGAACACCCATACATTTTCTCTCTGCTGTAAAACCACGCCTATGACTTTCACTCACATCCTGGCTGTTTCACAAAACATTAAAAAATACTAATATTAGATAATGACAAGAGTGATGGAGCAGAAGTGCCGTTATTCCACAGGATTTGGTTCTGCACAACACTCTACATAAACACAACCTTCAGTCTTTCTATTCAAGCAGCAGCTATGAAGTACGCTGCCAGAAGAAAAAAAAAATTCTATTGCTTATTTTAGTTTACACTGGCAGGAATAAAAGGCATCAAGTTAACTGTTAACCCAGCTATTGTAAATATCTCATCATTTCAAATACCAAACAACAAACCAAAACAACAAACCAAAATGAAACAAACAAAAACCTCATCAAATTCAGAAAACCCCTAAGTATTTTAATGCTGATATTTGAATTCTATGAATTTTGCTATTTCTGTGATTCTTTGAAAAATGAAAGTCATAAAAACTAAGAATCATGTAATTCAAGCTTTCATAAGCCAAAAATACAACCTTTCCAAAGAAGATACCAAACAACAACGATTGAGAACAACAAAAGCAAGTGTGTACCTGCAGGGAATCCCATTACATTGAATATTCTGTCCAGCTGGTCATGGTGATAAGGATTACTAGTTTTGATGTCCTCTTGTCGACAGTGAAATATTGGTTCTGACGTTAGTAGTTCTGCAAATATACACCCTATAGCCCAAATATCTTTAAAAGAAAAAGAAAAGAAAAACAAAAACAAAAACAAAAAACAGGAAAGAGAAAATAAAAAGCAAAAAGGAAAGGAAAAAGAAAAAGGAGGAAAATAAAGTGCTTCTTTCCAAAAGAAAATGCATTTTTAATTTAATGGGGAGTGTTCTTTATCTGTTTCTTGCACATTAATAGTAATCCCTGGGCAAATATAACCACTAAATACCACAGGACCCTGTAAGTACACCCCCACCCACCAAGCTTTCATTCCTGTGATATCTCATCCATCCAGTGACTTCATAGAAGCCTCTATTTATTTGTTCAATCTGGGTGAGTTCTAAATGCTTCAACCATTATAGCTACACAGTCTGCAAATGGAACATGGGAACCACAAACAAATAAAACCAAAACAAAACAAACAGAAAATCTACATAACCCTTGAAACTGGGCACTTGCCAGAATACAGGAACATTTGTCATGATAAAATAATTTCATCTTGTTTATTTTCAAAGCCTATTCAGTATCACCTGTGCTAACACTAACAAGAAAGACATGTATTCTATTTCACCTCTTCCTGCTACAGCAGCAGCATCACCTTTGCAAAGTTAATTAGAACACAGGAAGAAAAAAAACACAAACCTATCTTTAAAATGGGCATGCAGGCTAAAAATTAGTAACAGTTATTTACAGTAGACAAATTGCAAAGTAATTCATGAGACATAAAATCACTTTCATCTATACCAAGTTTGTACTCAAAATAACTATTAACAGAGACAAAAACTATCCACCTTCTTAGAGTACAAAGCTGAAAACATCCTGCTGTTTGACACATAGCTCGTATGAAGGTGCTGTCTAACGTATATTTAATAGTTTGTGTACAGAGCAGATGCTCAACAAGTGGTTTCTGAATGACCTATACAAAACCTGGGGCAAATGTGAATATGACAGGGACAAATTACAAAAATCATGCTTACATTGAAGCTGCTTACTCAGGTACCTGAGAAACTCTTATTTAAGAGAAAATGAGAAAAATGCTAATTATGAGGATTTCTAAACTTTACTGGAATGTATTTATTACAATTGTGATGCTTTTATTTTCATACATAAAATTCTCATTGTATAAGTTGTTACATTTACATTTTGGAGTGACAAATTAATCTACTTGCATAAGGATTCATAATTTGACAGTTTTTTTAATCACATAATTTTTTCATATCAGAAAGCTGGTCAATACTATCACGTTGATAAAGTTTTATCAAGAATTAGATGGAGCTATTTTGTTTTAATATCAGAGGAAACACAGTAAAGGTATTCTGAGATTAATATAGATATATACCTAATACAAACCTAACCTCTGACCATCTTAACTGCTGCATGGATAGATGAGCTAAGGAGGATTAAAAAATGGGAAATGAATCATTGTGCACACTTAAAACTCAACTCATAACATACCCAAAGGACACTGTAATGATTTATCCGGTTAGTTACTAAGATCCTGAAGACGAATGGAGTAGTTTTCCAGGGAATACTGAAGGAAAAGCACGGTGCATGGGACAAGAGCTACTGAATCTTGATTGACTGAATCCTAGTCATTTCTAAGTCTACTATTTTCATCTGTCTCTTGTCTGTAACAATTTTCTACCTTTCACTTTCACAATCTTGATTTAATCACCAATCAAACTCTGGTCAGATGACTGCATATTTATTCCCTAAAACTCCCTAATTCTTTCCAGGAAGGTCTCTCTTTTCCTTGCTCATGTTTTAAAATAAGCCAATCTACAGGAAGGCTCTTTTTTCCTTTTACCCACCTGTAACTCATTCCCTGGGAAAAGTGCACCAACTCCTCAAAACCTACAGCAGCTACAATATAACTGTCACCCATAAACAAATAGGGTAGAAGGACCTGTTGAACACTGCAGTCAACGGAGCTTCCTTCTTTCCCCATTTTCTCCCCTCTCCACTCAGAGTCACACAATCAGCTCACACTCAGCACCTGGAGGAGCAGCCCTCGGGCTCAAGTCTACACTTCAGAAAAACTTTCATAACAACTCTGGCAATAGTTCACTGGTGACTGATCATACCTCTCCTTCAGTTTCCTCCCTAACACCAAACAAGCAAGACTAAAAACCAAACACTCAAGTCTTTGTCTTCTAGATAACATGCTCACTAGCCCATTATTTCCTCTCTGGTTTAATGATTCCACTTCCAGTACTGTGCAAATGGATGAATATCCACACTGAAGTCTGTGTGTAGTGGAGTATGTGGAAGTGGCAGTTTGTCACCACCCAAGGCAGATGTGTTTTCTGTGCACTCTCCTCTTCAGTCTACAGAACCTGGGATTCCAGCAGCGGACTCCTTCTGAATAATACTAAGAAGATGGACACGAGCATAAGCTCTCAGTGCTGTGGTCTGTAACTCCAAAGGCAGTGTAGCTGCTTACACACTACCAGACAGCAAAGTCCAAATGCTACTAGAGTTCTTGCAGGAATCTGTAAGTGCTTCACTGAACAAGCCTTGAAGGCTACCAGTGGAGGTAAGGGGTAGAAAGGAAAACTGAGAAGTAGAAACTAGAACTGAAAGTTCCCTCTAATACCACCTCACTCTTATTTTAAAATGTTGAAAATGGCTAGCATATAACCTCTCCGATTCAAACAACATCTAAGAAAGACACTATGTTATAGCTCTTTGAAGCAATGTATTTATAGAAATGAGGTAGTCTCCAAAAGGCACTGTGGTCAAATCAGGTGCACATGGCCAGTGATCACCACTGCTGAAGAAATGACAATGGCCTTGATTCTAGCCATTTGTAACCAAGTCAGTTCCCTTCCTGACTCCTACTGCATAAGGCAAATGTTTCTAAATAAAGCCATAGACCTTGCAGTTCATGGTACTTCGTGTAAGTTCATGCAGTCCATGTAAGCATTTGACTCTAGCTGGATTCTCATTTTCAGAAATAACACTGAAGGATTAGATGGCATGTCTGACTGAACATACTCTCCAGGAGTCAGCAATAAATGGACAATCCTATAGAGAGCCATTGCTACTCTCTTTGCTCAATTGAAACTGCTGAACTACAGTATGGGAGAAACAGATGAAGTCTCAGGTGCTCAGTGATTGAGGGCTAAACTTTGGTAATCACATCACTATTTGTATAGTGTAAGAGCCTACCAAAAGTAACAATGCTCTGAAATATCAAATTCTTTGATAAGAAAAAATAACTGTCATATTAGTTGAGAAAGTCATCTTCAATTTGTTCTAAGAGTATTTTCACAAAAGATTCAAATGTGTTTAGTTAACAGCACATATTCAAAAACAGTTAATAGCTTAAATATTTTTTTTCTAAAATATTTTGGAACAATTTTAGATTTATACAAAGCTGCATGTAGAGAGATATTTTTCATATCTGACTTATCTTTATAATTGTTTTTCTATAAAATAAAATGTAACCTCAAAGTAGATTAAGAGCATAAGTGAACTTAATAGAGTATTTGCCAAGAAAAGGGACATGATAGATTCAAGATTAACTCAGAGGAGGATGACAAGCAGCCCCCTTTTCCATCTAGAGACTACATAGAAATATGAACAAAAGCTTAATAGATATAAATCCATAGTATGGCCTGGTGGTGGTGGCACACACTTTTTAAACCCTGCACTCAGAAGGCTAAGGCAGGTGGATCTCTTTGAGTTGGAGACCAGCCTGATCTACAGAGTGAGGGCCAGCTCTGTCAGAGCTGCAAGGGGTAACTCTGTTTTTAAAACAAACAAACAAAATCTCAAACAAAGAAAGTTGAGAATGTGATAGGGATGAGGGAGCAAGGTTATCCCAGACATCATGATTTCAGAAGCTCTTTGTGATAAGACAGAATTTCGACCAAAGTTAACAGATGCGGCAGACATTTCTGGACCATGGAAAGCAGATGAAAGAGTGCAAAAAAGACCTCAGTCTACAGCATGGTACATGAGCAGCAGATTGTCCTTCAAAACTATACAGACATGTCAAAGTGGGAAGAACTGTTTCAACACAGATGGCCCTTCTCCCCACTGACTACCAATGTCCTCAGCCATTTGATAATCAGCAATTGTGCCAAAAGCCAGGAGATTTTAAGTCTGACTGGCCTCAGAACACAGACTCTTCCATCCTGGCATTGGGGTCTCTGGGGGTGATAGCTAACTGTTGTAGAACTTGCAAAGCATAATCACAACCTATGTGCCCCATGATCTAACAGAGTACACAAGGAGTTTTTGTAACGTAAGTACAAATAAGAGAAACTAGGAATCATCTAAGTAATTAAGGGACACTTAGAACCAGAAGAGAAATGAAGACACAAATGGAAAACAGAGCCCAGAAAGAAAACACAGGTTTTTTCCTCAGGTTGCTGGGAAAACGGCTGACATTCAGACTGAGCATGTTTACTAATAACAGCCCAAACTTTCAAAGCAAGAGGTGCCTGCAGGAAGAAACTGGCAAGAACTTTACTCGCTACTACAGGAACATGGGTCTAGGCTTTAAGACATTCAAAGAAGCCATGGAGGGCGCCTACGTAGACAAGAAATGTCTTTCAGTGGTGTGGTGACCAGGAAGATGCCGGACTTCCTGCTACATCCGCAAGAAAATTGCTTCAAGAAGCACTACAATAACATGTCTCTATACCTGTAGTCTGTCCCTCAGTCTGCCCTTGCTCCATCCCCCAAAATGGACATGCAGACAGGAAAGACAAATGCATGGCTTTGAGCAAACAGTGAGCTTCAGTGTGCTGAAGACTTCAGGGTTACAGGCACTAAAGCAGTTCCAGAAGCTCTGAAAGGACAATAGCCAACTCCCCAGAACACAGAACAATTATCTTCCAACTCAATAAATTAAAAATCAGACCAGGCAGGTAATAACTTAGGGTGCACTGCAAATCACAAACAAGTGCTGTGATCCCTTCAAAGACACTAACAAAGCTTTTCTTCTCATAAACAAATACAAGATGCCACGAAGAGTCACCGTCAGAAAAGGGGCACCCAAGAAAGGCAGAAAGGCATCAGGAGAAAAAGCACAGTGGAAACCACCAAGAGGCAGCATCTCCTAAATGTACATTCAGGAAGAGAGAAACAGAAATCTCCGAGGGGAAATCAAAGGACCATATACCTTAAGAATTGTCCAGAGACACCAGATATGAGCTGAATGACTGTGTCCAGAAAACGCTGTCAAATGTGGAAATGAGAAATGGCATTTGTCTTCAGAAAGGGACAAGCCTAGGTGATCCACAGTAATCTGAGAAGACTGGCCTGAGACTGGATTAGCCACACTGCTTCCTAAAGGCAAAAGAAATATCAGAGCACAACTTGATACCTATGACTCTAAACCATCAAGTAAATAAAGGTCTTTTCCAGAAATGCTATGAATTAGACAATTTACCTAAAATATTCTCCCAAGGAAAGTCACAGGAGAAGAAAATAAAAGAAACAATCATGGGATGCAGAAAGCACAACAGCCTAGAGGAATAAAAAGGAAAATGTCTTGGGGAGGTGGTAGAGTAGGCCTAGGTTATATGTCACAGTAGAAGCGGCTGCAAGCCACCCTGTACAACAGAACAAGCCAAAGACCATCAACATAAACGGAGAGGGCAGAGCACACTAGGGAAACAGTACTTCACCGTAACACTCACTCTGGGAAAATGAAGAGAAAAAGACATCAGTCATGGGGAAGCAGCGGGTCTTCCACTCACTGGATCGTGTAAGCTAGCTATCAACAATTTGCAATGGTAGCTAGCAGAGGAACTGAGGAAGAGCTGCTGGTGCCGTGACACCACTAACACGGCTGATAAATGGGGACATGAGAAAGCAAGACTACCAGGCTCCTGACTTTGAAAAGGTCCTAACTTAAGTTTGCCTACTTTGTTTAATTTTGGAGGGTCTTTTAGAAGTTAGCAGAAAGAACATTTGTATGAAGTTCCAGAACTTTAAAATTTTTAGTTTGCTCTTTTCATATAAAATTAAAATTTTTACTCAAAACATTCTGAACCTTTTTTGAAAAGAGATGTGTGCAATTCTATGCTCCTGGATGCTAATGCATATATATATGGGTGGTAGAATTCTGGGGTTTTGTTTTTATAATTTAGTCTGTTACTTAAACATGTACAAAAATATGTCTTTCACAGAAAAAAATTAAAGTTCTATAATTTTAATTAGCCCTACTCACCAATTGCTTTGGTATAATGTCGTGCTCCAAGGAGTAATTCTGGAGCTCGGTACCAGAATGTTACAACCACTGGATCCAAATCTGCTAAAGGCTTCAAAGGTGAATTAAATAATCGGGCAAAGCCCATGTCAGCTGCAACAATAACAAGAAAACCACATAAGTAAACAGACAGGTCAACTTTACTTACACAGCCCCACTTCCCAGTGTTGTTTATTAAGAATGTCTCAGGCCTGGGGCAGCAAATGAAGCACCTTACTGCTTTTACCGACAGAAATGTAAAAAAGCGTGAGCCCACAGTCTTTTTGAATAAACTGTCACTCAGTTCTTGACAGAGGTTATGACAGGCTCTGTGCATAAGGCTGCTCCTCTGGCAGATTTCTTTCAGAGGGCCACAGCTTGTGGGGGGCGAACAAGACAGGTTGGACATTAAGCTGTACTTCAGTTCTCAGAGCACGGGCACAGCAGAGTGGGGCTTTCCACTGTCGGCATCAACAAGCCTACTCACAGCTGCCCTCAGGGCTGACCACATTGTATTTTAATACTATTTTCCTCATCGATTTGGCCAGAATTCCACTAATTTAATTTTAAAACTCATGGCACTTAAGTTGGAAAAGGCTTTTTCTCAGTCTTACACTTCTTCACATGAGACAGAAGTTCAAAAGATCACAAACCCAAGCCCCCAGGTTGGCCCTGAAGAGAGTTCATGGCAATAGTACCATGCCATCAAGCTACTAGGTACGGACCTTGCCCTGCTAATCTATGACACCACATACAGGGTCACTAAACACAAAGACAGGATGGCCCCTATTTACCACCCACTGGGAGACGTCAAGATTCACAACCATCTGGACAGGTTTAGTTCTGCTCTAACATAATTTTAATGAAGTAGATTCTCCTTTAACTAATGATTATGAATGGGGAAAACCAAATTTTTGGCAAAGAGTAAACACCTTGAATCAGATTATCTAATGTTTTCTGTGAAATGTGAATGCTCGAAGACACAGTATCACCCAAACCTCCCATCACTGTGCACAATTACATAAAAGTGTAATTCTAAAGGAGGTCTTAAAGGTGCCATGCAAAATCTTTCTAAACCAGACAGTAAAAGACAAATTTAAGGGGCTGGAGAGATGGCTCAGAGATTAAGAGCACTGACTGCTCTTCCAGAGTCCTGAGTTCGATTTCCAGCAACCACAAGATAGCTCACAACCATCCATAATAACACCTGGTGCCCTCTTCTGGCCTGCAGAATACATGCAGGCAGAACACTGTATATATAGTAAATAAATAAATCTTAAAAAAAAAAAAAAGATACATTTAAAATTGTTCTTTGGCTGGGTCTAGTCTATTCTGCATACCCTGAACTGGCATTTGAATCTGACATTGTGACATCAGACTGAAGAGATCCCCTCAGAAGCTTATCTAAGGCCAAAAGCATTTGGTAGCCCCAAGATAAGTACAGACAGGGTCTGACAACAATGACAGCCAATGGCTCAGAGTACACCAAGTACATCACATGTTCTCACAGCTAAGAAGTTGCCACGTCTGCATCATAAGAGAGCATTTAAAAAGCTTATTGAAAAGTGGAAAGTGAATTTGGGGACTAATAAAGTAGGATGGGGGAGGTGAAGAGCTGAGTTTTACTGGGCTGGTGAGGAGGAGACACAGCTACAGGAGCCTCTATTCAGCTGTTCTCAACCTGTGGGTTCTGACCCCTTTGTGGGTCGAACCCTTTTTCACGGGGGTCACCTAAGACAACTGGAAAACACAGATATTTACATCATAATTCATAACAGTCGCAAAAATACAGTTACAAAAGAACAGCGAAAATAATTTCATGGTTGGGGTCACCACAACAAGAGGAATTGTATTAAAGGGTCCCAGCATTAGGACCACTGAGAACCACGGCTCTGCTTTATATCAAACATTGCAACAGAAGCCACTGTTAATTGTGTTCTGTGTTCTTACAATTCTGTATCGGAATTACACTAATTTATAACTTAATTACATGTCTTCCACCCCTAAACCAAACAAATCAAATGCAAGTGACAAATACTGCTTGGCAAAATGACAATGGAAGAAGCAACCAGGTTAGGATAGATTTGATTGTCCTTACAGAGTGTCACCCTGGAGAGATCTGATATAGGGATGCAGAGTGCCATGAATGCCCTTGCCCTTAGACAAGGCCAGGCACAGTCCTGCAGGTCAAGGGCTGTGCATGTGCAGTCTCAGCTGGAGCATCAACACGAGAGCTTATTCTCATTAACCTGACTAAGGAGACTGATCAAAGAGTCAGAGTGGCTGGGGACAGAAGCTGCCCACTCTACAGGCTGTCTAACTAAGGCAGAGGGATGGAGGAAGCCTGTGTGGCTTACTTTACAGCTATAGAAGTTGGTTCTCTAAGGATCGTCTGACACCTGGAGGTTTTCCATTTTCTGTACACCTGTGAAATGTTTCTGACGGTTGGAACTATGAATATGTATGTGCATATTGATACAGAAAACAGTGATACAGCTACCTACAATTTTAAAAGTGTACTGAACTGTGACTTATCAAAGATATAACATACCAATTTTTACTCTTCCTCGCTCAGGACCTTCACCCATAACTAAAATATTAGCAGGTTTCTGTGGAAACAAAAAAAATTCTTTTCAATAGACAGTAGTTTTCCTTTAAATAGACAAATATGTCAATATAACATAAATCTACTTAAATAAAAGTTTTTACTAAAAAATTAAAGTTAAATGCAGGAAGCCATGGCAGAAACTGAATGTGTATACAGTAAAACCATACACAGGTCCCAGTGCAGCAGTAGCAGACAGCTGAGGCCCTTAATCATCAACAGGTCTTCACCGTGGAGCACTGGAAATCAATCTCTCCCTCTCCCCCCACACCCCTCCCTTCCCTCTCTGTTTTTGTTTTTCCAGGCAGGGTTTCTCTATAGCTTTGGCACCTGTCCTGGAACTCACTTTGTAAACTAGGCTGGCCTCAAACTCACAGAGATCTGTCTGCCTCTGCCTTAAAGTGCTGGAATTAAAGATGTGTGCCACCACTGGCCGGCTTCTTTTTCTTTCTTATTTCAGAGTCTCATGATGTAGCCCTGACTAGCCTGAGTCTATGTAGACCACAGTGGCAGCCTTCAACTCCCAGAGATCTATCTACTGGTCTCCGTCGCCCACTTTTGGTTTTATTTTTGAGAATCTGATTCTGAAGTCCTGGCTGGCCTAGAATTTGAGGTGTACACAGGATGGCTTTGAACTTATGATGATTAACACCCTGTCCTCCTAAGTGCTGGGATTCTGGCAAAAGCCACCGGGTCTGATGCATGCTTTCAATTATATAAAATGCTCTAAGAGTTTAAGAAAAAAATTCATCTCCACATATCATTTAATACAAAGTAGCAAATTAATTTCCTTTTTGGAAGCCACAAAATACAAACCTATGTTTAATATTTAAAAAAAAATCTAATATAGTCTTTTTCTAAACAACTGTTTATAACTCTAGTTCCAGGGGATCCAACACCTTCATACAGGCAAAACTCCAATGCAAATGAAACATAAATGAACAAATATTAGAAAAATCAAATTAGAAGTAAAAAGAAAACAGATGCTGCTGTTAAAATGGCAGGCTATGGCATCAGAAGTTACAAATTCCTAGTTTCTAAGAGGAGGCAACTCAGCACCAGAAAGCAAGTGCCTGGAAGACAGATGTAGTGCAGAGACTACTGTTGATTCCTCCTAACAGCATTCTTTTCTGAACAGTCTAAGGCAGAGAGCTCTTTGGATCAGCGTGTCTTGCTATCATCATCACCACAATCTTCACCTGGGGCATCTAGCAAAGTGCCAAAAATCACATTACTTTTAAAGTGGCTTAGACTTATTTGGACATGCTATATCTATGCCTCTTCTCCCTCTCTCCCTCCCTCCCTCCTTCCCTCCCTCCCTCCCCCGTGTGTGTGTGTGTGTGTGTGTGTGTGTGTGTGTGTGTGTGTGTGTGTGTGTGTGTGTGTGTGTGTAGGGAGAGAGAGAGAGGAAGAGAGAAAGAGCGAGAGTGTGCAGTTGTGTTGTTTGACTAGCCTTGTCAAACACTTGATGTTATTGTTTAGTCAGAACTGAGGAAGCCTCCAAAAGATTGGATAGGTAATTTTACTTCATTACTCAATGCCATATTAAGATAATAACCTGGTTTCCTATAAAACTAGATTTTTCCCTTCCTGTTGTCAGTAGAAGAATCTGGAAGGAGTTTAGTTTCCAAAGCCAGGACCTGCCTCCAAGCAGTCCTAGATGGAACCAAAATCTGTGATAAATATTTTTCATGGTGTGCCCCGGTCACCTTGAAAGAAGATGCAGAACATTGCTGGGTGATACTGTGAGGGGCGCACACTCCATGGAAACCAGATGTCCGATGCGACTTAAGAAATTCTCACATCATGGTAATAGAAGAGAATGAGCATCACTGCCCAGTGGGTACTGACAAAGACTAAAGATGTGATACTGTTTGAAGTTACAGTACCTTTCCCTTAAAAGCACTAACAATTCTCTTTTACAACTAGAAGGTTTTTCTGTTTTCTACCCTGTGCCTAACCTCCCAAACCCTAACCAGCATCTCCCACAGCAGATACCTGCACTGCAGACATTACCATTCTTGTGCATACATCTCCGGGGCAATGTAATAATGGAAGTGAAACACATCCTGAACATCATGAGCCTTTCCTAATGCTTCCTATGAATCTTTACTACGGTGTCTGCACACGTCTGTGTGTACACATGCCTCTTCTCTTCTGGATAACAAGAATCCAGCTCATTTGGGTGGAGAGTGGAGTTCAATGGTGGGACATGTGCCTACCAAGTATAAAGTTATGGCTTTGACTCTTAGCACCACAGCACATGAACGCCAACAACAATGCCATTAGTGGCTAATCCTTCCCATGGCTACAAAGGTGGAACCAAGATTCAAACAAACCTCAAGCTCAACACAACCAGGGCTTAATTTTGGGGCTTACTTTTTTTCCTCTGATGACAGAAAAATCAATTATTTTCTAATGCATCCTTCTATTTTCCTTAATTTCTTTTTTTATATCCTTTGTCTCTCCCCAGTTTTTACCGATTTCTTTAGTCTCAGTTTTCCCCTCTCTTTAGCATTTGATTTCACAAAGATCAAAGTTCAAAGTGCTGTAAACTGCAATCCTCACCTAACAGGTAACAGTCCTGTAACCATGTCTATGTTGAGGAGAGAAAACCAAGCTCACTGGGGCTATGTAAGGAGATAACATGGTCATCCCTCAAAAGGTTTCATCAAGAATTAACCAAGCAGGCAAGAAACTTGGGTGCTTATACAGATGATACCTTTCAACAGGAAGCTGGGGAGTACAATAAACAGACAAGCAAATAAATGGTTTTTATTTCAAATTATCTGCTTCTATGAAGAGATATTTAGGCAGAGTCAAGACAAACTAGTCTGTTTTCCATATCCCTTATTTTTGTTAAATATGCATGCTAAATGGTATTGATTGAAATTACAAGCTTATCTATAATTTAGAAAGACTGAAAATTAAAAACTATGAGCTTAGAACTTAAAATAGGCAGAGCACACACACGCATGTCCTGTCGTCATCCCCCCCCCCCCACACACACACTGACACATAAAAGCCCATTCAGTTACACATGAGTTAAAACCAGAGCTGATGCAGGAGCAGCATGATCACTGTGCAAAGGGAAAACAAAGCCCAGTACATACACTGGGGGGGGAGGAAGGCCAGACAGCAATACGCATCCTTTCAGTACCTTCAGTAGTCCACTAAGTGACGCTGATTTTGCATCTAATTGTACCCAACATACTTTCGGTTATTAACTCAAAAATAAACAAACATACAAAAAAAAACCCTTGTGTGTTGACTCAAACAACATTTACAAAAATTTACACGAGTTTAGGGAAAAATCAGCAATTTTGCAATATGGCTAGCTTCACAAGCTTGCTTCTATGGGAACACTCACTCACCTTTGCCCTCTATTTGATTATTTCCCATGGACAAACTGGAAAAAACATTATCAAAGATTTCTGTGGCTCTGAGCTTTAAAATAGATTCAGAAATAGTAACAAGGTTTGGGTGCTGTCCTCCTTGTTTTTAAAGACAGGATCTCTCATTGGCCAGAACTCACTAAGTAGACTAGAAACCTAGTGACCCACCCATCTCCACTTCCCTAGGGCTGAGATTACAGGTATGCACCACAGTCCTGGCTTCTGTATTTGAGTGCTGGGGGATGAAGCTCTGATCCTCATGCCTTAAGACAGGCACTTTACCCTGACCTGAGAAAACTTTAAAAAACTACAAAGTATCTTTGGAAATCAGGTTTTCTTTTATAAGTCTTTAGAAATCTGGACTATAACAAAAATCTAAGGTATAACAATTGCTAAAAAGTTAGACTGGGTGGTCTACTTTTTATGCTTTTTAAGTAGCACAATTAAGACCGTTTTTATATGCTTTAACAGGATAATTCAGAAAAATTTTAAATCCTATTCAGAAAAACTATTTTATGGTGTTTTGTCTATCTATAAATACGGTATTTCTCTTTTGTAATGTGAGAAGCCTAAAAGTCAAAAGAAAAAAGCCTGGAAGCCCACCATGTATCTCAGCAGGTAACATACAGTTTATATATATCAGGTAAGCTGAGTCCTGGAAAATTATCCTGTCTAGTAACAAGAAGCCTAAGAAACACACACATACTGGTCCTGTTTTTGGAAACATTACTGCCATCTACTTTGTTCAAAAAATAGGAGCAGTCACCTAACTTAAAATATAACAATGTATTCCCATAGGTCATATGGAAAATGGAGAAAACATGCCTAACTCAAACAATCCTCTATATTTCATCAGCTTCAAAAGTCATTCAACATCATCTTCAAGTCTACTTCAAGAAAATCTTTAAGACATCATTTAAAATAAGCATTTTCGATAGAAGATTCTAACACCGTGTTAGGACAGTGGCCTCTAAGCTGTCGAGCAGCCACCTCTCCTGTAAAGGTCCATGTACACATACACACTCACAGTTTGCAGCTCTAATTCTGAGAAAACATTACAAAGGACAGAATGCAGCTCACTATGCATTTTCAATATCAATGTTAAGTTCATGGAAAATACTGATCTAGATATCAAAGTGTTCTTCACAATTGATCACAGATACTTAGAGAAGGAAACTGTCTACCTAGCTAGTCATTAAAGCAAAGGTACATGTCTTACACCTTGCCTCTCCCTGTGCTGGTGGCTCCCTCTCATCCTTTCCCTGCTTCTAGGCAGTGAGAATGTTTGTAGCAGTTACAATTCTGTCTCTGCTGCTCCTGTTCATGTTAGGCTTTTCCAGAGCAGCAGAACACACAGGGTGTGGGCATAGAGACATAGAAAGCAGTTTATTTTGGGAAACTGGTTTGTGCATTTTAGAGGCCTAGTTATTCTGAATCTGCAGGATAGACTACAAGGTAGAGATCCAGGAAGATGTAGAATTAAGTTGGACATGCAAGCCCCTGCTGGTGCATTCTTTGTTGCTCGCAGTCAGTCTTTCTATGAGAGCCGTTATTTGATTAGATACCTTCTCACAGGAAGGAGGGCACTGGCTTTGCAGCACTGTAATAAAATACTTGACATGATTAACTTACAAAAAGAAAAGATGTATTTTGGATCTCTCAGTTCATAGTAGACAGACCTTATTGCTTTGGGCCTTTGGTTGGTTAGGTGACGATGATGGGGAATGAGAGATGGAATAAAACCTTTGCCAGGAAGTAGAAGAGGAAGCGGTGAGGCTAGGCTCCCACGCCCATCAAGAGTGAGTTTCTAGTGAGCCATGACAAGGGTTCCACCACCAGGCCTACCCTTCTGAAAGGTCTGCTACCTCCCAGAATTGGTTTCAGGTCTGTAGTTCACAGAGATATCTAGAATAATGTTTGACTCAAACCAAAAACCTGGGCACTGTGGCCCAGCCAAGCTGAAGTGTTAATCTTTCTATACAAACAAATCCCTAGAGGTTCTAGCTCAAGAAGTTGGGATAAGTTACTTCCATGTTTCTCTCCTATTATCTGGTTATCCATAGAAGGCGTTCCACATGACTTTTGACTGTGAGGAGGAGTTCATGAGAACTTTTCATGCAGATATCAGTAAGGACGTTTAGCCCTTTTGTTCTTCTGGTGGGAATGTAAAATGATTTAACTGCTGTCGAAAAGAGCAGCAGTTCCTCCCACAGTTAAATGTGGAGTCACCACAACACAGCAATTCCTCCACAACAACCAGGGAGCCTGCATGGGACCAACCTAGGTCCTCAGCACATGTTACAGTGGTTTATCTTGACCTTCTTGTGTGACACTGAACAGTGGGAACAGGAACTGTCTCTGACTCTTGTTGTTTTTTAGAACCCTACCTCATACTGGGTTGCCTTGGTCAGCCTGAATATAAGGGGAGGTGCTTAGTCTTACTGCAACTTGATATGCCATGTTTTGTTGACATCCATGGGAGGCCTGCCCTTCTCTGAACAGATATGGAGGAGGAGTGGATTGGGGGAAGGAAGCAGAAGAGCAGTGGTAGGGAGGGACTAGGAGGAGAGGAGGGAGGGGAAACTGCAGTTGGGATGCAAAATAAATAAAATTTATTTTTTTAAAAAGAGCACTGATACACCCAGCAGAGAACATCAGGGACATCTCATTTTAAGGAAGGAAGTCACAAGAGGAGGTGCTGCCATATGAAGAACATTCTGTATACTAGTCAGGTAGTGCTGTATATAGAAGGATAATGGAGTGGAGCACAGCGCCTCACTGTAGAGGGCTACAGAAGACTGCTCAGCATTGCTAGCACGCAATGACAACACCATTAATCTTTGGTATTCGTCATTATTATTTGGACAGGATCTACAGACAATAGATCTTTTTGTTGCCTTCTGTTAAGGTGCTCTGGTCTCCCAAACCATTTATGCTTGAGATGGTTTTACCAGAGCCTTCTAAAAGAACCTATTCTTCACTAGCCCACGTCACGGAGAGTATTTCTACACTGTATAAGAGCTTCACCAAAAGAGAGGGGAAACTGGACCTCTAGCTACTTTGTTACTGTTTTTAATTCATTCTACTCAAGCAGTCAAGTGACAAACTTAGGAAAGCCACTCAGAATTTCCTGAATAAACATCTATTTTTATGTGAATTACTAAAAAGAACAAACAAAACTAAGCAAAATGTAGAGCTATTCTAGCTTAATTGGTTTTATGAGGAAAATGTCCTTTCACTGGAATTTTCATTCTTTTACAAGTCACGAAGAAAGCTGGTAGTACAAAGCAGACAGAGAAAACAGAAGTCTGTTATTGAGATTTATCTTTAACGTCATAAAAAACTGAAAGATTTATCTATTTTTGTCCTAAAACCCACTGTGTCTACGTACAATATTTCAATTCCATTAGGAAGGGAGTTTGCATAAAGAAAAGGACTCAAGCAAACTTCTTTGCTACTGGTCCTGAAAGCACTGTGGTGTGAAGGCCAGGACAAAATGACTCATGCTCAACGCTCTTGACAGGACTACCTCAGGCTCCAGGAAAGCAGCTCACTGGAATCACTCATGCAAGACTAGAGACTGAAAGAACCACAGCACAGTGGCCCTGTGGCTCCATTTCAGTCTGTGAATTTGTTCTTATGTACACATGTGGTGAGAGACAAAATTCCTGCACTGCGCATTAAAACAAGAGCGCTGCTCTAAAGCTGACTTAAGTTAATACCTTTACAAAGAAAAGAACTAAAAAACAAAACCCCACATTTACTTATATAACAAGAAAGCAATCCAAGTAATTTAAACCTATGGAGACTTAATGAATTAATGAATAATAATACTTTAGTTTTTTTTTTTTTTAAGCAAACAAGGGCTGAGAAAACAGCTCAATAGGTAAAGTCCATGCTGCACATGCGTGAGGCCCTGGACTCCCGGCACTCATTCAACAGCCAAGTATGGCTGTAACTCTACAAATAGTGGAGACAGTGGGTGTCTGGGCTTCTCAGGGCTCGGATTCACTAACCAGCTAGTCTAGTGGAAAGGGCCAGAACTAAGTCCACTAAGCAGCACTGTCTAAGCTAACAGTGAAGAAAGCAATAGAGGACATAGCTGATGACCACCTCCTGTAAGTGTGTCCTATAAACAGCACAAGGACAAGACTACTGCATGCTCACACACCACCAAGCCCCAAGAGCTGCCCGCCTACTTACCTATGGCAAGATTTTCTACAGACAATGGGGAAAGTGCCCACTATAAACATATTTCCTAGTTGAACCCAACTGTGACTCACCAAATCCCTGTGCAACACCCAGTTGGCATGAAGATAATGAATCCCATCCAGGATCTGGTACAACAGTGACTTCACCATTCCCCGAGGTAACTGAACTGGCTTCTTGTTGGCTTTTGAAGCTCTGTGAAACTTAATTATATGCTGAAAGAAAGAAAATACCACAAAAAGCTTTACGAGTAAGAAAAGGCAATGCCAAGATCACCCAAGACACTGACAACAAAAATGGTCAGCTCCATTTTTAAAGCTAGTGATGGCATCTCAGGAAACGAAGACGTCAGGAACTAGGGTGCTCTACACTTTAAAATATAACTAAAGATGATTATACTGGGGGCACTATGGGCCTGTTTATCTAGCAGGAATTTTCATGAACAAAACCATTTTTATTCTGTAAAGATTCAATAAAAAAGGGAAAGACAAAATTCTGACAGATGGAACAGCACAATTTCTGACACTCACACGATATGAAATGGGGATTTCAGTAAAACACACCCAACATATAGAAACTAAAACAATGGTAACAAGTACACAGCCAGTTAAAGCTAAATATACTTAGAAACATAAAGGATCCAGATGAGGAAAAAGCCTGCCACCCTGCAAAGCTTTCTCTGTACACGTGACTAGACAATTAGAGAGAACTTTTCATCAATTAAAACACTTCGCAAATAAATGTACATGAAAAGGTTTCTTCCTCTCCAATGTTTCAAGCTCGCGATGAGCTTCTCTATTTTCTATACAACACCTGTAAATTTCAGGGTTAGCTCTGCATGCTAACCACTGCACACTCATGTCTAGCACATACTGCACAGGGGTTCTTCATCATTAAGCTGATTCTTGTGGTTAAAGAAAAAAAGAGTAGAAGTGTGATGCTTAACACTGCAGGCTAACATCTGGTCTTCTACCTGATGTTATCAGAATAACAGACAGAAGGAATAACTAGTAAGCTGTGAGCCAAAGAGCTGTATTTCCAAAGGGGGAAATGTAGCAGAGCCATTTGCAGTGAGAACAGAAACTCACTGGTTAGTACATGCCTGTCTATATTTAAATAACAGCACCAGGCTACCTTAACTTTCTTCTCAGTTTTTTACCTCAGGCATTACTTAATAATTTAGAATATGTATCACCTATCTTAAAATGTGCTATCAAGTTTGAGCCAGTAAGAAGAAAATCCGCTGACTCTCCAAATGTAATAAAAATAGGTTTAAGTAGAGTACATTAAAGAACTTAAAAGCTTCAAGTTTCCCAGAATAAAAACCAAGTAGCGAAGGTAAGAGAATTGAAAGTGTATTTCTTCAGGTCACATGCCAAATACTACAGTGATTAAAAAAAAAAAAAAAAACTAACATTTTAAAAACAATAAATAAATGAAATCCTATAGCATGGGAATCTCTTGCCTCATATTCTTCACATTCCAAGGCTAAAAAAATCAAATACACAGTAAACAGGCTATAAATCTCACCAATGCCTAAATGATTTTCAAAACAACTCTTAATTATAACTTTTGCTACCTTATGCCAGTCAATCCACATATTATATTCCAATTAAAGTAGGGGGAAGAGTAAAGTTTTAGGGAAATGAACGATCCTGTTTTTATTAAAATATTCATTTGCCTTCATAAGTATTAGTAAAATGAAAAAGGCAATTATGAATTACTTATATATATCAAATTGTATGCAATATAACATATATAAAATATTTGTTACATCACACTAAATAACAATAAATAACTACCATATATATCCTTAGACGTCCCCTCTGCTTTCATGTCCTATACTATGTGTGTGACTCACTAACTTTAATTAAGGTTGGATGCATGAACATGGGTGATAGGAAATGTTTTTATTTTGTGTATTTAAGGTAAGATGCATTTACATTCTTATCAATACAGTATGAGTCTTTTATGGATTTGACTAAACTGGTAAACTGTAATCCCCATTTGAGAAATCTGCAATACACAATTTGGGTCTAAATATGTAAAAAGGCCATAGGCCACACAAACTTAAGAAACAAATCCACAAGAGATGCTGCAACCCACTTCTGCACAAATCTTGTTTTGTAGTGTGGCTCTCATCAGCAGTACAGCATATTATTGCCAATGAAAATGGAATACATTAAATGATTAGTAAGTGTTCCACACTTAGCTTATACAGCTTGTAACAGCTCCGGGACTATTAGGAGACTTTCCCAGTGTCACAGTACAGGGGCAGGGACAGTAACCAGACCCGTTTATCCTTTTATAGCATGCTTACCCAACAAGTACTGCTTCATTTTAAAGTCCTTTACATTACAGAATAAAAGAAAATAAGTTCTTTCAAAACCTTATAGTAAACAAGCTCACCTTTTAAAATCAACTCTGTAATTAGAAAACAATGCTCTGCAATGTTCAGTCACATTCCTCTTACTTTACTGTCTGTTACAAAGGCCAATACGCCACGATCAAAAAGAAGTCTCCCTAGTCTGAAGACTCAAAATGCTTCAACATCCAGAACTTTGTGAGAGCTAACATGATTCCACACCATGAAACACTGTTTCACATTCAAAATTGTTATAAACACTGTATGAAATTCCCTTCAGGCTATATGTATAAGGTAAATATAAAACTGAAACACGAGTGAATTTCAAGTTTAGATGTGAGTTCAGCCTCTAAGATATCTCATTAAACGCATGCAAACACCCACCCCACATCTGAAACCCTTCCGTTTCCTTGCATCTTAGTAAGGCAACTTGACCCACTGAACAAAGCAAAAGCTTCCAGTGAGGAGATTTCTAGTGCAGTGGAAGCTGACTGAACACAGTCCTGGCTACCAGCAGTCCACCTTACCCAGAGGTCATGTTCAGCATAGTCAAAGAGAAGCCATACTTTCCGATCAGCATGAGACAGAAACACCTTCTGAAGAGAGATGACGTTTGGGTGCTTAAGCTCTCGAAGTAACTACAAAAGAAAGGAGATTCATTCAAAATTTAACACAAACCTTTAATAGCTTTAAAAAAAAGATTCACACCAAATTAGGTGTGGTAGCACATATCTATTCAAGGATTATGAGCATTCCCTGCTACCGCCGTGGTAGGCATTTCTACCTTGCTGCTACGAACTGAACGAAGGTTTACAAAGATAAATTCTGAAGCAGAAAGACCACCTGAAGCCCAGGAGTCCACAGCCAGCCTGAGCAACAAAGCAGAGCTCCATCTCAGACCTCACCCATCCCCCATCCCAGTTACAATTTAAAGGCAACACAAAACCAATGCTTACTGATATTAAGCATACAGTCAATACCCACATAGTGTGATGTGACAGAAAAACCTGCAGGGAAAAAGATACTGAAAAGGGGTAACAGTAAATCTGTCATTTGTTGCTTGACTGGTAATTTTAACTTTTTATCAAAATTACAATTTTAGCCATGTTTAAGTCCAGAGATTGGTGGCATTATTCAATGCTGTTGAATAAACCATCACTACTATAAAATGTTTTCAACATTCCAAGCAGAAATGCTGTATCTGTCAATGACCCAGTTCTAGGTAAACTCTAGTACCTGTCCCTAAGGGTTTCTATGGCAAACACCTAGTGTTGGTAGGTTCTCATAACACCTTGTCTTTCTTATTTGTGTTGACAAGTGTACCTGTACTATTGGTACTGAGGAGCTGGCAGGAGGAAGGACAACTTTGGGTATCACTTTTGAAATGCCATCCATGTGATTAATTGATTTTTAGGTGTATCTGTGTGTCTGCTACATGTGCAGGGCCCACGCAGATGAAAATCGGGAGCCAGATCCCCAAAAGTTGAAGTTATAATAAACGGTTGTGAGCCACCTGATGTGGGTGCTGGTGACCAGTTTTATCCTCTAGAACAGCAAGTGCTTAACCAATGAGCCATCTCCCCAACCCATTTATTTAGTCATCCATCTATTCATGCATCCATCTATTTATTTTTGAGATAGGATCTCTCACTGGCCTGGGTTTGGCCAGTTCATCCCCACCTCCTCTGCACTGGGATTACAAGCACTGGCATATACCACCACACCTACTTTTTTTTGGTAGATCCTAGGGATTAAACTCAGTACCTTGAAAGCACTTTACCCACCAGCTTCACACTTATCCTTTTTGTCTGGCTCATTCACTCAGTATTATCTTCAAGGTTTATCCTTGTTGTAGCATGTAGCAGTTTCCCCTCCCTCTTTTATAGGTGAAAGCATACCATTATATAGAGAGACATTCCTCAGCTTACAATAGATTTACATTCTGATAAACCCATCCTAAGTTAAAAACATCATCATCAATAATGTATTTATTAAGTCAGACATGGCAGTACATGCCTGTATTCCCAGAGCTGGTCAGTGGAGACAGGTGGATCCCAGGGACTAAAAACTTTTAAGTTTTCTGAATATTTGCCTGCTTTGAATATATCATTCACTATAAACCTGATTTACTGCAGTTATATTTAATTTAAACTGGTAAAGTATAAAAAATAGTAATATTTAGAAACATACAATGCCAAAATGTCTCAAAGTGAAGAGGAAGAAACTAGGTAAGAAAACTTGTAATATTTTCAAAATGACAGTGTTTTTTTTTCTTAAAAAATTATGGATTTGTGTGTGTGTGTATGTGTGTGTGTGCATGGATGTGTGTACAGCCCAGAGGACAACCTCTGGTGTCTTCCTCAGACATGCTGCCCACCTCCTTTGAGACACAGTCTTCCACTGCTTGGAGCTCTCCAATTACAGTACACTGGACAGCCAACAAGCCCAGGGTGCCTCCCGCCTTTATTTCCTGGGCACTGGGATTACAAAACATGCCCTGATATGACCATGGCAGGCATTTCTACTTGGATGCTAAAAAATAAATAAAGGTCTTTGTGATTGCAAGGTAAGTACTTTGCCAGCTAAACCATCTCCACAACCTTGACACTGTATTCTAACAATTTCTAAAAGCATAACCAGGTTTTAAATGTATACCTTAATCATGTTAATAATTAAACTGAACCTTAATTATTCCAAATTATTTTTTTTAATTAATTTGAAAATCTTTCTTCAACCAAACTCTTAAAAACTGATTAAAAAAAAACAGAAATGCTGAGGTTGATGTGCAAGTGCATTGTGAAAGCCGTCTAAATATGGACTCACCCCATCTATCAGATACTCTTGCATATACTGGTGGTAGGCAACTGATACCTGCTGTACAGTTAGCCAGTACACTAAGTTAAAGGGATTCCAGCCCACAGGAATTCTGGAAATGAATGTAGCAAACAGCTCACAAAAAAATGAGAGCTTTCGAAGAATCTCAAAATTCTCTCCTAGGCCATGCTGTTGATATGTGTCACAGGCTACCCCCTAAAGGGATGGCAATAGTTCAAAGTGAGTAACAGAAATCCTAAGGTTTTTATTTGTAATAAATATTACTAAAGAATCAAACTGAGCCGGGAGATGGTGGTGCATGTCTTTCCAGCACTTAGAAGGCAGAGGCAGGCAGATCTCTGTGAGTTCGAGGCCAGCCTAGTCTACAGAGTGAGTTTCAGAATAACCAGCACTACACAGAGAAACTGTTTTGAAAAAACAAAGCAAACAACAATAACAATGACAAAAACAAACCACAGAAAACCCCAAACAAACAAAACACAACAACAACAAAAAAGAACCAGACTGAATGTGAGCAAGTTGCTAAAAGGGGGGAGTCGGGGAGGAACTGAAGGGTTTAATAGAAGGCAGTAAAACAAAGATGGAATTCTTTTCCTTCCTTACCTTTTATTAAGCCTGCCACTCAGAGTCATTTTATCCACATTCAAGTTCATTCTTCTCTCCACCTCTTGACTTATTTTGAATTAAATTCCAGATATTATACTATTTCGCCAATAAGTATTTGAGTATGTACCTCTAAAACAGTCTTTCTCTCTCAACACACAAAAAAAATAGCAATCAAATAAATAGCAACATATCCAGAAAAGCTTCACATTAAATTTTACACTTACTGTGTAGCTTTGCCTGTCTAAGGTGCCTGACTGGTCTAACTAAAAAGCTGAACAGCCAAAGGCTAGGCAGTAGAGGGTTAAGTGGGCAGAGAGAGAGAGAGAGAGAGAGAGAGAGAGAGAGAGAGAGAGAAAGAGGGACAGAGACAGACAGAGAGAGAGAAAAAAAAAAGAGAACAAGGGAGAAAGGGGCCAGCCAACCAGACACAGAGTGGGATGTACAGAATGAAAGAAAGATAAAAAAGGCCCAAGGCAAAACGCAGAGGAAGAAAAACTTGTCAAAATAAATTGTAAGAGCTAATGGGTGTGAAGGCTCAAAGTGTGAGCCCATTCCACCTTGTCTGAAGGTCAGAGATGTGGCTTGCTCCAAGTTGTGGACACAACTATGACTACACACCCTGATCTAGGGTGTGGTTACTTGGTATTTTGGACATTAAGATGACCCATAGAGGTGTATCCTCTCCACCCTAACCAAAGAATACTTCTGCCCCTTCTTTTGATATAGAAAATTTGACCTAGGACTAGCTGCCTTCGGGATACTTGGTGGGTTCACTTCTTAAACAACAGAATGTTTTTCTCAAGAATTAATAACTTGATGTGAAGCACTGGGACAAGTAACTGAGCTGGTTGTTCTCTGTATTATGTTAAAGCAGTCTTTTGCCTTCTTTCCCCTTTTGTATTGGGGTATAAAAATGTATAGAAAAATAAACGTGGGGGGGCTGGAGAGATGGCTCAGAGGTTAAGAGCACTGGTTGTTCTTCCAGAGGTCCTGAGTTCAATTCCCAGCAACCACATGGTGGCTCACAACCATCTTTAATGAAATCTGATGCCCTCTTCTGGCCCTCAGGCATACATGCAGATAGAACACTGTAAAAATAAATAAATAAATCTTTAAAAAAAAAGAAAAATAAACGTGGGTGTACTCAGAACTCAGAAAAGGAATTCAGCATTCAGTATTCACAGAGTTGCCCTCCCAATACTATCCTAAGTGTCTGTGTTTTTTTAAAATATTTATTTATTTGTTTGTTTGTTTGTTTGTTTGTTTGTTTGTTTATTTGTTTGTTATGTAGACAATATTCTGTCTGTATCTTGCAGGCCAGAAGAGGGCACCAGACCTCATTACAGATGGTTATGAGCCACCATGTGGTTGCTGGGAATTGAACTCAGGACCTTTGGAAGAGCAGGCAGTGCTCTTAACCGCTGAGCCATCTCTCCAGCCCGTGTCTGTGTTTCTTTATCTCTGTTCTTCCTACCTAACTTTTCTAAGCCCCACGCCCCTACCTTGGACCGTATGAACCGCACCCACATGGCTAGGAGCCTGGCAAAAGTCATGCCAAAAAGGTGGCACCTCACGTATGACAGCCCAACGTGGTCCAGCTTGCAACAAGTGGGACAAGCCTAAACTAAGGCTGAGCATTCATAACTCATAATAAGTTTCCATGTCTTTATTTGGGAACTGGTTGGCGGTCCCAAAAGAAAGCCTGCTACAAGAGAAATGGTTAAGTCCTATTGCTGAAGAAACCATGGAGATAGATCCATTGCCAACTCTCTACTCAACAAGCATTCTTTCCTTTCCCCATATATTTCTATCATAACACCAGGCTCACTTATTTGTACTGTTAAGATTTATGAGTCTCTTTTCCCAGCAGTGTAAAAATACTCAAAAATGGAGACCCAAATTTGTGTATCTTAATTTTTCCTACTTTAAAATGTTCTGTTAACAAATGGCCGGTTTTGAAGATACATTAACATGAAACTGTAAAATGAGTGTGACTATTTAAACGAGTATTCCTAGATTACAGAAGCCACATTTATGTACAGACAGGAAAACTAAAACAATAACACAGGCAGACACTGTGATTCATGGTATGGTCTGATTACAGAGTCAGGAAACATGCATTTGGAATCACAAATTTTTTTTTAAATTTATTGTCATTGTACGTGTGTTTGCATCACTGAGCGTGTGTATTTGAAGGTCAGAGAAAAATTAGTGGGAGCTGGTCCTCTAATTCTACCACTCAGGTTTGGGAACTGAACTTAAATCATATGGCTTGGGAGTAAGAACCTTTATCTACAGAGCATCTCAATAGCTCAGAGCCAGAGTTTTATAGAAGAAAAACCTCAAGTCAATCTCAAGGATGCAATGTTTAGTTTAAATATATGCACAATTATTAACCGTATTTATATAAGAACACTTCCTTTTAAGTAAGGAGATTCTAATTACCACATGGAAAGCTTGTGCTTCCAAAAGAAAAATGGACATGGTGGTAATAAAACAACAGAATCTCAATTTTAACAGGTGCTCATGAAGACATCAATCCCACCCTAGCCACAGAAAACTGTTAGCTTGATGGATGTAACAAATGTCATTGACCAGAACTAAGTAACAACAGTAAGTTTAATTAGTGATATTTATTGGAGGAGGGTATTCACATCAACAACCAAAATTAATTTTACCACAAATAAATAAATGTATACATTGCAAGAATTACATGCCACCTTTACTTCTTAATTTTTTTCTGTAAATACTTGTCTAGAAAAATATTTACCAGCTTTCAACTCATATGATGGTAAATACAACAGAGATCTGCACAGCTGACATTCATAAGTCAACTGACATGGTAATAACGAAAACTTCACTTACTGCTATCTCTCTGCATGCCGACATAGAGATTCCAGTTCCTTCTATATGTTTTAAAGCGTAGTCTTTATCGTCCTTCCTGTAAAAACAAAATCATTTTAATATACAGGTAGCTCTATGTTTGCATGCATTTTAAAGTACTACACAGAAACAAACCATGTGTTTAACACCAACGTCAGACAGGAAATCCATCTTAGATATGTAGGTCAAGGCAATTACTCGTGGAGGTGTTAACACCAGAATGCAAAGCCTTGTCTGGGACTCTAGTTATGTGTGCTTGATAAACTCAGATATCGTGCTCTGGATTTCTAGAGACAAGTTTCCTTCTAATTATGAAATAAAGCCAGTTTAACGTGTCCAAGTATCAGAAAAGTCAAAATACATCACTAATGCAAAAAAACGTTGTAACTTTAAAAACAAAGCACATTATAATCATACTCTCATAACTTAGGTCACATCCAAGTACCTTCAAGAGATACTCTCTTAGCACCTATTTCTAAGTATCATATATCAAAAACTGGGGATACATCAGGGTTCCACCAATTACAGAATTTCAAGTATCTACTATATTGTATAACTACTCTGCTATAACACAATTTGAGTGCTACAACAGGCCAAGTGTAAATCGACTCTGTCAAAGACGCAAACAAAAACTTCTCAGAAGTATCATCTAAATGGGGAATGGCTCAGCATTGGGGACTCTGATACCCATTACTTTCCTGGATATTACTGAGGACCCTAAAGAAGGTCAAGAAAGAGAAAAAGTTAAACACGATTTCACTTCGATGACTTTTATTTAAGTATCAAGTCACACCTTAACAGGAAATGCAGGGAGAGTATAGTGAGGGACTGCTTGCATCAACCCTTTCAAAGCCAGTTAAGGTCACTTAATGCTTTAATCTTTAAGTTATTATTAAAACTTACAGCTGAGTGGTGGTGGCGCACGCCTTTAATCCCAGCACTCAGGAGGCCGAGCCAGGAGGATCTCTGTGAGTTTGAGGCCAGCCTGGTCTACAACGTGAGTTCCTGTACAGGCTCCAAAGCAACACAGAGAAACGCTGTCTCAAAAAAAATAAAATAAAATAAAAAATAACTTACATTATTTTTTTCTTTACAACATTACTAACAAATCTCAATTATTCAATTATGATGGTATTCACCATGGGGAAATTGTTTTATAATAGTGGATTTTACAACATACTTCATAGTAAAAGCTCCACAGGCTTCATAATATAAGAAAGATATTGGGCTGGAGAGATGGCTCAGAGGTTTAAGAGCACTGCCTGCTCTTCCAAAGGTCCCGAGTTCAATTCCCAGCAACCACATGGTAGCTCACAACCATCTGTAATGGGGTCTGGTGCCCTCTTCTGGCTTGCAGGCATACACATGGACAGAATATTGTATACATAATAAATAAATAAATAAAAAA
>NW_026068010.1:239205-248237 GCF_014885135.2 Alexandromys fortis
AAAGAAAGAAAGAAAGAAAGAAAGAAAGAAAGAAAGAAAGAAAGAAAGAAAGGAAGGAAGGAAGGAAGGAAGGAAGGAAGGAAGGAAGGAAGGAAGAAAGAAAGAAAGAAAGAAAGAAAGAAAGAAAGAAAGAAAGAAAGAAAGAAAAGCTATAGATGCCAGGCAGTGGTGGCGCATGTCTTTAATCCCAGCACTCGGAGGCAAAGGGAGGGGGATCTCTGTGAGTTCGAGGCCAGCCTCGTCTACAAGAGCTAGTTCCAGGACAGGTCCAAAGATACAGAGAAAAAGATAGCATTCCACGTGTAAGGAAAATCCAGACAGGAAACTGGCTGCCAACAGAGCCTCCTCACTGGGAAGAATAACCCATACAATTGTCTACCCACAATTCCTCACCTCAATGATTGAACAGAGTAGTAGTCTCTCATATTTTGTGACATAATAATTGGGTAATTTTACTTTGGAAGGGGGATCTACACTGCAAAATAAATCAACCCCTTAAATGTTCTTCTAGTTTTCCTCTTCTTAAAATTTCCAAGATCACCCTTATTCAATAAGTAGACCATACCTAATTTGGACATTGCTTATGGATTCTATATTTAAATAAAATCTGACTTTTTGTAAACAAAAAGGACACGAAGGTAAAAACACAACTCTCACCTCAAAGAGGGCAAGAGACAGTTTATTCTGGAACCAAACATGAGTGACTGTATCCTAGGAACACAGACTCATGTTACTCTGGGTGTCAATCCAACTCCAAACTAGTTCCATGAAGTTTAATATGACAGAACAAATTAAACCATAAATCAAGACACTTTTAAAATACATTGATGGAAACATCAGGGAGGTAGTTACCACAAAGTTGGGAAATCTGTCTGAAGACATTCTTAGGTTTGGAGAAGCCAGGGGTCAGTGAGGTTACATACAGAGGTGGGCAATAAATGGCTGGGGGCAGAGGACTAAAGGTAGCCTAAGGTAACTTTGGCTTTGAACTTGCAATATTCCAACCTCTTCGCATCACTGAAGTTCTAATCAAGTCAGTATCTGTAGTTGCAGCTTCTTTTCTACAGCTTTGTCTAAAGGGAAAAGATCTTCTGACAATTGCACATTTGTGAAGACTCAATCCAAGCACCTGCCCAGCTTCAGGCTGTTTCTTCTGGAAGTAGAAGCTAGCAGGAAGACTGCACAGACAAGGGAAAGGGGATAGACTCAGATCTCAGGGTTGTAAACAGACTATATTTCTGTCTCTGCACCCGGCTATCCTGTAAACCCCAATCCCGACATTTCTGTTTATTATTTGTGGAAACATACTGTCCTAAACTCACTATGGAGGGCACACTAGCCTCCATCTCTGAAGCAATCCTCCTGTCCCAGTAATTATGGAAATTACAGGTTATAAACCACCACGCCTGACCTGCACATATTCTATCTTTAGCACGCTGAAGGCTGCATGTATTTTCCCAATTATCTTCTTTGATGCAATAGATCTCCCGTGGGGAGAGTGAGTAGTTCCTCAGGACACCTCTGCTCTGAGATTTTCCACAAGTACCCTTCATGTTTTAAGCAAGTCCTGGAGCAGAACCATATTCTGGCATCTATTCTGGCAGGACCATCAGATGATGCTGTCTGAACATAGGAATAGGCAAACCCTCACAGTCGCTTTCCTATCTAGGCTCAAAGACATAAGGCAAGCTGAGAAGGTATACACCCAGTACACATACTAAGAGATAATCACAAAGATTCACTGACCATCAGGCAGAAGGTTGCCATCATCCCATATCAGGTTGGTATTAAAAGGCTGAACCAAGGGCTGGAGAGATGGCTCAGTGGTTAAGAGCATTGCCTGCTCTTCCAAAGGTCCTGAGTTCAATTCCCAGCAACCACATGGTGGCTCACAACCATCTGTAATGAGATCTGGTGCCCTCTTCTGGCCTGCAGGCATACAGACAGACAGAATATTGTATACATAATAAATACATAAATAAATAAATAAATATTTTTTAAAAAAAGTCTGAACCAAGTCCTTAATACCCGAGTCTCTTTCCTGGGAACAGACCTTTTCCAATTTAAAATGAAAATTTAGCAGCTTCCTCCTCTGAACATTATTAATCATCATTAAGAACTTCCAGCTACTCATACATGAGATCTGAAAGTTTTGGTATTGCTGCCAGGGAATCAAGAGATCAAAAGCCTCATGACACACAGGCCAATAACCACTACCCATTTCTTCGGAGAAAGTCAGAGTCCACGCAACTAATGAAGCTTCACTGACTTGGTTTCAAGGTCCTTTGTTAAAGTTCTATTTTATTTTTAGTTACATGTATGTGTGCATATATGTCACATGAGGACAGGTACCAGCAGCCCAGAAAAAGGCATCAGATCCCCTGGAAGTGGGGTTAAGGCAGATGTAAGCTGCCTGATGTAGTTTCTGGAAACTGAATTCAGGTCCTCTAAAAGAACAGTAAACACTCTTAACCAGTGAGGATTCTCTGCAGTCTAGTTTAAATTCCAAGGTCAGTCATACTGTACAATCTTTGGTGCTCACTGAAGAAAACACTCAGCAAGAAAGCATCCCTCATATAATATCCTATGACTTTATCTCTCCTGTATTTCCATTCATGTTATAATGTGGAATGGGTAATTTTAAAATCAACTTGCCACAAATCAGCATCCTCTGTGTTGGAGCCTAAATTGAAGAACTGTCCTGATTGCCTTAAATGATGTGGAAAGACCCACCCCAGTGTGAGCAGCACCTTCTTATAGCAGCCCACATAAAGAAGGACCACGGCAGAGGGAAGATCACCTGACTTGCCTTTTCCAAGCTTGGCCCTCCCTGTCATAGTGTTGGTTTACCCTGTGCGGCTGCTGCTGCTGCTCTCACTGATTTCAGAACCAGTATTCCCACTGTTGAATAAAGACCTGGGACTCTCCAGGAACATTCTGAAGCCAGAGTGGGGCTTCTGAGGCACCCCAGCTTGTGAATTAAGCCAACTACTGGGTTGTTGGCCTTCTCAGTGAGACAGCCACCAAGACATCAAGCATCAAGGACCAAAAACTACTGGGTTCTAAGACTCAGGTATGAGACACTTATTGCTGATATTTTAAGCTGACTTAATAAAGTCTATTTTTTCATCCTTATCACTTTTGTTCCTGGAGAGAATGCTAGTACAGTGAACTAGTATTCAAGAATTAAGTTCAGTCTATGACCCATTAATATACTTACTGTCTACAAGCTATGCAGGTTTTTTATATTCTTAAACAATGGCTTAAAATATACCCACCTATTCACCCCCACATCTCCACAAAAAAGGAGACTACATGTGACCCATCAAATCTAAACGTTTATTCTCTGGCTTTCTTCAGGGAAAGTCTGTTGATCCATGCTACTCTTCTACTTCCTAAAAAGGGAGAAACTAGTGCTGATAAACTATGCCCTAAATAGACACCAGAAACACTAGAAAATTCACACTGGGTTAGTTGTTGATGGGTCATAATTTAAAAACCAAGTAAGAGGGCTAAGTCTATAGCTCAATGGCAAAGCACTTGTTTAGGACAGCCCAGAGTCTGGTCCCTAGTATTACAAAAAACAGCTTTTGGTGATCTCAGGGTAGGCCCTTTTATGGTGTCAGTGGCTTAGAAGTTTAATCTGAAAAAAAAAAAAGTGTAAGTTATATACTCTGGTATGGAGAGAGTAATAGATGACTTCATCTATTCAAGAAAAGCTTTTTATTAAAACTGCTGAGCATGTGAAGGTCCGGATTGCACCTCTCATAAACATAATCCATGATTAGGATAATAAAGGTCTCCAGGCGGTGGGCACATCTTAATCCCAGCACTCAGGAGGCAGGGGGGGGGGGGGCCTCTGAGTTCAAGGCCAGCATGGTCTACAGAGTGAGTTCCAGGACAGCCAGAATAGCAGAAAAACCCTGTCTTGAAAACCAAAACCACAAAAAGATAATAAAATCACTCTGACAAGAGTCCAAATGTCAAGGTTTTCCCAAGAGAACTTAATGACCATGTATTTTTAGTGTGTCCAGGCTACTATTTTCTTTATTCTTCTGTTAGACTTCAGGTTTTTGTTGCTGGAAATCTACAGCTCACCAGGAAAAGTGTTAAAAACAAACCTACTGACCTACTAGCTGGGGTGTGGAGTGCAAGTCCAGAACTGAAGAGTTTGGGCAGGGAAATTCAGAGTTTGAGACTGGTCTATGTGGAGCATGAGACTGTGCCTAAACAAAGGGAGGGAGAAGGGGAGAGGGGAAGAAGGAACCCTTACCCAATTTTGTGTTCCCAGCCTAAAAGGTGATACTATCCACTCATTTTGCAAAGTGACTGTAATATTCAATGTGTGCCCATATTTCATACAAAATATTTACAGGCAGGCTCACTGGCCACTAGGCAGCTGCAATCCTGCCAAACAAGCAAGATGGCCACCTAACAAAGGCCAGGATGTACGGCTCCTTCTCCTTTGTTAAAAATGTAGATCGCCTGGGGAGAGGTGTTTTCCAAAGCTGGTGACTTAAGCTGCAGGTGTCTGCCTGCCGCCACGTGGCCCACTCTGGAGCCCCGCAGCTGTCTCTGTCTGGGACTAGCTGCTCTGCGGCTGCTCTGTCGGGGACCCGCCAGCATTTTTAAAAATTCATAAAAACTTATATTCCGTGACGGTGATTATCTCCAATCTTAAACATAGTCCGTGAATTTCTACCTTTTTACAGCCTCACAATAAAATTCACTAACAGAACCTTGAGAATGATTGCAAAGCACACACTGGACGTAGTGCACACATTTTCCCTTTGGGAGCTACACAGTTCCTTTTGTAATGAACCTGTTTTCCAGAGAGCCAAACTCAACTATAAAGTGGTTTTTATAAATGGCAAATCTCTGTTGGTCACACAAAAGGTGATTCCCATCTTCATCAAGGTAATAGTAATGGATCCTTCATAGAAGTAAGCTTTGTAACACAAGTAAGCTTGTAATACAAGAGCAGACCTTAGCTGAGGTATTATCTAGGTGATTTCTTACTCTTACTGATACTGAAGACACTATCAGCAGCTCCTGCTACTCTACTCCCTGCCATGACGATCTGTAACCTCAAAGTAAACAAACACTTCTTCCTTTCTTTCTTAAGATGCTTTTGGCAGTCTATTAAGCAACAGGAAAGTAACTAATATACAACATTTATGTGTTACACATATGTACTTATCATTTTATATTATGTATATGATACTAAAGTGGATTATAAATGCTCATATATTAAAATTGTTATAGTCCAAATCCCTTTTAAATCACAGTGGAACCGGGTTTTAAGGAGGAAAGCCCCAGCTCCAGCAGCCCTACAGGCTCAGGTTGGTCACCTGTCCCAACATACTAATTAAAATGACAAGTAAAGGAGAGAAACAAAGAGAAGAGATTGAATGAATGCAGCCATGCTGAGGGAGCAGGTAGAAAGATCAAATAACCCCGAGTTCTTTAGAATAAAGAGACAGGCTTTGGACTTAATTTAAAACTGGGACAAAGGGCAAGAGACATACACTACTTACTAAGTGGCTAAGCCAAAGTGTGATCTCTTTTTATCTTTTTCTCAGTTTGGTTCCACAACATGGTCCAAATAAGTCCCCCGAAGGGATAGACTAGCTCCCAGGAGACGACTGTTGCTACAATGGGCAATCTCTGCCATCATAGAGAAACTCAAGTAGACATATAAACAAATAAAGTAATAAATGTAAAATAGCACACATCACAGGTCTGGGCTCATCAGTGTTCAAAGGCAAATCATCTACCTACAGGTTTGGCAGAACTTCTTGTGCTTATTCTGTATTTATAGCTCATTAAGGTCAAATTGGTTCTAGATATAATGAAGGTTCCTGATATTTTATTATAAAATTGAGTAGGTAGGACCACACAAGTTACTCCCATACACACAACTCACAAAAGAAAATGTAATTTTAAAAAAATTTGAATCCGTACTTCAAGATTTGAAGGACTGTTAGAAGTACTTCCTGCATCCTCCCAACTACAAAAGTACTTATCTTGCAAACAGTTACAGAGATGATTGAGCAGTAGTTGGCTAGAGAGAAGTCAGGTGAATATGGTAGAGCTTTTCTTCATAGCTCAATTCATTTGCCTTCTGAAGTGTTGGCTGTGCAAGATGCAGCCTCCTGGGCATTGTCATGGAGAAGGCTCGGCCCTTTCTGTGGACAATACAGGCTGCATGGTGCCATTCTCAGTGCATCTCACTGATACACTGACGAATATTCTTGACCAATAATGCTGGGTGGGATTCAGAAATCTGGATCAGATCTACAGCAGACCACCAAACCATGACTCAAGAGGGTGTCAATTTAGCTCTGGGATATGTTTTGCTGTTTCTTCACAGTCCAGTCACTAAGCGATCACTGGTGGTTGTATATATATATAATCCACTTTTTGTCACACATCACAATCCAAGAGAACAGGTTCATTTTTGTGTGTAGAGTAAGAAAGGACAACAGTTCAAAATGACAATGGTTTTGATTTTCACTCAGCTCATGGGCACCCACTTACTAAACTTTTCCACTTCCCAATTTGCTTCAAACAGAACCGACCGTTGGATGGCATATGCTGAATTCTTTGGCTACTTTTGTAGTGGTAAGAGGATCCGGCGCTGGTGGCCGCTCTCAATTGGTCACTGTCAGTTTGTAACAGCTGCAAGTGCTCTTATCATCAGGACACCCTGACCCCTGTGAAGCCTCTTCACCCAGCACTGCACTGTGCATTCCTTAGCAGTTCCTGGGCCAGATGAGCTGCTCATGTTGTCAGTGGTCTCTGCTGCCTTATGACCCATTTTAAATTCAGATGAAAAATCAGTTGAACTGGGCAGTTAAGATGCATTCCTTTAATTCCAGCACTCAGGAGGCAGAGGCAGGAGGCAGAGTTCGAGACCAGCCTGGTCTACAGATCAAGTTCCAGGACAGTCAAGGCTACAACAGAAACTCTGTCTCAAAAAACCAAAATGAAAGGAAAAAGAAAATCAGTTCTTGTCTTGTCTAAAATCAGGTCCACAGTATAAAAGAAATATAAACACTGAATAAAGTCATTAGCAAAAGAACAAAGTGAGAAACGGACATTCAAATGACACATGAAATAATCACATTTATTAAGAATGTACTCCAGAATCAAATAACAAATTTAATACGCAAAATCTGCAATTAGTTTGGCACAAGACAAATGGGTAAGCATCCTGTTTTGGACTGATGTCAGGAACTCAGGCAGTGGTATACCAAAGTCCATCACAGCAGCAGCATCCGCAAAAGCGTAAGAGGAGAAACAAGTGAAAGAGTGAACAAAATGTAACACATGCTACCCTACAGAAAGGCCTCGAAAGCATTACACAGAACAAGAAATCGTCAGCCAAGTCACCACATCAGGTACTGTTTATATGAAGTGGTCCAGAAGAAGCAATTCCAAAACCAAAAGAGTAGACTGAAAGCCACCTAAGCTCTAGGAATGGAGAAAATAGGAGTAACTCAGCCCAGGGTTTCCTTTTTGGAGCAGAGGGGAGCGGAGGGACAACACTCTAAAACTAGATCACAGTGCAGTTTCATGACTACATGAAAAGGCATCAAACTGCATATTCTAGGGGTATTATTGACTTAAATCTCAATAAAGTTCTAAAGAAGCTTCATGAACAATCTATCTGTACACAGCTTCTTTGCAGCATTTCTACAGGTGACATTTTCTCCATGAAAATAACTAAGATTTAGATTCCTACTTAGAACAATATGACAAAAGCAAAACTATGTTTTAAATACTTAAGTAAACTAGCAGCCAATGTTATGTTACATTCCAAAAGATGTCACCCATAACTGTAGTACACCTTTCATTAAAGAACTACAAGTAGTTGTACATTCTACTGTAAGACTGGCAAGCATACTGAACTCAGTGAATAGTCACTAGTATAACGCAAGCAGGTGGCACATGCTTATTTAGGATGTGGTAGCAATGAAACATCAAATTCTTAAGAGCACCAAACTGAATGTTTACCACTAAAAGACCCATCCAAAGGGCAATATCAAGAGATGAGGTGAGCCAGGCGGTGGTGGCACACACCTTTAATCCCAGCACTTGGGAAGCAGAGGCTCTCTGTGAGTTCAGGCCAGCCTGGTCTACAGCGAGAGTTCTAGGGCAGGTTCCAAAGCTACAAGGAGAAACCCTACCTCAAAAAACCAGAGAGAGAGAGGAGGCGAGGCTTAGGTGTCCATCAACAAGTAAACGGGTAAAGAAAATTTACAGTTGAATTTATTGGTAGAAAAATGAAATTACTACATCTGCACTAAAACAGACAGAACTAGAGTTTGTTATGCTAAGTGAATATACCAGACTCAGAAAGACAAATATCCAAATGTCTCATGTTTTCTCCTATGTAGAAAGTAAACGAAGGATGGGGGAGATTAAAGTAAAGGAAAATGTGTGAAAGGGAAGAGATCGAAAGGTAGAGGCAGGGGGAAAAAGAGAAATGGAACATAAGTTATGAAAGCAAAAGGTGGGCCTCTTTGTTGTGAAGTAAGGGATCAACAAGGAGAGGAGGCACAAGAGAGAAATAGTGGACTAAAAGAAGAGCAAATGGGTGGCTGGAGAGATGGCTCAGAGGAATAGAGCACTGGCTGTTCTTCCAGAGGTCCTGAGTTCAATTCCCAGCAACCACATGGTGCCTCACAACCATCTGTAATAAGATCTGGTGTCCTCTTCTGTACTGCAGGATACATGAAGGAAGAAACCTATATACATAATAAATAAAAATCTTTAAAAAAATAAAATAAAATGTTTCTTTAACTTCTTTTAAATATGAAGAAATAATAGTTTTTTTGAGGAAGAAAATAAAGCACAGGGTTCCGCAACATCTGCCTGAATGAAGGTTCTGGAAACCTTACACAGCCAGAGTTAATTTAACCAGCCAGTTGATACTAGGCTCTAGTAAAAATGCTACGGAAAAACTGGAGCGGCAAAAACCTTTCAGTTAAAATAGTAAAACTGATCATTTCTCTTACATTCCTATA
>NW_026068010.1:248638-294773 GCF_014885135.2 Alexandromys fortis
CATCTCTCCAGCCCTAAATAATAAATCTTTAAAAAAAAAAAAAGAAGGGGCTTGGGTTCCCATTCTATGGAGGCAAGAAAGGCTAGCAGCAATATGAATCAGAAAGCTTGGAGAAAAAAGGGGGAAATGAATAGAGAAGTCATCACTGGACACATACAATGAGAGCAGAACCAAAGCCAAGCATCAGGATATCAAGATGAACCAAAAATCAGCATTAAATAGAGTAGGTGGAGATGGACCACTTGGGTATCCACATATGTGACAGAAATGAACTAAAGGTAGCAACAGTGTGAAGTCAGAATCAGTGTGATGGAACTAAGATGTGAAATTAATAAAATAATAGTAAATTTAGATACCAATATGGCTCTTTATCCTAAATAGTCATCTAAAATATACAGAACCATCCACAGTAGCGTGGGAAAATAAAGCTCAGTACAAAATCTCCACAAGAACCATCTCAACAGTACAACTTCACGACCACACAGTATTTTGTGCACATCCATTTCTGAGGTGCTTATTCTTGAGATTCTAGTATGATCGAAACTATGCCAAGTTTTCACAGACTGTAGATCCATTGGTTTGAGTGCTTACCCAGCATGCACTAAATACTGGTTTTATCCCCAGTGACACAGAACTTGTCATGTGATTTAATATTGTAATTCTGACAGGGGTCAGGATGTGTAGGTGACCAGAAGTTCAAGGTCACCAGACTCTCTGGAAGTGTGGACAAAAGGTAAAAGAAGTCTTTTAACTTTGTAAATACAACAAAGGGAGGTTTTTTCTTTGATGGATGAAATCTTCGCAGCCTGCCAAAATATCACCCACACCAACAACCTTCTGGGGTGCTTTGAACACCTCTGGAGCTCCACCTCCACATCAAAGTGTGCTATATGCAGACAGGTGAGGTTGATACCTTCAGTACAGTTTTAGTAGAGAATAAAGACCCAAATGCACTTGATCAGGCCAGGACATTAGCATTTTATCCATGAAACAGTTGGCTCACATAGATGGACGGATAAGCCTACCAATGGGACAAGCTTAGACATGCAATACCATTCATTAACAAACGCATGCATTATCTGCTTTAAAAAAAAGAAAATACTAAGTTTTCCAGTCTACCATTGCATATATATGATTCTACACACAAATACACAAGGAGCCATGGGCAATGGTTAGAGGGGAATTAAACCCAAGATAGAAGGGGGTGGGGAGATTTTCCTGAGTATCTTTCTATCCAATTTGAATATTTTATTAAAAGAATACAATAATTTTTAAAAATCCAATTGTATTCAATAATAAAAATATACTGTATAGCCACTAACAAAAATATACTGCTTACAGTATATAGCCTTTGATCTGAAATCTCATCTCAACAATATGACACCACACTGGAGAACTACATGGTTATTTATTGGCACCAACTGCCAATTGAAAGAGCAAAATTCTGAGGACCACTTAAATGTCGTCTATCATCAGAGAAATAGTTAAGTACATATTTATGTTCATGCATAGAAATATTCTGCAATAATAATGACTGAAAACTATATGCTTGCAGAAATGGATAATTTTTAAAAGATTTACCCTTTTATATTTTTTTACATTATGTATGAATTTGTGTTGTGTGTTATAAGTGCACATGCATGCCCTAAAATGTGCATGGAGGTCAGAGGACAATTAGGAGTCAATCCTCTTTACCACCTGAGCCATCTTCCCAGCCAAAGGAAATAATTTTAATGAAAGAACATAAGGCTATATATAGATTTTACTAATCTACACACTCATGGGGGTGTAGAGGGGAGAGAGGGTGAGTGATAATTTGGAAAGACAACCAAAATTAACTGTCCGATAGCAGAATTTAAAGGCTATTCTATATGAAAAACTAGGTTGGTTTTAAATAGTATGTAATAAATATACATAAATAAGAGGAATCTACAAGTTTAGCTTCCTTCAGTAACAACCAAAACTGTTCTTTCTTTCCATTGTTTGGCTCTGAATTCAGAGCTAACTATGTACTACTGTACAACTTTTCCTGCGAAGTTTCTATTCACCAAAGACAATGGACAAAAAAAATCTACCCAAGTTCAGCGAGGCAAACAAATGAGTTTAACTGGGGTTACTTACAGGAGCATGAGCAACTTACATGCAACTGCACCAACACAAGTACCTCCCACAGCAATTGTTCTGTCTAGGTTTGGTTAGTTTGCTTTTTTGAGACAGGGTCTCTCTATGTAGCCGTGGTTGTCCTGAACTCACTATGTAAACTAGGCTGGCCTCTGCCTGTTGAGTGGATGGAATTAAAGGCATGTACCACTGTAGTGGCACCCACAGCAACTGTAATTTATAGCTACTCAGAGAGGAGAGAGTCTCATGAGTTCCCTGACCCCTTCCACAAGGGAAAGGTCTTGTGCAGGATCTGATTTCAAGACTGCAAAGGCAGATCTCACACCTGGAAGACATAGTTCTGCACCTAGTATCTCTTCCTTTAGTTCCTGTGAGTTTTTTTTTTTTTTTCTGTTCTCCTGCACAATGTCTCCTGGACCTTGGTAAGATGACATTATCTTATCCTACACATTGGGCCGCTATGCCACATCAATAGTCCCTTATTCTTGGCACTTTGACCTCTGGCCACTGTACCTCTCTCCACACTGAATAAGCACCTAAGGCTGGCTGGGCTCCTACATGGGCTGGCCTAGAACCTAGGAGAAAATGGAGCCATGTTCTCTTCTATCGTACCTGCCACTAGAGTCAGCTCCCCGAGTCTGATTCCCTGTGGTATGAAGCCACAAACTGGCATAATACCCAATACCCTAACAACCTCTCTATGACCACACCTGGCTGATGATCTGGGAAAACAATTTCCACTCCTCGTTTACTTCTTGCAGGCAAGAAATGTACATAGCACACTCCACCCTTTCCATTCTTAGGACAAGTGCAATCATTTTCACCTGCATACTGCTCTAGCACCATATCTATCTTCTAGTACACATAATGCTCCTGGGACCACCTGAGACCAAGGTGCACCTGCTTCTGTATCCACCCAAGCCTAAATGTTCTGTGCCTTAGTAGAGTACCAATAACTCCCTACCTGAACAGTATATACCTGCACAAACCTTGACCACCCCATTGGGGGAGTAAGAGGGCCAGTTTGTGATTCTGCAGATCTTCCTTCTCAGCAGGAGACAGGGTGTGGATAATAAAGTATCTCTTTCTCTCCCAGAAGTCCAGAAGCACAGCATTGGACTTTCTGTCAATTTACCCCCTAGGAACTCCAGCTACTCACAAATCTTTCCAAATCTGCTGAGTGATCCAAGCAGGACCTTTTACCTCCTTTCTTTTTCTCCTCTCTGCTTGACAGTTTTATCATTTTACTAACCCAATTCACAAGCCAGGCTAAGTCATATAGACCCTTCCAGAACCTTTCCTTCTTTGTAAAATCATGACCCACCATGGGTCTCATCAAAGCCACAAAAGTCCCCTTATGTTTACTGAGGTTTCTGCACAATTAGCTTCCTTCTTAACCCTCAGGTGAAGTCTTCTTAGTGGGGTCCAGAGAACTAGCACCACATACATACAGTCTCTTTCACGCTCAGTTCTTCACAACCATTTTTACCTCGTTTTCTTTCTCTTCACTGCTTATTCCCACTCAGGCAAGAAAGAAACAGTGAAATTAATAGGAACATTAAGAGGAAAAGACCATGTCATCCCACAGTCTAATTAAAGTTCCCTCTCTCCTCTCCTTCCAGTCCTCCCTCATCTCTCTCTTAGATCCAACACCTCCTCCTTTCCCTTCAGAGAAGAACAAGCCTCCCGGGATATCAACCAAACATAGCATATCAAGTTATAATAAATATAGGCACATCCCCTCAAATGTAAGCTGAATGAGGCAACCCAGTAGGAGGAAAAGGACCCTAAAAGCAGGCAAAGGAGTACGAAACAGTCCTGGCTCCCACTGTTAGGAGTTCCACAAGAACATCAAGCTACACAACCATAACATATATGCAGAGAGCCTAGAACAGACCCACACAGGCTCCCTGATTGTCGGTTCAGTCTCTGTGAGTCTCTATGAACCCAGGTTAGTTGAATCTATGGGCCATTTTCTTGTGTGCTCTTGACCCCCTCCGGCTCTTACAATCCCTCCTCCCCTCCTCAGCAGGATTCCTTGAGCTTTACCTAATGTTTGACTATGGGTCTCTGTATCTGTTGTCAGTTGCTGGATGAATCCTCTCTGGTGACAATTATGCTAGGCTCTGGTCTATGAATATAGCAGAGAATGAATAGAAATTTCATTGACTTTTTTTTTGGGGGGGGGTGTCTGGTCCTGTTTGGGTCTATCCTAGATCTCCAGGCTATCCAGATTCTCACAGAACATAATTTTCAAAAACACACTTATGTCTCTAACAACAACAACAGAGAAAAAACACAAATTCATTTATTTTAATTTTATGTCCACTGGTGTTAGGCCTGCACATATGTCTGTGTGGGAAGTCAGATCACTGGAACTTGCTGAGTTACAGACAGTTATGAGTTGCCCTGTTGAGTGCTGGAAATTGAAAGTGTCTGTTCTCTGGAAGAGGTGCCATCTCTCCAGCATCTCCAACTTTTTTTTTTTTGAATGCCCATTTTCCCGCCCCTCACTCCTTTGTAAGACTGGCATTGGGATTCCATCCATTGCTTCACTTCACCAAGGCTTTCCTTCATACCTCTGCACAGGCTATTTAGTGGCTCCAAAGGTAGCTTTAGCCTTCTCCCTCATAACTCACGAGATCTCAAAATTACCTCAAAAAAAAAAAAAAAACCAACTACTTTACTAGTACACTAATACATATTACTGTGCTCCCTTAGAAGCAGACTGCAGTTCCCGCATATGAAGAAATTCTGAGTGGAGCATCGTGGCACATTCCTATAATCCCAGTACTTGGGACACTGAGGCTGATGACTGGGATACTTTGGAGGACTGAGAGACTAAGGCCAGCCTGGGCTATGTGGCAAGACCTTGTCAGAAAGCAAAGAGGAGGTGGGCTTTAATCCCAGAACTCAGGAGGCAGAGCCAGCAGATATCTATGAGTTTGAGGTCAGCGGGGTCTACAGAACAAGTTCTGTTACACTATCTCTAACTCTCCATCCCCCCAAAAGAAGCATAGAGAAAATAAGAGAGGAAAGGGTTAGCTAGAAACAGAGAAACCAGAAGAAGAGCGAATGAGGGGAAGATATAATTCTGGGGCTACAACTGATGCCATCTGTCTAGCTACACTGTAACCTTTCTGACCCCTAGTCCCAAACAGTCACTACCAATCCACAGCTGATGCCACCTGTCTACTCCAGGAGCCACTGCACACTCATTAGCATAACTTCTAATTACCTTCCCAGGAAGTTACACCTGAAATGTCACCCTGAGTCCCTCAAGAGTAAATTGGGTACCTCTATGGCAACCTGTAAGTTTACTATTTTGCAGTCTTACCCTAGTGTAATTGCCTGCAATCCTCAGAAGTCTCTAAGTTTCCTAAAGAGTTAAATCACTGGCTGTTCAACAATGAATCACCTGTTTCTGACACATGAATAGAACTCAGGGCATAATTGATTTCCTTTAACTAGCTACCAAATACATTATAGGAATCAAATTTACAAAAAGAACTATTTCCAAAGAGAAACCAAAATGAAATGCCAAATAATTAACTGATGTAATTTTACATTTAAAATAAATGTCAGTGAGCAAAGTGTATCTGGCTCTGTTTGACATCTTCCTTGGAATCAGGTAGAAATTCAATTTTTGGAAACAGTCATATTTAAACCACTAGGTGAAGCCACCCCAGAGAAAACAAGCATTAGCAAGTGTATATCCATCCTGTGACCTGAAACCTCCATGATTCACCTACTTCCTTGTTGCATGGAGGCCGCTTGTTGTTTCCGGCTGCTCAGCCTCTCTGACTCCGCCTTTCTCCCAGCATTCAGTTTTCCCCACCTAAGTTCTGTCCTGCTATAGGTCCAAAGCAATATTAACCAATGGTATTCCCAGCATACAGAAGGGAATCCCACATCACCTCCCTTTTTCTGTTTAAATAAAAAGGAAGGTTTTAACTTTAACATAGTAAAATTACATATAACGGGGCTGGCAAGATGGCTCAGGTTAAGAGCACTGGCTGTTCTTCTAGATAGTCCTGAGTTCAATTCCCAGCAACCACATGGTGGCTCACAGCCATCTACAATAAGATCTGGTGCCAACTCTGTATACACAATAAATAAGTAAATCTTTTAAAAAAAAAAAAAACAAGTAAAATTACATATAACAAAACAGGTATCAAGCAAGAATTATAGTTACAATATTTATATCTTCTTTATATTTTATTATAACTAAGGAAAACTATAACTATAAATTCTTCAACTCCATCAAAGACTCTAGAAGGATATAATATTACCTAATTAAACAGAAGGTGCACTGTAAGCAATGTAAAAAGCTCTAGAATTGACAGAGACATCTAACTGCCTGGACAGTCACTCAAAGTTCTCCTGTACTGTTGGGGCATCCAATCTTCAGCCCACAGGCCCATAGTATCCAGCTGACTTTTCCATGAAGCAGGAAATTTCAAAGACAGTTCCACCTACATTGGCAGTTTGTCAGTCACATTTTTCTTTGTCTTGCAGAATGTCTAGCAGACTCTTTCATAAAGCAGGAACCCTGAAGGATGGTCTCACCTTTAGGCAAGTTCAGCAGTCATTTCTCTGTGGGTCCTGCATATCCAGTTCATCAAGCAGTCCAGGCAAGAGCAGTTTCTTGTCCAAATGGCTAACAAACTCCATAAGGAGCCTCTTCAATATGCATCTTCCTCTTCAAGCTATTGGTGCTGCCAGGAGCAGATGTGTCTCTCATTGTTATGTAAAATCCTAAACCGGGCAGTGGTGGTGCATGCCTTTAATCCCAGCACTTGGGAGGCAGAGGCAGGCAGATCTCTGTGAGTTCGAGGCCAGCCTGGTCTACAAGAGCTAGTTCCAGGACAGGCTCCAAAAGCTACAGAGAAACCCTGTCTTGAAAAAGAAAAAGAAAAATCCTAAGTTCTTAAAACATTTTAGATGCCATATACCATATTCAGAAGGTTTTTGAAAGGTTTGAAGAATGCCTATACATCTCTGTACATCTAGAAAATCTAACATGACTACAAGCTTGACTATTAAAGATTATCTATTAATCTATATTTCTTAATTATACATTATATTTTAAATGAGCCCTACAAACAATACCTTAATTAAGAGCAGAAATATACATATACACAGTATAACAAAATTGACCTTAAATTTGTATCAATAGAGCAAGATCCATACCAAAGCAAAGGATTCATCTCTATGCTTATCCCCCTTTAAATGTAAAAGAGCATTTATAATCAATATTTGGGAATATAGGCGTAGTTATTCTCCAAACTGCTTCCTGCTGTTTATTGGGCGAAGTAATTTTTTTGAGGGGTGTTCAAGGCAACCTTTCAGGGGATTTTGGTCCATCAAACCATATTAGTCTGTAGTATCCCACAAGTTCACATCTTCAGTGAAAACAAAAACAGAACTTCTTTTCCAAAGCAAGATATCCTTAGACCCATATTTTGAATTCGAGATACCTTTAAAATATTTATGTTGGTTTTGCTTAGCAATTCCCAGAATCAAATGTCTCTCTGCAGTCAAAAAATTCAAAGAAAACACAATAATATTCATAATCCACTCTGTGTATATTCCATCTTTACATGGCTTATTATTTTTTACTCCCTATATGACTGTCTATACTGTCTCCCTAAAGACTTTGTTTTAATTTTTTTAACGATTTACTTGTTTTCCAACTATCTATACTCTTTTTCTTCTCTCTCCCAAGCCTATGTACAACACTGTGACCCATTTAGAGGTCTTTTATGTCTGAATCTGTCCTATTGCGTATCTATAATTCTTTACTGTCTTGAAGAGCTTTTAAAACAGTGAGCAGCTTGGTTGCAGCTGCTCTGGATGCTGGCTCCGCCTCTCTCCACTTTTAAAATGGTGGAGGTACCATTACTGCCAGCTCTGGGACTGCCAGGTAGGAGCCACGCTCAGCACTTTAACTCTGAGAATGAGCATGCAACATATAAACCCTTTTCATCTGAGTAATAGCTAAATCTGCCATGCAGAGCACTGCACAGCCTGGAAATATCTCTGTGTATGGCGGTGGAAATCCGCCAGGCTTTCCTGCCTGTGCAAGCCTAGTAGACCTGATCCTGCCACCTGCCCAGGTAGGGAGCGCTGAGCCATGGGCATGGTCTCAGCTACTTTCCTCCCAACCAAGTGGCCACACAAACACCCGGGCCCACAAATGCCATTCAAATGCTCCATAGCCAGAGTTTGCACTCACAGCACGGTCCAGGGAGCCACATTTTAAAATCACGTGGCTTTTTTTCTGCTATGGCTAAATCAGGAAAACCTCTCTTAAAGGAGCCATGCCTCTGTTTGCATCTAGCCAACAGCCCACCCAAGAAAATGCCACTACCAAACCATGTTTAACTGTTCTTTTGTGTCTAGAATTACTTCTTAAGCTTTCTCAGGTTTTTATGTGGATGTAGTTACCCACGATGGCACACCAATCTGTTGGAGGAAGCTGCTTGTTGGTTCCTGCCCCCCACTGCTTAGATTCAAAATAATCAAACAGAAACTATATTAATTAAATCACTGCTTGGTCCATTAGCTCTAGCTTCTTATTGGCTAACTCTTACATATAAATTTAATCCATTTCTATTAATTTGTGTAGTACCATGTGGCTGTGGCGTACCAGCTAAAATTCTGGTTCCTGTCTCCGGCGGGCCTACATGGCTTCTCTCTGACTCTGCCTCCTTTCTCCCAGCATTCAATTTAGTTTTCCCTGCCAATCTAAGTTCTGTTCTGCTATAGGTCCAAATCAGTCCTTTATTAACCAATGGCATTCCTAGCATACAGAGGGGAATCCCACATCACTTCCTTTAGAACAGAAGCCTTCAAACCATAAATGCTTCACTACCTACTCCCTAGCTTCATCGACTCAATGTATTTAATGGAGACCACAGCACTAACAAGTTTCCTTTCTATTAAACTCCTTTAGTGCTCTAGAAGCCTATGAATTCAGGTGTACACAACAAGGGGCAGAGGCCCCAGAGTTCCTCTTTATAAGAATATTTGTTAATTTCTGGGCTATAACGACGTTACGGATTTTAGATAAATGGGAAACTGAGTAGTAGGTAGCCTAAATAATCATTTACATCAAAAAAGTAAACCACATGGGCTGGACAGATGGCTCAGTGGTTAAGAGCATTGCCTGCTCTTCAAAAGGTCCTGAGTTCAATTCCCAGGAACCACATGGTGGCTCACAACCATCTGTAATGAGGTCTGGTGCCCTCTTCTGGCCTTCAGGCATACACACAGACAGAATATTGTATACATAATAAATATTAAAAAAAAAAGAAAAAAGAAAACCACAAACTCCATGCCAACATTGGTTCAGAGATCGGTTATATCTTTCTTCATTTCAGAAGTATGGGTTCAATCCTCATTTACGTAGACTCATTTGTAAAGTGTATTTCAAAAACACTAAAGTTTTCAGTGGCTGGGTAAAGAACTTGAACAACACACTTGGATTCCACAGTCTGCCTTTGCTTTTGTTTCTTCAAGCTCTACTCAGGATATTGATCCAGCAACCTTTGCTTCTTGTGCTATTTTTAGAGATACATTTTCTAAAATTTTCGTGCATTTCTACTCTCCTATAATATGCCTCAAGTTCTTAATTGCAGCAACATTTAACAATTTGCAAGTATGAATTTCAGGTGCACACACGTGCACCTGTCACCATTTGGCAATGTGCCAGTAGCTGAGAGCAACTGCTGCCCTAGAAGAAATCTATACCTTCTCACCCATAAATATTCACTGGAAAAACCCAAAGGACATACAAATAGTAAGTACAGATACACTGAAGCAGCTACATAATAAACCAATCCAGGGCAAATTATATTTTGTGGGGTGATGAATGAACTTTCACTTGAATGGATTTAGTATTTCTGAGTCACCGTGACAGACCATGGTGTGTGTACTACCCTAGACTAAGCCAATCTAATACAGCCTTGCACACAAAAACATACACATTGGTCCGAAACAAGTTACTACAGATACTTTAAAACCAGTGTTCAGCTGCTTTGGATGACTCAGAAATTCTATTCCCAGGTTTATACCTAAGAGAATTGAAAACACATCCACAGTAACTCATACCTGAAAGTTTATAATAGCATCATCTGTAACAGCCCCAAAGAGGAAACAATTTAAATGTCCAACTGACGAATAAGGTATACTCACACAATGCACTATAACATAACCCCAAGAAAGGCAATAGAAGCTGCAAGAAAAGATATGGAGTAACTGGTAACGGACTCTTAGCTTCTTTATGTATGAAATGCTCTGGAATAGGACAATGTCAATGGCCACACAGCCTGTAAATACAGTGAGGCTGAATTTTATAGCTTACATCAAAGCAACTGACAACAGTAGAAACTCATTTGGAGACCTTGAGAGAGAGAGAGAGAGAGAGAGAGAGAGAGAGAGAGAGAGAGAGAGAGAGAGAGAGAATACATACATGCGTTCATGCCTCAGGTGGAAGTGCAGGGACAACTTTAAGGAGTCAAGGTATTTCCTTCCACTATGGCTCTATGGGTTCTGGAGATGGAACTTAGGTCAGGCTTACAAAGCAAGTGCTCTTACCTGCTCAACCATCTCTCTGGCCCAGTTTGGAACTTCTGATAACTGCTTTGAAGAATACTGAAAACTCATTGACACCAAAGTCTTCAAGTATTAAGGTTAAAATAGCAGGTGAGTGGGGCTGGAGAGATGAGAAGGCTCAGCAGCCAAGAGCGAGTACTGCTCCTGCAGAAGACTCAGGTGCATTCCCAGCACCATATGGTAGCTGTAATCCAGATGCCCTCCCTATTCTGATCTCTGACGGCACCAGCATTCACGTTTACATACTCAACCACACAGATACATATACTTTAAAAAACAATAAAAATAAATTACAACAATAAGTGAATGCCATCAATTAGACATACCAGACACTCCTTGAGGTGACAAAGAGAGTATTGTAGTAACTTCTAAGTAATAAAGAGATGGCCAACATCTATCTCAGCTAGTATAAAGGAAAGGGCAATAGTATATTTAATTTCTAGCAGGAGCTAAGGACAGAAAAAAGTAAAGCAATCAGAACTGGATTCATTAATAAAAAGACACTGCAAAGAAAAGGTCAGCACCAAGCACAGGGAAAAAACTGTCACAAATCTGACGTATATCCTTCCCACTAACAAATATATCATATTTCAAATGTTTGTAAATCAAAATTCATAACTAAAAATAATTTACAAATGGTCAATAATAGTTTATTTTTTTATTATTTTTATTTTCCTAGTTGAAATCCGGTATAGGAGAAATCCCACCCCTACCTTTTGTCTCTCTACACATCAGAGTGCCAACCAGAGAAATTCCACTATTTCCTAAACCTTTAACTAGAGAAAGACTCTCACCCACCTCAATCTATAGTCACCGCTGCTTCCACAGAACCCTAGCTCCAGCTCTCTGTGAGGCCAAGCCAAGGTGGAACTGTAGCCAGAGCTACAGGCAAAGCTGAATTCTACATGGTAGCTCCATGCATCTGAGAGGCCACCTGGACTGCAGGGTCAACAGTGCTGATGGAAAGCTGCTACAAATAAGCTGTTTGGTACATGTAGATAAATACAGCCCGACTGACAAAACAGAGACCTTATTACAGTCAGTGGGAGAAGAGAACATTTATGAGGCTTAAACTACTACACACACAGCAAGACACAAAAGAAAAGCATGGCAGAGAAAAACCTCCACCCACAGATGAGGCTTTGCAGGAACAATAAAAAGCATATTTTTCCTATTCCTCAGAATGACCTGGCGAGCTCTTCTCATTTTCCAACAATCAAATACTGTCATCTTGAAGAGTTTTTCCAAAAAATCCCAAAGTAATCCAGAGTTTCCTTCCCTGCATTACAATAACATTATTATAGTGCTTATTAAAATTGCTATAATTTTTGACAATTTTATTTTTCCAGAAGATACTTCCTCAAATAATGCAATGTTTCATCCACCTTTGCCTTCCCAATGCTTCAGACTGTGGCACAGAGAAAGGCCCAATAGATAGCTCAGTGAATTGAGTTTTTCTAATCTTGGAAGACTCAATCGAACTAACAGCTCACACGAACAAGTTCCAATTGAATTAATTTGCCAACCCTACAATTAAGAAGCAAACAAACAGAAAATAAAAAAAAGATGGATTCTAAGCATCAAACCTGAAAATGACCTAAAACAGGAGCTAAAAATGTACTACTCAATGCCACATATATGCACTGTAAATATTATTCTTGTCCCTTCCCATCACTCTCCCCTGCTCCAACGAGAAAGGGTTTCTCTGTGTAGCTTTGGAGACAGTCCTGAAACTTACTTTGTAGACCAGGCTAACTTTGAAATCACAGAGATCTGCCTGTCTCTGCCATCACTGCCTGCCTTCCATTACTTTTTTTTGTAGCACAATCTAATGTATTTTATATTTTATATTTCAATTACATGAAAGTTCCATTACGTTCTTAAAGGTTGTAAGAAACACTTATTAATGTATATCCAAAGAATCAAAACTACAATAAACACTGCATCAAGAGTCCCTTGTGCACCAGGCAGTGGTGGTGTACACCTTTAATCCCAGCACTTGAGGCAGGAGAATCTCTTTGAGTTCAAGGACAGCATGGTCTAAAAGAGATAGTTCCAGGACAGGCTCCAAAGTTACAGAGAAACCCTGTCGTGGGGGCAAGGGGAGTCCCTCGTACTGGCTCCCCAACAACAAGACAACCATGGGAGCAGGTATTAACCCAAAGTCAAGGTGGCAAAATGAATGTTGGGTAGCTTTTGCATCTTTGGAAGTTGCCCAATTTTCTATCTTTAATTTTGACAACTTATGAGAATCAATGCTAAACTTGAGTGGGATGGAGAGACAGCTCAGTAACTAAGTTGTTGGTCTTGCAGAGGACCTGGATATCCCACCCCCATCCCCCGAAGACAGAGTTTCCTAGTAGCTATGGAGCCAGTCCGGGAACTCACTCTGTATATCAGGCTGGTCTCGAACTCACAGAGATCGCCTGTCTCTGCCTCCCAAATACTGGGATTAAAGACATGTGCCACCACTACTAGGCAGGACCTGGGCTTGATTCCCAGCATCCACATTATGACTCACAACCATCCATAACTTCAAGCAATCATGTATGTGGTACACATTCATACATACAAAATAAAATTAAAAAGCACAAGACACTGAAGTAGGGTTGTTTAAGTTCAAGACCAGCCTGAGTCACAAAGTGGTTACAAGTCATCTTGGACTATATGAGCGAGCAGATCGATGGTATCTGAAGTGTCAATGGAGGTAGGGATGCTGTCTGGAGTCTTCATTTTAACTATATGAAGCAAAGTGGTTAAGAGCATGGGCTCCATTGCAGCCAGGTGTGGTAGCACACTGCTTTAATCCCAGCACTCAGAAGGCAAAGGCAGGCAAACCTCTGTGAGTTCCAAGCCAGCATGGCTTACAAAGCAAGGGGGGATGGGGACACACGGGCTCCAGAATACACATATTACAAAGATGTTCTCAAGTCCTAACTGACATGGCTACTCACAGGACAAATCTGCCTATCTTTTAATGGCTTAGTTTCCTCGTATGTGAACTGACCATAATAGGATTGATAGTTCTTATGAAATTAAATAAATGTAGGGTGCTTCAGCCAGGACCTAGGACTGGTACCATTACCTCTATCAACTAATTTCTTGAGTTTTCCACAAACATGGTCCAAAGTTTCCTGCTTCTCTCTCCCTCCCCTACCTCCTCTTTGGCCTACTGAACATAACTATAACAGATTAAGAATACTTTGGTGGGACCAAGTCCCAAGAAGCAGAGGCAAGATCTTTGAGTTCAAGGCTAGCCTGTTCTGTGGTCTACAGTCAAAGCTCCACAGTGAGACTTTTATCTCAAAACAAACAAAATAAACCACTTCTGTTCTTCCCCCCAGGAAACTCTTGCTCCAAGTTGATTTTTTTTTAATATTCTCTCTCTCTCTTTCTCTCTCTCTCTCTCCCTCTCTCTCTCCCTCTCTCTCTCTCTCTCTCTCTCTCTCGTGTGTGAACGCACACACACACACAATCTCTCACACAACCTACCTCAGGGTGTTGCTCAGCAGCCCAAGCTAGTCTAAAACTCAATTTTCCTGCCTTAGCCTCATAAAAGCTGAGATTACAAGCACTCAGCACCACTTCTGGACAAATTAAATTTTTTTAATATTTATTTATTTATTATGTATACAATGTTCTGTCTGTGTGTATGCCTGCAGGCCAGAAGAGGGCACCAGACCTCATTTAAGATGGTTGTGAGCCACCATGTGGTTACTGGGAATTGAACTCAGGACCTTTGGAAGAGCAGGCAATGCTCTTAACCACTGAGCCATCTCTCCAGTCCATAAATTAAATTTTTAATTCTATAAATGTCCAGTGAGTATATGAAGAAAATCTTAAAAACAAACTTTAAATCTTAAATTTCTTCCATTCTGCCAGGCAGTGGTGGTGCACGCCCTTAATTTCCAGGCAGGTGGATCTCTGAGTTCAAGGCCAGTCTGGTCTTGAACTAGTTCCAGGACAACTAGGGCTACATAAAGAAACCCTGTCTCAAAAAAACCGAAAAAAAAAAAATTTCCATTCTTTCAAACATATATTTGGTTGCCCCCTAAGGAGTACTCTTTGGGTATTAAGGAATGAAAGATGCTATCTCATTTATTGCACATTAAAGAATGAATTAATTTCAAGATGTACTTCATGAACTTATTTTTAACTCCATTAAAAATCTGAAATTAGCATGATTATAAAAGATCCTTTATCTCTGTATACAGTCATGCTTAAAGTACTTCCCCATTCCCTGCATTCCTTAGGATGCTGATTTTTATCTGGCAAGTGGTATACAAGAAGGGTAGTGTTACTAACTCATTATGTCAAAGTTATTTCCTAAATTTTAATAATTTAACAAGCTAATTCCTCTATTCTAAATTATTTTATTAATTGCTCATATTCTGTTTACTGTAGAGCTGAAAGAAATATTTTCATGTATTCATTTTAATACCCAAGTATGTCCAAGCAAAGGTAATCTTCATTATTTAATTTTACTGGAGGGCCCTAGAATCTCTGCAAAGTGTTATTGCCTGCCCAGGTTCCTTGAGAAACTACATCTTGATGACATCTCAGCGGCAGAATATATCATTAACTTGAAAGCAAATCACTACCAAAAGCAAATAACTTGACCATCTTATTATAAAAGATTAAAACAGCCACAAATTTTATTATATAGCAAGTCTAAAAATGCAACTTATGATTCAATGACATAAGCTCAAAAACTTCAAAAATATAACGTAGCACTTTACTAGTCTGGACTTATGAACAAGCCAAACGGAACAGTATTCCCTGTGGAAAACAAAACTGTTCTCATTCTAAAACTCTCTTGACATTTGATTCACTACCAAAAATACTAAGGTTCGTCACAATAAGCAGAATCATTAAAGGATGCTGGAAAACCAACCCAAAGGATTACAGCTTTAAACAAATTCCACCAAATGCAAATATTCATCTGCAATTGCAATAAATGATTAAGAAATACACACTAACACCAGCTACTTTTAAGATATGTCATTTCTTCTGAAATTATTCTTAACAGCCCAGATGGAACCTACCATCAAGATGTAAAAGGTATTTAAAGTACCTGCCTCCGTATACATTATATACTTAAAAAGCCCACAATCAAGCACATTTGGTATTTTATTAGCGTAACTTAGCAATTTATGAAACCAGAACTGGCTCCTTTCACAAGAATAAAACATAAAAATCACTAGCATTCTGAAAATTATGACAAATTGGCCAAATGTACCACAATATCAAATGTCTTGGGAGTGGAGATTTTATGACCATGTCCCAAACTGTGTCATACTGAGAAATGAAAGATGCTTTAACCCTTTTGAAAAATATTATGCTACAAATTCAGATGATTTCTTTAAATATAATTCTTTAGTAAAATGCTGACAAACAAATCTAGTTAGACAAGAATCAACAAGGGCTCTGGATGTCACTCACTGCTTTATCCATTCTGCTAAAGAGTACACATAAGGCCACACGGCACCCAGAGCATTAAGTTTCCACCCCTGCCTATATCTATCTGCATGGCTTCACTGCTGCACAAAAGCACTGAAATACATTATAAGACGGTTTGATAAATCTAAGAGTTTAATAAGCAGACACTTCCTTCTCCATTACCCAGACTACTGAAGTATTTATAAATAAGCTCCCTCGAAAAGAACGCTGCAGCTTTAACGGTGTCACTTCGTAGTGCTAATGCGGTTCTGACTATGCACTCCATGAATAGGAAAACGTCGTCTCTAAACAGCGAACTAGCAACTAGCCAAACAAGGGATGATCAAGGAAAGCCGTTTCTAATAAATCCAAAAAAAAATAAGCTACGGCAATCTGTTCCAATAATTTCCTAGTGTCAAAGGCAACAGAGATAATACCTACGTGTACAAGAGAAAGATGGGAAATTAATAAATTTTTTCTCCCCAACTGAGAATTACTTTTCCTTTTGTTAATATTACAATGAAGTCATTTACTGACAAAGGAAAACTGAGGGCCTCAATTCACTGTTAAGAAGCAAAATTGAGAGCATTACCAGTCATAGGTTTTTTTTCTTGTTTCTAGGGGAGACTATCTAGAGCTAAAGGATTACTTAAAGTTCACTGACAGCTGATAAATTCTGGTTAAAGAGCTTGCACAACACAGCCCCTATCTGTCACTTGTTTTTTTTTCCCCCCACAACCATCCACTCTGCACCAAATCCCCATTGTTCTATATAAAAAACTCACAGCTAATGATACCTGAAGAGCAACTGCTGAATTTATATTGCAGATGATCCTCCATGGAACTCTCCAGACCTACATTCACTCTTCTTCGCCCCCCCCAATCAAATCCAAATTTGGTCATCAACTGTTCACAATTGATAAGGGGAAAAAGATCTCAGCTTCTCTTCCAGACTGATGGATGTCATTCCAGAGGCGGGTGAGTTAGTCCCCAAAAGGTTACCGCGATAAATCGACCAAAGAAAAGCATGTATTTTATAACGACTAAAACAAAACTGTACTGTACTGAAATTCACAAAAAAAGGTACACTGCCCATGAGACACATGGTCCTTCTCCCTCTCGAACGCAGGGTTTCTTGTGGGTTTAGATTCCTGGGACGGACACCACTTCCTCCCCAAAGCAGACTGGCCGGGACAGGGGCAGAGGTAGTGGGGACCAGGCCGGCCACCTGCCTCTCAGCCTCGGGGACACCCGCAGCGACACCCACACTCACCCATCTTTCCTCTTCGCCTTGTAGACGTGCCCGTAAGTGCCTCGACCAACTTTGCAGCCCTCGTATTCAAACAGGTCCTCGACCCGCTCCCGTTCGCTGCTCAGCTTCACTTTAAAGTCATAGTCCATTGTCACAGCCTCCGAGGCCGGGGTGCTGGGGTGGGGGGCCGAGGGCAGCGGTGAGACCGGGCCGCGCGGCAGCGGCAGCCGCAGCCCCCGAGCTACACTCGCCGGCCGCAGCACCAGCCCGCCTCACGCGACGACGGCAGGAGGCCCCGCGCGGGCGTCGGGGACATCCAGGGGAGAGCCGGGCGGTCCCCGCGGGCGCGCGACAGCCGAGGGACGCGCTGGGGGCGGGGAGCGGCGTCCGCCCTTGTCCCCGCGCTCCCGGGGCGCCGGGTCGCGCGCGGTTGGCCGCGCGTGCTGCTGCGGGCGCGGGGTGGCCACGGCTGGCTCTGCTCATCGCCCACGCGCGTCCGAGCCTCACCTTCTCCCACACGCGCTCACGCACACTCAGGCTGCCATCAGCCCCGACAGACCAGCGACGCCACACAACAGCCGGTAGCTCCCTTCGAGAGAGGAGGAGGGCGGGCGGGCGGGCGCCGAACACGGCAGCCGCTGTCGTAAAAACGTCGCGAAGCCTCACGTTGACTCCGCCCCACCTGCGAGCGGCTCTGGAGGTGGCAGCCACCCCTTCTGACGCCGGTACGCAAAAGGGCCTCGCTCAGCAGCGGTGGGGAGCTGCAGACAGACTCACCACGTGGACCAACCCGGTCAACCGCGCGGCCAGAAACTACAAGACTCAGAATGCACGGTGGCTGCTCTAGCCGCCTCCTCTACGACGTCGCGAATTGAGAGCGTTGCATGATGGGATTGGTAGTCCATCTCGCAACCAGTTGCGGCTTCATGAGGATTATTTTTTTCCCAAAACTATAGCTTCACAATCTAAATTAGCCCATATAAGCTTAGCAAAAGACACTCGTTAAGGAAGGAGTATTTTATATTGGAGTCACTTTTGAACTACAGGATTTAAACAACATTATTGCCGCCTCCCTTCAAGCCTCTACCTGTCTCTAACTACAATAAATTACGTAATTGTATTTATGGCTTGATTTCCTTCATCTGACTGTGTATTTCATTGAAGTCCTCGGGACTTGTACGTGCTAGGGAAGCGTACCATTATACTTCAAGTCAGGTAAAGCTATTTTCAGTTCAGTGAAGGTTGAACTCTAATTTTAAGTCTGTTGACACAAAAATACAATTATCACCTCGAAGAGAATAAGAGTTTATTCTAGAGCCAAATATGAGTGGTCATGGCTTAGGAACATAGATTTATTATCACAAATTCCAGCTTGGAAATAGTTTACTGAAATCTTTATACCAAGAGAACAAACTTAACGGAGGGGGCTGGGGTGATTGATGGCTAGATTGATAAATTAAATGCTTGGCACGTGTTGTAGTTTGATTTCCGTTACTGTAATAAACACCTTGTCCACACACAACTTAGGGAGGAAAGGATTTATATCAACTTACCGGTTAGTCTATCGTCAAAAAGTCAAAGCACCTTTTTTTTGCGGGGGGGGGGTGTTTAAGCCATACATATTTACGTGTGCCTGTAATACTACTGCTAGGGATGCATAAGAGGCAGGATCTCTGTAGCAGCATGACCAGCTAGTCTTACTGAAATGGTATGCTCAAGGTTCCATGACAGACATCAACCTTTAGCCTCCAGACACAAGCATACACACACATGCTTACACCTGCACACCTATGTGCATACACAAGAACACTTACACACACACTGGTGGAAACAGCGAGGAGGTTGGTGAAAGAAAAGCAAGAACGTATCTGCTATGGGCCGTACATGTCCTCTACTGGCCAATTCTTAGCTTTTCGGTTGGTGGAAGTTACTGATCTGTTTATGCATCCCTAAAGACTTAACTAATATGAAGATGTTAGGTCACAAACAGAGATGAGCAGGGCTGGAGAGATGGCTCAGTGGTTAAGAGCATTGCCTGTTCTTCCAAAGGTCCTGAGTTCAATTCTCGGCAACCACATAGTGGCTCACAACCATCTGTAATGGGGTCTGGTGCCCTCTTCTGGTCTGCAGACATACACACAGACAGAATATTATATACTGTATACATAATAAATAAATAAATAAATAAATAAATAAATAAATATTAAGAAAAACTCACAAACAGAGATGAGCAATACATAGACTTTTAGGTGGCTAAAAATAGCCCAAGATAATTTGTCTTCCAACCAGTAACATCCCAGTTCTCCCTAATTGTGGAAGTTTTAATCAATCTCACTTATAAAATAGTTTTGTTAATTTTTAATTATTTATTTATATTTCATAGATGTGTACTCTGCATATATATCTGCAAACCAGAAGACGACATCAGATCCTATTATAGATTGTTGTGAGGCACCATGTGGTTACTGGGAATTGAACCCAGGACTCTTAACTGCTGAGCCATCTCTTGCCCCCCCCACACACATACACATATAGTATTTTGAGATGCAGATCTTTTGTGGGAAGAACTTCAGTTCAAAACTCCTGTTGGCCAAGCATCACACCTTTGTGTGTGTGGAGGTCTAATGTGTGATGTCCCACAGTGTGAGGTGTTTGTCTCTAGAATCTGATAACAGATAAGGATAACTAAGCAAGAAAGCCAGGGTTCAGGAGAGAGAAGTAACTAGTAAGGTAACTAGAGTAACTAGTAAGGACACAACAATAACAAAAAACCACCTGGATAAAATCAAATCACATCTATTAGTTATAATGATCCAAGTTTGATTTATACCTACAATTGAAATAATCCAAAACAAGACTGGGTTGATGGCTCAGAGGTTGGGGCACTTACTGCTCTCACAGAGGACCCATGTTTAGCTCCCAGCACCCACATGGTGTATCACAACTGCTTGTACTGCAGTACGACCAATCCAGTACCCTCTTCTGACTGACAAACATAGAGCACTTACATACATGCAGGCAAAACACCAATATAAAAAAATGAAAATAAAATATTTTAAAACAATAATCAAGAATGCAGTATGAGCTAGGAGGTGGTGGCAGATGCCTTTAATCCCAGAAGGCAGAGGCAGGGAAATCTCTGTGAGTTCAATGTTCAATGCCAGTCTGGTCTACAGAGTGAGTTCCAGGACAGTCGGGGCTGTTACACAGAGAAACCCTGTCTCAAAAAACAAATAAAAACAAAAAACAAAAAAGAATTCAGTATGTCCCAAAGAAGTAAATGCAACAGAGAGACACAGAGAAAACCAGGCAGATCCACTTTTTTTTCCTCTTGTGTCTACAGTGATTTTCACTCTGAAATATTTCACTGAATGTTTAGAAAATTTTAAAGTATTATCTTCTAATTTTAGTGGATTTTTAAAGTCAATTTTATTTATAAATATAACCTCATAAAGAGTGGTGAGTTTGCTGGATAGTGGTGGCACACATCTTTAATCCCAGCACTCGGGAGGCAGAGGCAGGCAGTCTCTAAGAGGTTCAAGGCCAGCCTGGTCTACAGAGCAAGTTGGGTACAACCAGGACTACAAGGAGAAAACCTGTCTCAAAAAACCCAATAAATAAAGAGAAAAAAACTGTTAGTTCTAATTTAGGAGAGCTTGGCCTTAATATCTAAATTACTAATCTTTTATTTGTGGGTAACAAATCTACCCGGTTGTCTTGGTATTGGAGCAAACTTTAGGTTAGGGAAGTAAGTGGAAAATTCACATTACCGATGAAATTGGACAATAATATAATAGTAACTCAAATTCTCATTTAACAAAATTGTATAGGAGTTGGGGTAGATTATTGCATGTACAAAAATATTATGAGCCGGGCGGTGGTGGCACACACGCCTTTAAGCCTTTAATTCCAGTACTCCAGAAGCAGAGGCAGGCGGATCTCTATGAGTTCGAGGCCAGCCTGGTCTACAAGAGCTAGTTCCAGGACAGGCACCAAGCTACAGAGAAACCGTGTCTCGAAAAAACAAACAAAAAATTATGAGGTCAGACTTCTGAGAAATCAGGATTCCACAGATTTTGTAAACATAACTAAACACTTTTTAATATTTATTTTATTTCATGTAATTCATGTTTTGCCTGAATATATGTCTGTGTGAAGGTGTTAGACCTCCTGAAACTGTAGTTACAGACTATTGTGAGCTGCCATGTAGTTGCTGGGAATTGAATCCAAGTCCTCTGGAAGAGCAGCCACTGCTCTTACCTACTGAGCCAACACTCCAGCCTGCATAATTAAATACTTTTAATTTTTAAAATTTTATTTACATAATCAAATTTTTCTTACTTTATAGTAGAGTTCAATAGAAGTCACATTTTAATATTGTTCATTCACTTCTTTTGTTTTTAGAAGAGACAGGGTTTCTCAGCTTAACACTGCCCGTCCTGAGAACTCAGGTTGACCTCACACTCAGAGATCTGCCTGCCTCTGCATCCCGAGTGTTGGGATTAAAGGCGTGCGCCACCACCACCCTTCTTGTCCATTCACCTTTTTTTTGTTTCTTATTTTATTGATATTTATTGAGCTCTACATTTTTCTTTGCTCCCCTCCCTGGCTCTCCCCTCCCCCCTTCAACCCTCACACAAGGTCCCCATGCTCCCAATTTACTCAGGTGATCTTGTCTTTTTCTACTTTCTACTTCCCATGTAGATTAGATCTATGTAAGTCTCTCTTAGGGTCCTCATTGTTATCTAAATTCTCTGGGATTGTGGTTTGTAGGCTGGCTTTCTTTGCTTTATGTTTAGAAACCACCTATGAGTGAGAACATGTGATAATTGTCTTTCTGTGTCTGGGTTACCTCACTCAAAATAATGCTTTCTAGCTCCATCCATTTTCCTGCAAAATTCAAGCTGTCGTTATTTTTTTCTGCTGTGTAGTACTCCAATGTGTAAATATACCACATTTTTCTTATCTATTCTTTGATCGAGGGGCATTTAGGTTGTTTTCAGGTTCTGGTTAGTTCATTCATTTTTTATCAGCAAAATATGACTTATTTAATTTTTAAAATACCAAGTAATTTTACTATAGTGCAACTTAAATATTCACCAAGAAACACAGGTGCTTAGGGGAGAGAGATAGCTCTATGGTTAAGAGTACTGGCTGCTCTTCTAGTGGGCCCAGATTTGATTCCCAGCACCTACATGATGACTCATTACCCTCTATATCTCCAGTTCCAGAAGAGCTAACAAACTTTTCTAGCCACTGAGGCAGGCGAATCTCTGTGAGCCAGGGTCAGCCTGGTCTACAAGAGCAAGTTCAAGGACCACCATAGCTGTTACACAGAGAAATCCTGCCTCATAAAATAAAAACAAAGAACAAACAAATAAAAGTTCCTGAAGGGATCCCTTTACAAAGGCTAAAGGAAGTCTTTAATGTGTTATCTTTTTTGCTTTTTTTTTTAATTGATGAAGTCATTCTCTTTGTTCTTTTCCTGGAATTCGGTAAGTAATTCTGAAATTTCAGTTATGTTTAAAAGTTTCCTATAGGGGATGGAGAGATGGCTCAGCCGTTAAGAGCATTGCCTGCTCTTCCAAAGGTCCTGAGTTCAATTCCCAGCAACCACATGGTGGCTTACAACCATCTGTAATGAGGTATGGTGCCCTCTTCTGGCCTTCAGGCATACATGCAGAAAGAATATTGTATACATAATAAATAAATAAATAAATATAAAAAAAAAGTTTCCTATAACAGTATCTGGCTCATATCAATAGAGAATGAAGGCACAGATTTGATTTTATTTTTTAGAGGGTATCCAGTACTGTATTCATAAGGCAATAACAAATGTTTGCCAAAAAATAGATCTCAGATTTTGAAGAATGAATGAGAATGTCTCAGGCAAAGGAAGCTAAAAGTTTTAGCAAATTTGGACAGTGTTAATTGTGTTACTTGTCTATAAATTAACTACAGATGTACGGATCAAAGACGAGGCACAATGAGAATTTGGTGCAGTCAGTCAGTTTTAATACGTAGATTTAAATATTTGTCTATTGAAGTAAGTTTTATAATTATTATGTAAGTTAGCATGAATGTCCCACGCTTTTTAGAGAATTTCCCCTATTCCTAAGGCAATGGCTATCGCACAAATGAAGGCTTCTGTACTTGGGGAAATATGCAAACAGCATTTGGATAAAATCTAATCAGATTTCAAGTGGTTCTTTTTTTTAAATATTTATTTATTATGTATACAATATTCTGTGTGTATCCCTGCAGGCCAGAAGAGGGCACCAGACCCCATTACAGATGGTTGTGAGCCACCATGTGGTTGCTGGGAATTGAACTCAGGACCTTTGGAAGAGCAGTCAATGCTCTTAACCTCTGAGCCATCTCTCCAGCCCTCAAGTGGTTCTTTAAAGGATAAAATAAAACATGAAAATCTTGTTCTCTAAGTCATTTTTCTGTAAATATTACTAAGAATAGATTAATAATTTTAAAAAAGTATCTTGCTGTAAATAGAGAACCAGGAACCAGTTTTATACTGGAATACTGAATTTTGGCCTTAAATTTATTTTGAGAAATAGTCTCACTATTTTATGTGTATGGGTGTTTTGCCTGGTTGTATGTTTTATAGCACATGCTTGCCTGGTGCCCACAGAGAACAGAAGAGGGCATCAGATCCCTGGAACTAGAGTTACAGTTTGTTGTAAGGAACACTGTGGGAAGACAGCAAGTGACCTTAACTGCTGAGCCATCTCTCCAGCCCTGGGCAGTATTTTTAGGGAAACAAAGACAAAGGTTGGTGCATTTATACCTTCCAGGTATAATAAAGGCCTAGATTTTTTTTTAAAGATTTTATTTATTTATTATGTATACAACATTCTGCCTCCATGTATGCCCGCATGCCAGAAGAGGGCGCCAGATCTCATTACAGATGGCTGAGAGCCACAATGTGGTTGCTGGGAATTGAACTCAGGACCTCTGGAAGAGCAGCCAGTGCTCCTAACCACCGATCCATCTCTCCAGCCCCCTAATAAAGGCCTAGAAAAAGGAAAAGTACCAAAGGCGAAGCTTGTTGGTAGGATTTCATTCCCATCTGCAATGGTTAATATTGACTGATAACTTGATAAGAGTCTAGGAGATATAAGGGAGACAAGCCTCTGCCTGTAGAACAGAGAATCTAGATGAGGTTAACTGAGGAGAAAACACCCACCCTAAGTGTGGGTCACACCAGTCCATAAGGTGGGACCTGGGAAGGGTGTAAAGGCGTCTAGTTACTTAGTCCTGGCTGGCCTTGAACTCAGAGACTCTGGCTCAAACTTCTGCCACCACAATCTTCCCGACGTACGGAGGAATTGTGAATCAAATCAAACTGTCAGGATAATGATTACAACAAGATAAGTAACTAACACAGATTGGTACCTAGAGCGGAGGAGGCGAGATTATCAACCTGAGGATGCAGTTCCTAGACCTTGACAACTGCTTTTTTTTTTTCTCTGTAACTTGTAGACCAGATTGGTCTCACAGAGATCCACCTGCCTCTGCTTCCCAAGTGCTGAGATTAAAGGCCACCACCGCCCAGCCGACAACTGGTTTGTAAGAGGAATGGAGAAGAGGTTGGGATTCCAACCTCTTGGAGAAAAGACCTTGAATACCGGTAAACAGAGTTAAAGGGGGTTCTTGGTGGAAATCTGGAAAACAGAAGTAGTGAGAGGAACAAGGACTTAAAACCTGTTTGTGAGGCTTCAGGTGGGAACAAGGACTAGGAAGAGCTGGGATAGGCTCATCTATCTGATTCCAGCTAAGGCTTGGGCTGCATTCCACCCAGGTCCTGAGAGCACAAGAAGGCCGACGGCGAAGGTAAGAGACTAATTCACATGGTGGAGGAAACGTCAAGACAGAATAGTGTTTGCTCTGTGTCACGGTTACTGCTTACTGTTCATCCAGGAAGACAGTGAGAAGCAGCAGCAAGTGGAGCACAACAGTAAGAAAAATGTGAAGCTTGGCTAGGAAAATTGGGTGAATGGGTTTTAAATTGTGAAAAAAGCATCTGTAACTGTTAAAGAGAAGCCTCTCTCCATTGGGGCAATAGAAAACACGGTCTGAAGGGGAAAACTCACCCATCAAAGGCTACACATAAGACCCACCCCAAACTGGGCTATGGTGGCGCACACCTTTAATCCCAGGATTTGGGAGGTAGAGGCAGGTTGGTCTCTGTGACCACACTGGCCCCAAACTCAGAGATCAGCCTCTGCCTCCCTAGTGGGGTATTAAAAGACACTCACCAGTATGTAGTTTCTAAGTTTTTTTTTTTTTGGTTGTTTGAGACAGGGTTTCTCTGTGTAACAGCCCTAGCTGTCCTGGAACTCGCTCTGTAGACCAGCCTGGCCTCAAACTCACAGAGATCCGCCTGCCGCTGCCTCCCCAATGCTGGGATTAAAGGCGTGTGCCACCACTGCCTGGCTGGGATCAAATGTTTTCCATGAAAAGAAGCATAAATCTAAGTTGTCTTTAGATTTCTTCATTTTTCAAATACATATAAGTTAAACTAACACACTTATCAAACATGAAGCCAGCTGGAGAGTCAAATAGCAGCTTTTCTCCAAACATTTCCTCCTTCCTTGAATTAGACATGGGGGGGAGAGGCAGGAGAAGGAAATGAACAAACCAAATGTCCTGAAAGCAAACAAATCCAAAAGCAAACTGAATAGTCAGAGACCAAACAAAAGGGATCACTTAAAACAAACAAAACGCTCTCTAAGCAAAGTAAAAAAATAATATAATAGCTAGACAAATAGGATCCTTACAACCAGCTCAGAATAAACCAAAACAAGGGAAAGAACTCACCAGCATTCAGGTGTGGAGTCAGTTCTAGACAGTTGGCACAAACAAGTGGCCATCCTGACACCAGTCCAGTAACCCCTCCAACGAAAGTGGATCATCCTTGGGGCTCCACATTCAACCACCAAAACCTCCTAATGCAAAAACAGCTCTTGCCTCAAAAAGCATAAGAGATAGTTTGTCCTGGAGCCAAACATCAGTGACCATGGTTTGAAAGACAGATTTCCGTTACTCCAAACTACATGTTCCCTGGTAGTAGCCGTTTCATGAAGTTTTTATAGTAACAGAACAAAGAAAACAAAATCAAGACACTTAAAAAAAAATCCCTTGATGGAACTGGTCGGTGATGGCACAGGCCTTTAATCCCAGCACCTGGGAGGCAGAGGCAAGTGCCTCTCCAAGTTCAAGGCCAATCTGGTTTACAAAGCAAGTGCCAGGACAGGCTCCAAAGCTACGTAAAGAAACCCTGTCTCTAAAAACAAAAAACAAAAACCTTGGTAGATAGGCAGGTGTGGTGGTGCATGCTTTTAATCTCAGCACAGGAGGCAGGGGCAGGCAGGGAGTTCTAGCACAGCCAGGACTATTACACAGAGAAGCCCTATTATGAACCAAAAGAGAGAAAGAGAGGGAGGAAAGGAGGAAATATGTTGGTGGAAACAGGCAGGTAAATTACAAAAAAGCAAGGAAGGGTCTGCAACAGCCTACAGAGGCTATCTGTTGGCATTATTCACCTTCGAGTTGGTGGAAGCTAGGGGACTATTTGTACATTGCAAAAGCCCTAACTTACTAGTCACAGGAATGTTAGGTCACACAAAGAAATGAGCAATGAGTGGCTATTGGGGGTGGGAGGAGATAGCCAGGATAATTTGGCTTCAACCTGTAACATAAGTATGCAAGTTTTAATCGTCAAGCAGCTTCGCAGAATGTTTAACATAGGTACAGCCAAAATAAGGGCAAAAACAGACTATATCCCCAATTGAGACAAGGAAAGTTTTGGAAGTTCATGAAGCAAAAGGATGCTGGAAAAGACAAAACCAAAGATGTGAGCCTAACACAGACAAGTTAGCCTAACACTGTAATTCCAGCCACGTAATTCTCGGATGAGGTTGGGGGAGAGGATTCCAAAGCTGCTTCCAGAAGGTAAGTCAGAGAGAAGTCAGTCAGTCTGAGCCTCTGAACAACAATGTAAAAGGGACAGATAGACATTTCTGGAGCAATAGTAAAAGCGAGGGAAAGGAATCACCAGGCAGGGCATCCTAACAACAAATAAAAACCCAAGCCCTTTTAAAGTCTTTCCAACTTGTGGGGGGGGGGCACGTTTCTACCAGAGAGGTCTGCAAAACTTGTCAATTAACCTCACTTTTAACTTCTGCCATTCTGTTATATTTTAATTATCTAACTGATGGAGAAAAAGAATCCACCTGCTGGCCAGTATCACCTTCTACGCTTGTACCTTCACTGATGGTAAGGCTTGTTGCATCCTGGCAACCCCCTGCAAATCATAGACATCTAGTACTCCCTCAAACATTAACACAATAGCACATTCTTGGTTAAGAGCAGGAAGTTCACCAGTTAAAGACCTGCCTGGATTATATGAGACCCTATCTCAAAGCAAAACACAAATAATGGTTAGATAAGTTTGATATCACATAATGGGAAAAGGAAATAGAGAGAGGAGAATGAGGGATAACAGGAGAGAAGGAATGAGAATGGTTACTATTGGGAGTTTCAAAGTGCTTTCCCAATACAAGCGTTTGCGCACTTAGTTTCCTCGTCCCAGTGAATTTAACGCAAGGGAAATGTTCAGACTTGGTAGTAAATAGTGACACCCAAGCAGTACGGAGCGACAGTTCGGCAGATGCGCTTTTCGCCAGACTTCGTCAAAGGGCACTGAAGTATGAAAGGAGGAGCTGGCATTTCCAAAGAGTGGGAAAGAGGTTGCATTTTCGAACTGGGAGCCGAGACCCGCGCTGTCAGCCTAGACGGGAGCCCGAGACAGGCGGACCTGGGCACTGCGGAAGCGGAACTCATGCCCCAGGCACCGCGGCTCGGCTTCCGGCGGGCACCGTTTCCAGACGCACCGGCGAGTGCTGCGCAGATGGTGGCGCGCCTCTGCTCTAAGGTGGTGAGAGAAGGCCCGACACCGGACGGCCCTCTCTCCTAGCTTTCTCTACGGCGGGTCGACCCCGAACAGCGGCGGAGATTCTGAGCTTCTCGCTTCAGCGGCCGGTTAGTGGGAGTAGCGGCCTTCGAAGGCTCGGCCGTAGAACCACGGAGAGGACAACTGCGTGTCATCCCGCTGGAGGTGGGGTCCGGGGTGGGGGGTGGAGGGGAGCGGGCGCTGGTCAGAGGGGGAGGGTCATCTTGTTGGGTCTCACTACTACTTCCGGGAGACGCCTCTGAAAGCAGGACGTGCCAGGGCTACTTACCTCCTAGCCCATTGGTTAACTGCTTGCTGGGTGAGCTTTTTTCCAGTTGCTGATTGGCCCAAATGCCAATCTAGGTCGCTGGGGAAGCGTTACTCGAGGCTAGATCGAGGTGAGATTGGTCGGGTTCCCGAGGCCAGTTTGTATATTGGAGTGGGGACTTCCTTCCACCCCCACCCCGGGGCTTCAATTAACAGGGTAAGGAAAAGAATCGGTATCGAGATAGTGGGGGCAGATGACAAGAAAGTGAAGGTTTGGAAGCCAGCTAACCTCACTTCTTTACCGAACCCTAGCTACACCCAGCTGGGAACGTGATAGGAAGGCCTTTGAGAAAGGAGGAGGCTCAATCCTTGCAACAGTGACGGTGTAGGAGGAGAGGCCTTCTGGGAGGTTTTTGTTATCTAATTGTATAAGTTTCTAATTTCGTAGGTGAACGTGTGGCAGACCTTCCGGAGACTTTAGCTTTGGCCTTGCAGGGGAGTGGGGAGACTACCAGGTGTTCTCGGACTTCAGAATCAGTTACTGAATAATTCATCTTTTCTTTTTATTACTTCAGATGAGCAGCTCTCAAAAAAGGCACAAACAACAGAAGAATGGATACAGTTTCATATGTTAAAAGAATGTTAAAAGGAAAATAAGGTATTCACTTTGGTTACTTACGGTATTACTTAACGGTTAGTTAGTTATCCAAGAATATTGCCTTGGAGGAGAAAGTCTTAGGTTTTGCATAATATCTAAGGAGCTTGAGTTTTTTTTCTTTTGGTTAGATTTCTATTTTTTAAACTTCTATTTAAAATATCACGTGACTGCTCTGCCCACCAAATATGTTCTTTGCCAATTATCCTGATTACCCACCAAACAGAAAACTTTTAGTTTTTAATGTTATCAATTAGCATCTTGAGTGAATCTTGCCCCCCCCCCCCTTGTTTTTCAAGGCAGGGTTTCTCTGTGTAGTCGTGGTTGTCCTAGAATTTATTCTGTAGACCAGGCTGATCTGGAACACACAGAGATCTGCCTGCCTCTTTCTCCTGAGTGTTGGAAATAAAAGCAGGTGCTACTCTACCTAGCGTTGCATTTTAAAATTTAGTTTTTTTGTTCTTTTGTATTTGTTTTTGATTTTTTTCCCCCCCTGAGACAGGGTTTCTCTCTGTAACCCTTACTGTCCTGGAACTTGATCAGTAGACCAGACTGGCCTTGAACTGAAAGATTGACCTGCCTGTGCTTCTCAAGAGCTGGGATTAAAAAGGCCTGTACCACCACTACCCAGATAGTTTAATTTTTTTTTATTATTTAAATGCATCCAGTACTCATGCATGTCAAATATTTTTGTAGACCAGGCTGGCCTCAAACTCACAGAGATCTGCTTGCCTCTACTGCCTGAGGGTTGGGATTAAAGGCGTGTGCCACCACCTGGCTTGCTTGTCAAATCTTAGAATGAAGAACTCACACATTAAAAAACGACAACCCCAGAACTTTTAGGAGCTAACAGAACTAAGCTTACTACTTTACGTAATTCGTAAGAGTTGTCATTGAACCAGACACAGTTCAGCACATATTTCTCATATCTGAATATCAAACTGACCATCTTTTAAAACTTTTTTTCTGTTTCTCAAAGAAGTTGAGTATAAAAGCCTTCATAGTATTAAATTTTTTAGTCTTGAATTTTTTTGTTTCCTTAATATTCAAAGGGTTCTTGTGCTGGACAGTGGTGGCGCACACCTTTAATCCCAGCACTCAGGAGGCAGAGGCAGGCGGATCTCTGAGTTCAAGACCAGCCTGGTCTACAAGAGATAGACAAGAGTCCACCACATTTGTAGAGGATATTGCACTCCTTCCAGAAAAGATCATGAATGTAATGTGATCACCACCATCTCATTGTATTTTATTGGAATGAAAATAGTTTTGCCTACTTTGTCTGCTGAAGAGACTCAGTTGCTCTCCTCAAGACTGTGAAAACCAACAGGAAACAGTATGTCATGCATGGCTCTGAGGATTGACAGGGCACAGCAGAGCTCTGCTTCTATCAGGCACCGTCCTTCAGCCTGGAATGGAATCTGGGAGTTTCAGCATGAATCCATCTAGATCTAGATCAAGAGGTAGTGGAGAAGAAACCCCATTTCAAGAAAATGAGAGACGATGGCAACAAGAGCGTCTCCACAGAGAAGAAGCCTATTATCAGTTTATTAATGAGCTCAGTGATGAAGATTATCGGCTAATGAGAGACCATAACCTTTTAGGCACCCCTGGTAAGAAATGGGCAAAAAAGCAAAACATTTTTTTTCTGTCATTGAAAGGAGAAATTTCAAAGTAAAGAGACTGCCTCCTTTTGAGCAGTATTTTGGTTTTTGTTTGTTTGTTTTATTTTGTTTTGTTTTGTTGGTTTTTCGAGACAGGGTTTCTCTGTAGTTTTAGAGCCTATCCTGGAACTAGTTCTTGTAGACCAGGCTGGTCTCAAACTCACAGAGATCCACCTGCCTCTACCTCCTTAGTGTTGGGATTAAAGGTATGCACCACCACTGTCCAGCTCAGAATAGTCTCTAAAGGTAAAAATGAATCACAATCGAAAGGATTCTTAGTGGCCTCTAGTGAATTCCATGCCAAGCCAGGTCTACATAGTAAAAGTATATCTCAATAACAAGCAACAGCAAAAACAAGAAAGAGTACAGCTGTGTTAGCCCAAGACTAATGCATTGACTTTGTGTGTATTCTTTGAACAGGAATCTGGGAGTTTCAGCATGAATCCATCTAGATCTAGATCAAGTGGTAGTGGAGAAGAAACCCCATTTCAAGAAAATGAGAGACGATGGCAACAAGAGCGTCTCCACAGAGAAGAAGCCTATTATCAGTTTATTAATGAGCTCAATGATGAAGATTATCGGCTAATGAGAGACCATAACCTTTTAGGCACCCCTGGTAAGAAATGGGCAAAAAAGCAAAACATTTTTTTTCTGTCATTGAAAGGAGAAATTTCAAAGTAAAGAGACTGCCTCCTTTTGAGCAGTATTTTGGTTTTTGTTTGTTTGTTTTATTTTGTTTTGTTTTGTTGGTTTTTCGAGACAGGGTTTCTCTGTAGTTTTAGAGCCTATCCTGGAACTAGTTCTTGTAGACCAGGCTGGTCTCAAACTCACAAGAGATCTGCCTCCCGAGTGCTGGGATTAAAGGTGTGCATTGAGCAGTCTTTTGTGAGTCTTAAGAATTATTCAGGGGGCTGGAGAGATGGCTCAGTGGTTAAGAGCACTGGCTGCCATTCCAGAGGTCCTGAGTTCAATTTCCAGCAACCATATGGTGACTCACAACCATCTGTAATGAGATCTTATGTGGGCATATATGGAAGCAGAATGTTGTATAATAAATAAATCTTTAAAAAGAAAATAAAAAGAATTATTCAGTATTGTCGGGCAGTGGTGGTACACACCTTTAATCCTAGCAGTCAGGAGGCAAAGGCAGGTGTATCTCTGTGAGTAGTTTCGGTACAGGCTCTAAAGCTACAGAGAAACCCTGTCTTAAAAAAAATAAACAAACAAAAAAAAAAGATTCAGTATAACAAAATCACTGCCTTCTGTGTTTTATAAATACATGAGAATACTGGATATATGGATTTATACTCAGACCAAACTTTAAAAATTTAATGTATGTGAATATTAAATGTTCTCATGTCTAATTCTCACCACCCTCTTACTGCCACCCCCATGTGGATGGGATTGGGATTTGAACCTAGGGTTTTATGTATGCCAGGCAGGTGTTCTACAATTGAACTGTACTTCGTTTCTTTTACATAATATTTGCATAAATAAAATGTTATTTAAAACTTTTGTTTTTAGATTTTCAAGGCAGGGTTTCTCTGTGTAACAGCTCTGGCTTTCTAGAACTAACTAACTCTTGTAGACCAGGCTGCCCTCGAAGTCATGGAGATCCTTCTCTGCTTCTTGAGTGCTGGGATTAAAGGTGTGCACCACCACTGCCCAGCTAAAACTTAATTCTTAATTTGAGGTGTAACATTTCAGCTAGATAATGATCACCCTAAAGTCCAGTGTCCTCTCTAAACTTTTTTCTCAAATTTACTTTATAATAAACTAGCTGAAATTTGTGTTTGCATATTTGTATGTTGGTGGCTCATATGATAAAATATTGGGGTAGAACTCAAGCACAAAGACTTGAATATTTCCCTAAAACTATTCTCTTCCTAATTTTTTTTAAAACTTTTAATGCATAATTGCAGCTTCTCGTTTATTTGTTCTTTTAAAGATTCATTTTAGTTTTAATTCTGTGTGTCGTGAATGCCCGAGTGCAAGTGTCTGAGGAGGCTAGAAGAGGCCCCTAGATCCAAGGTCATCAGACCTCCTAGAGCTGGCATTAAGAGTCGGTAGTGTGAGAGTGTGCAGATGCTGGGAACTGCTGAGCCATCGCTCCAGTCTTAGCTTATAGGTTCTTACGGTTCTTACTGAGAGGCTTTTGTTTTGTTTTGGTTTGGTTTTTTGAGACAGGGTTTCTCTGTGTAACAGTGTAACAGCCCTAGCTGTCTTGGAACTAGCTCTTGTAGACCAGGCTGGCCTTGAACTCAAAGAGATCCTCCCGCCTCTGCCTCCTGATTAGTGCCACCACCGACTGTCTAATTTAAAGGTTTTTTTTTTCATTGTTTCAGGAGAAATAACATCGGAGGAGCTACAGCAGCGCTTAGATAGAGCGAAGGAACAACTGGCATCCCAGCCTGGCTCGAGGAGTGGGACAGGTGATGGAGGTACTGATGTGCTCACTATTAGAGCAGGCTTGACTGCTGCCGTAATGAACAGACTGTGTCTTCTATAGTAGACTGTCAGGGACCAGGGGGCAGAAGAATAGGTTGAGTGTTTCTCACACATAGATTGCCTTCAGGAAGTTTATTTATACAAAATAGTTTATATACGTTTATCCTTCCTCTAATCTCCAGAGAGAAAAGCCAGGGCCTTATGTATACTTGATAAATATTATACCATTGAGCTACAACCCCTACTCAAATAAAGTTCTTTTTAATCTTAGCATGTACACTACATTTTTTTTATATTGATGTGACTTAAAGTTTATATACAGCATGGTACAGAGAGACTGACAGTTGGGAAACTGGTTTTGTTACTCTGTTCTGTTGGTTTGTTTGCTTTTTATTTTACCAAGAAAACCCTAAATCATATTTTAAAAAAATTATGTGGTAAGCCAGATACTAATGATAAAATCACTTCAAACTAATAGAAATTGTAGACTTAAGAGCAAGCCCAACTTTAGAGCCCGCCTTCTGTTCTGCCTTCTCTCCCAGAGACGGTCACACTAGCAGTTTGTCACCAGTAAGCTGAGGGTTCTTTTGCTCTCTCTGGGCTAGACACTGGGTAGTTTCATGCAGAGATAACTAATGTGATTTTAGCATTAGATGCAGAAAGTGAGATTTCTTACTAAATCCCCTCCCTGTAGTCTTTCTGCGCCTAGTATTCACTTGGCTTACATTTTACCTGTGTCCTATTACATGCCCTGGTTTAGGCTCTTTCTCATCTCACTCTCCCAATGGCTCTAGTGTCTTGGTTCTTGGGTACTCCAGGATAAACACACAGGATAAACTAAAGAGGAAGCTAAGATCTACATCCATGAAATTGGAGGCTTGGTAGCATGATTTATTTATTACTCTGAATAGCAGATTTTTTTCTTTGAGTTTATGATTAAGGTTTTTTTTTTTTTTAAGATTTATCCATTATATATACAGTGATCTGCCTACATGAATGCCTACAGGTCAGAAGAGGGCACCAGATCTCATTATAGATGATTGTGAGTCACCATGTGGTTTCTGGGAATTGAACTCAGGACTCAGCCAGTGCTCTTAACCTTTGAACCATCTCTCCAGCACCTCATGATGAAGATTTTTAAGTTGCATATTTAGAGCTGAGTGGACGTTAACTAAACCTAAGACCCCTGGGTTTCTAAAGTAAAGACATAAAGAGAAATAGTGGGAAGATTGGATCATCGCCTCAGTTATAGATAGACACATGCTGCCTGTTACTTTAGCTCTTAAGGCAACTCTAGTGTTTCAGATAGAAAAGTTTTTTTTTTTTAAAGATTTATTTATTTATTATGTATACAACATTCTGCCTCGATGTATGCCCGCACGCCAGAGGAGGGCGCCAGATCTCAGTACAGATGGTTGTGAGCCACCATGTGGTTGCTGGGAATTGAACTCAGGACCTCTGGAAGAGCAGCCAGTGCTCTTAACCTCTGAGCCATCTCTCCAGCCCCCCAGATAGAAAAGTTTTATATAATAGGTAACTCAGTACAAATAAAACCCTTAAATTTTTTTCAAAATCTATTTCATTATTTCAAGCATTATATAAATCTTTAAAATATTATCACTTATTTCAAGAAATAAATGTGTTCATAATGCAGTCTTAAAAGCTAATTTCTTCTCATGGAAAAGCTGCCAGTTCAGAAGAAGGCAGGAAATGGACCTTCTCATCAGCCTTTCTAGAGTCACCCATGACAGCAGACCCAGCCTAGCTTAGCTGTGCCTCCCTCTGATACAGCCACTGCCCTTTTTCAAGTCCTGGGAGGACAGTTACATCTCTTCCTCATAGTGAAACTGCAGCCTTTGAGGTGGTATCACTGGTTTGTAAACCTTGGTGTTTGTTGTGCTTAGCAATAAGGGTAAAGGAGCTCAGAGTCCCAGTGTAAATGTAGTGCTGTGAGAGCACCAACAATGTGGATAAAAGATTAACAATTAAGATTATAAGGTAAGGTTAGCAAGTGATACTCCTTCAGGCTCCTAGTCCATCAGTCAAGTCTGAGGAGGGAGACAACCTTTGACCCTAGCCATTATGTCTTTCAGGGCAGAGTCAGTCCCAGTTACTGTTCTGTGTTCAAATGAAGCAACTTTATAAGAAAAAAAGTTGCTGCTTATTAACCTTCCCCTAATTCAGGCAGTGCTGTTAGCTCCCTCCATTGTGGTCGTGCTCCTCCCATAATTAGCGGCAGCTGGGAAACGAGAGTGACCTGAGGCACTCATCCATTCAACCCAGAGCTCAGAGATCATCGTTCAACAACATTGTCCTCTCTGTCCCTTTGGCAAGGGAACAGATGGCCTTAGAGTAAAATGTAACCATTTTGAGTACTATTTGTGCCTTAGTTCTCTTTTGTGTGTGTCTTTTCTTGTTTTGGTATCAGAATAAAGGTGGCTTCCTGGAGAGAGTTTGGGTGTCTCACTCAGTTCCTTCTGTCCCATGCAGTACTTTGACAGTGCTGGTGCTCATGCTCCTTTGAAGGGCTGGTACGATTCTGTGTTGAGTCTATCTGGTCCTGGACTGTTTTGTTTGTTTGGTTTGGTTTTTGATTTTTAGTTGAGAGACTTAGTTACTACTTCAAGCTCATTACTAGTTATCTATTATTTCAAATTATTTGTTTCATCTTGGTTTCTTCTTGACCCATTACTCAATATTGTGTTTAGGCTCTGTGAGTTTTTTTTAGTGTTTTTCTAACTCTTGATGCCCAGCTTTATTTTGTAGTGATAAAGAGCATGGGTGTTATTTCAGTTTTTCAGTTTTCCTATATTCACTAGGCATGCTTTGTGACCTACTGTGTGCTCTGTTTTGTACAAAGTACAATGAGTTATGAGAGGAATTTATATTCTTCAAAGTTATGAATGTTCCCTAGATGTCTGTTAGGTCCGTTCATCTTTTTACTTCCTCAAAAAAATATGCCTACAAAAAAATATATGCTTACCTGTGAGAAACAGACATCTTTTAATTCCAGCCCTCGGGAAGCAGAATCAGGCGGATCTCTGTGAGTTCGAGGCCAGCCTGGTCTACAGAGTGAGTTCCAGAACTGGCTCCATAGCTACTGAAAAACCCTGTCTCAAGGGGCTGGAGAGATGACTCAGAGGTTAAGAGCAGTGACTGCTCTTCCAGAGGTCATGAGTTCAAGTCCCAGCAACCACATGGTGGCTCACAACCATCCATGAGATCTGGTGCCCTTTTCTGACCTGCGGGTGTACATGTAGACAGAACACTGTATGCATTATAAATAAAATCTTTTTTAGAAAAAAAAGAAAACCAGAAAAGCAAAGCAGCCAAGTCACTAGAGAAGTCTTAAAAAAAAAAAAAAACCCTGTCTCAAAAAAACAACAAAAAAGTAGCTACAGCTTTTTGCCTGTTTGTTTACTAGTTCTGTTTTTTTTTTTGGGTACTTTTTCTCATCCTTTTGCCATAAGGGGATGTCTGTTGCTCACGAGTAGGCATATTTCTTTGAGGAAGCAAAAAGATGAATCCTGTTTTCTAATTTAATCTGATAGTCTTTAACTAGTGAATTAAGACCAGTTTAACTTTATTATTGAAGAGTGTATATTAATTTTTGTCCTTTTGATGAATTTTTGGTGTTAGACATATTTTGATTAATTTCCTGATATCATTTATTTATCTCCTGTGACCTGGGGAATGTATTTTAGTCTGAAGTATTCTTTCTGGTATCCTCTGTAGAGCTAGCCTAATGGTCACAGATTGGTTTAATCTGTTTTTATCATGGAACATTTTTATTTTTCATTTATAGAGGAGTTTTGCTGGCTTTACTATTCTGGCATTTATGATCTTTCAGAACTTGGGTAATGTCTTTGAGGGTTTTTATTCGCTAACCAGCTATTTCTGTGTGGGGCCTGCCTAGATGAGACTTGAGCCTTCTCTCTTGCAGCTTCAATACCCCTTCTTCTGTGTTTTATCTGCAATATAATAGTCGCTTTTCTTCTGCTCTTGTTGTTTAAGGCCATCTGTCAAGACTTGGGAAATTTTCTTCTGAGATTTTTGGTTTTGTTTGTTTTTTGTTTTTCTCTGTAGCTTTGGAGCCTACTTTGGAACTCCCTCTGTAGACCAGGCAGGCCTCAGACTCACAGAGATCGCCTGCCTCTGCCTCCTGAGTGCTAGGATTAAAGGCGTGCACAACCACTACCCGCTTTCTTCTGAGATTTTATTGAAAAATGTTTTCTGTACCATTGACCTGGAATTATCTTTCTTTTATGCCCATAATTTATAAATTTGATTTTTATCATGATGTTCAAAGATTCTGCATGTTCTGTTTATGCTTTTTTTCCATTTCTTATTTTCTTTGAACGAATGATCCAAATCTTCTAGCCTGCCTTCAAGTTCTGATGTTACTATGCCATCTAAATTGCCTAACTTTTCATTTCCAGCTTCATTTCAGATTAGATTTTAATAGTCTGTCTTTTTCACGTCCTATTTTCATGTTGTGATTGTTTTCCTTGGCTATGTATTTATTTCTGCTCTCATCAAGTTCATTCAGATACTTACACTTGTCTTCTTCAAATTCTTTGACCTCTTGGATTGTGTTTAATTCTTCTTTTGAATTCTGTGCCTGAAATTTTGTCCTAAGTGGTCCTCTTCATTGCTAATTTTTTTGAGCAGACATTGTCTTGGTTTTTTCTCTAGTTTGTTTTTGCAATAAGCCCTGGGCATTTGGAGTTAGGTTGTTAGATGTTTTTTTCTGTGTGGCTCAAGATGGTCTGAGTACCCAGGGCAGTTCTGAGGGGGTTGAGCTGAGGGGAAGAGGTCCCTTACTAAATCCATGTTGGGTCAGCTACATGGATGGACGTGACTGGTGGGAGTTCTCAAAGCAGGAGAGAGATGGAACCCAGTTGAGGAGAGATTGCCTTACTCAGTTGGGCTATAGTGGGACAGCTGACCCAGGGGAGAGATTGCTTTATGGGGTTTACACAAGACTGGGCTGGACCTTGTGGATGGTGTCAGCTGGTGAAGATTCCTGAGTTTAGAAAGTAGAGTTTTTCTTTAAACATAATTGTGCAATTGTGTGTGTGTGTGTGTGTGTGTGTGTGTGTGTGTGTGTGTGAGAGAGAGAGAGAGAGAGAGAGAGAGAGAGAGAGAGAGAGAGAGAGAGAGAGAGAGAGAGAGAGAGAGAGAGAGAAGACAATTTGTATAAGGCGGTTTCTGGGGCTCCCACTCATGTCAGTTAGGCTTGGCAGCATTTACCCACTGAGCCATATCATAGGCCCAGCATTCTAATTTCTCTAATGTGCTTTTAATACGCTTTTAGGAAGTTTGATTTTTTTTCATTCATTTAAATAAGGCAGATATTTAATTCAATAAAACTATCTTGCAGTGTTTTAATAAAGATCAGGTCTGATCATTTATAGAACTTGACCTTAAGCTGATCTGATTTACTTTTTAGACTCAGAAAACCATAGAGAAAATTCAGATGAAGATTCTCTGCTACGATGGTTGAACACTTTTCGGCGCACTGGAAATATGACTCGAACTGGACAGAATGGGAACCAAAGTTGGACAGCTGTGAGTCGAACAAACCCAAACAGTGGAGAGTTTGGGTTCAGCCTGGAAATCCACATAAATCCTGACAACAGAGGCTCTGAAGCTAATGGGGAGGATTATACAGACATTCCTCTGTCAGGTGTTAGCAGAGATCCTAGGCAGCAAAGATCATCTAGTCCTGTGGCTATGCGAACGAGAAGCCAAACCTCCATGAGTTCCAGTGGTCCAGGGGGTAGGCGTGGTGCAAGGGGTCAGAGGTCAGTGCAGGGATCCTTCTCAGCACGGGGAAGGCTAAGAAATGGAATTGGAGGAGCTCCTAGAGTTAGTGGCCATCGCACTAATGTTATCAACACTCACACAAACCAGTCAGATGGTAGTAATTTCAGGCAAAGGGAACGACAGCGGTTTGGAGCAGCACATATTTGGGAAAATGGGGCTAGAAGTAATGTTACAGTGAGGAACACAAACCAAAGATTAGAGCCAATAAGATTACGTCCTGCTTTCAGGAGTCGAAGCCGGTCCCCAATTCAGACACAGAATGGTATTGTTTATCATAATTCCCAAAGGCAGAGTAGACCAGTCCAGCAAACTGGTAGGAACAGGTCTGTTAGGCATAGAGGTGTAACTCAAGTCTTTTTAGAACAAGGTAGGGCACGCAGAGGTACTATTTACACACCACTGTCCAACTCAAGACTTGTGTCAAGAATAACAGTAGAAGAAGGAGAATCCAACAGGTCCTCAGCTGCCACACAGCGTCACCCAGCAATCACTCTAGACCTGCAAGTCAGGAGGATTCGTCCTGGAGAAACTCGAGATAGGGATAGCATTGCAAATAGAACCCGATCTAGGGCAGGGCTGGCAGAAAGTACAGTTGAAAGCAACAGCGGGGGCTTTCACAGAACTATTTCTCATTTAGAGCGCTCAGGTGTCCGAACCTATGTGAGTACCATAACAGTTCCTCTTCGTAGGATTTCTGAGAATGAGGTGGTTGAACCATCCTCTGTGGCTCTTCGGTCAATTTTAAGGCAGATCATGACTGGGTTTGGAGAGCTGAGTTCGCTAACAGAGGTGGAACCTGAGTCGGAGAATCAAAGAAATGATCAGCGTTTACCAGAGCTGTACCTAGAACTGAATAACGTAGATGTGGCTGACAACGGCAGTCAGCTGGGTGGAGGTTCTTCACAAGCCAGGAGGGCCCAAGAAGACAGTGCTGAAATGCTAGATGTGAGTGAGCCCACCCCGACACAGGCCCACAGCAGTAGCAGTAGGAATAGAAGGCAGTTAGAGAGGGCAGACAGTGTAGTTGAGGCTGGAACATTGCCCATTCTGCGCCTCGCTCATTTCTTCTTACTGAATGAAGGTGATGATGATCCAGTTCGTGGTTTAACCAAAGAGCAGATTGACAATCTTTCTACCAGGAGCTATGAACAAACCGGGGTTGACAGTGAGTTAGGTAAAGTGTGTAGTGTGTGCATCAGTGACTATGTGGCTGGGAACAAGCTCAGGCAGCTGCCGTGTCTGCATGAGTTTCACATTCATTGTATTGATCGCTGGCTGTCAGAGAACTGCACCTGTCCAGTCTGCCGGCGGCCTGTCTTAGAATTTGGGGCCACAAACAATGGATGAAATGACAGGATCTGGTCAGTGCTGTATATTACTGGAGCCACATAGTCAAACACTTCTTGAGTTACTTGTGATGAGGTCATCAAGATGAAAAACCTATCAGATTATAGTTTGCACTATTTTTTGTGTGCTTTTTTTTTAAACTTGTTACAAAGAGGTTGTTTATATAAAATTTAAATATGCAGATGTTAAATTATCCAAAAGTAAAGAATAGTTAATATTGCTAGAACCAAATAACCTTCAAAATGTTTTTATTTTGGTAATTTTGTCATGCTAAGCACTTTTGTATCTGCACAACTCAGTATGTTAGGACTCATGATTCTTTCTTTCAATACTGCAGTAGGTATGGCTGGGATTGTCCAGTTGCAGCTCAGTGCTATGTTTGGACACTACTGTCTAAGTCTTTGTAGACTGTTTGCTGAATGTCTGCTAGATATACTTAAGTTACTTGAAGTAGTTTAACACGTAGCACACTGTATGTGTGTATGCAGATATGTAACTATGGTGAACATATCCATGCTAAAAACTACAAGTTTGAGACTTACTTAAGCTTTGGGGCTTAGACTGCATATGACACAGGGTTAACAGTGACAAAATCATCTCTAAGAGGAAGTGAATTAAATTATAGGTTAAAATAGAGATTGTTTACTGAAGCGTGTCTGACAATCTGACTTACTAGAGAGTGAGTGATATATAATAATGAACCTAGTATTTCTTTATTCATAAATGGAATGTGGAAAATTTTATGTTGAATAGTTTAAGTTCGTTTTTTTGTGACTTTTTCAGAAGTACAAACACTTCTCGGGGCTAGGTAGGGTTTACAGCATGCTTGATTTCTCAAATTTAGTTTTAAAATTTGAAATACTTTAAAATCTATTAAATAGTGAAATGCATAGAAAATATGTTAATTTGGATGCCAAAAAGCTCCAAAAAAATAAAGCCTTTAAAAGAACATAGAGTTTATATAAACACAAAGTATGCATTAAAAGTCTATTTCTACCAGTAAACCCGACAAACCGTGTGTGGACTCATTTCTCTCTGTTGTTCCACTGTGACTGTTCACCTCCAAATACTTAATTCCACACTGGGTGGCAAGTGCAGTGGCAGGTGCTGAGGATTTACTAGGTGACAGACAGAGCAAGTCTGTCTTCATGGAAAAGACATTTGCTCTTAGAAGGAACAAATCAATTTTACTTGGATGTTCCTATGAATATATGACACAGGTCTCTTTCATGTGTGGGTGGTACCACTTTGTCAGACTACAAGAAAATACTTCATGTCAAATCCTGAGAGATTTAGAAATGCCTCCATGTTTAACTTTTCTTATAGTTAGTGATTATGTTTAATTCATAAGGTTAATTGGATGCCCAGAAATAACACAGAGTGCATTCACCAAAGTGAAAAATTTTTATAAAAGTTAGGCCTTTGGGGTAAATAACTTTTGTGGGTTTATGGGGCATGAGTCAAAGAAGATTTGAAGGTCTTTGTGTATCAGTAATTAAGAGATTTTTATGTAGCTGTTGTATGACAAGATTTATACATTTATCCCTTGATGGTTTTAATGACAAGTGTCAGGGTAGTTTTTCTTTTTTTAAAGATTTATTTATTATGTATACAACATTATCCCTCCATGTATGCCCACATGCCAGAGGAAGGCGCCAGATATCATTACAGATGGTTGTAAGCCACCATGTAGTTGCTGGGAATTGAACTCAGGACCTCTGGAAGAGCAGCTAGTGCTCTTAACCACTGAGCCATCTCTCCAGCCCCAAGGGGTAGTTTTTCATGGTTAAAGATTACTTTGGAGAGATGGCTTAATGGTTAAGAGCACTGGCTGCTCTTCCAGAGATCCTGAGTTAAATTCCCAGCAACCATATGGTGACTCACAACCATCTATAGTGAGATCTGATACCTTTTTCTGGCAAAAAGTCAATAGAGTGCTCAAATATATAAAATCAATCTTTAAAAAAAAAAGATTAGTACCACATATGGGACACAGCAGAATGGACAGACATGGAAACAAACCACAAAGGAAGTGTTATAATAAAATGGCACTCCTAGGGCTCTGGAGTCAGTAACATGCTTGCCAGGAGACCATGAGGAACTGAGTTCTGTCCCTAGCAGCCATGTAAAAGCTGGGCATAGTGAAGCATGCCTATACTTTTAGCGTTGGGGGGCAGACAGATCCCCAGGGCTCATTGATTGTCCAGTCTGGCCAAATTGATTCAATGAGAGATCCTGACTCAAAAAGCAGAGAGCAGTTGAGGAAGACACTTCAGTTGACCTCTGGCCTCCACACAGATGAGCACAAACACATGAAAGCGCCCAGACTAGCCAGGCAGCAGTGGTGCATGCCTTTAATCCCAGCACTTGGGAGACAGGCAGGACAAGGACAGCCTAGTCTGCAGAGCTAGTTCCAGGACAGACAGAGAAACTCTGCTCAAAACACAAAAACCAAAATATCATGATTCTATCACTTAACACTCATCATTTGTCTGATGGCAGTGCAACTAGAAAGAAATTTGGTGTCTCGTGTGAAAGGTATTCCTGGAGAGACTAGAGCCTGACACATCACAGATACAGGGATACCAGTTTAGATATCTCACACATCTCACAAGTCTCAGAGAGATCACACATCTTCATTGTGTCCTTCCTAAGGGCAGACAGTCATTCAGTCCCAAAGAAACACATGGAGGCCCATATTAATTATAAACAGGTTGGCCTATTAACTCAGGCTTCTTATTAACTAATTCTTATATTAGCCCATAATTCTTGTCTGTGTTAGCCATATGGCTTGGTACCTTTATCAGTGAGGCATTTTCATCTTGCTTCCTCTACATCTGGGTAACAACAATAGACTGAGCCTTTCCTCTTCCCAGAATTCTCCTGTTCTGGTTGCCCCACCTACACTTACTACCTGGCTACTGGCCAATCAGTGTTTTATTAAACAATACAAGTGACAAATCTTTATAGGGTACAAGACCATTGTCCCACGGTTTCCTTTTTCTTTTCAAAACAAGAACTCTAATCTTTGTTTAGCTTTTATCCTGACCATTATCCATAGCAATTTGTAACCAACACTCTAAACAAAGACAAACATCCATAATCCATTTTGCGGGGAATGTGGGTATAGTTTTCTAGGCTACTTCCTGCTGACTGGGGGCCCTGATAATCTTACGGGGACCTAAAGAAAATTTAAGATTAAGATCAAGTCCTGACTGAATAATTCTGTGAGGCTTGATCATCTCAGCCAACACTCTTGAGGCTGTTCTGGATGTAGAACTCAGAGGAAACTCCCAAAAGAGGTCCTCTGAAATGTTGCGTCATCTGGGCCATCCGCTCCTATCGGAGATTTTTCAGGGGCTCTTCCTTGATAAAACCTGATTTTCCTTAACCCAGAATGAGTCCACAGCCTCTCATTTCCTGTGGAAACAAAAGCAAAACCTCTTCACCAAAGTAACGTATCTTTTTACTTAAATTTTGAAGTCAGGGTATTTTTTCAAAATATATATGCTGTATTAATCCAGCAGCATTTATAATTAAATGTTTTTTAGCAGCTGTTGCTCCTTCCTCAGCTGTCAAACAATTCAAAGACAACATAATAACATACAGTATCCAGATTCTCTGTGTATTTTACATCATTATGTGGCTTTTATTTTAAACTCACTTTTATTTTATTTTATTTTATTTTATTTTGAGACAGGGTTTTTCTGTGCATCTTTGGCTATCCTGGAACTCACTCTGTATACCATGATGTCCTTAAACTCACAGAGATCTGCCTGTTTCTGCCTCCCAAGTGCTGGGGTTAAAGGTGTGTGCCACCACACCCAACTACTCTGTTTCTTTTCTTTTTAAGGACTTTAGCTATCCTTTTTCTTTTCTCTCCCAAGCCTACATATATTTTTAAACACATTGTAAACCGTTTAGAGGGCTTTTTTCTTTTTGTCTGAATCTATCTTTATTGTATATCTCTCTTTCTCTGACCACATGAGTCTTTAAATTGCTAAGCGATAGGATTAAAGCCATGGCTTTGATGACTGGATCCACCCCATTCCTTAGCTTTCTGATAGTCTAGCTTCATGGCAGAGATACTGGCGGGAGCCATGTTTAATGCTACAACTCTATAGAGTTTCAAGGTCCCTGCCACCACCAAGAAGCATGGGTTGGCTATTCATAAACACCATTTTGGTGTTTGGTGGCATGGCCTCTTAAAAGAGCTGCAAGGTTTTTGCACCTAAAGCTGAATCAGGAAGCATCTCTCTCTTTTTTATTTTATTTATTATGTATATAGTGTTCTGGGCACCAGATCTCATTATAGATGGGTGTGAGCCATCATGTGGTTGCTGGGAATTGAACTCAGGACCTCCGGAGCAGCAGTCAGTTCTCTTAACCTCTGAGCCATCTCTCCAGCCCCAGGCAGCATCTCTTAAATGAGACATGCTTGCCTCTAGCAAACTAGCAGAGTCCACTTGAGATAATGCTGCTACCAAGAAGCCATGCTTAACTCTGTTCCTTTGTGTCTAGAATTCCTTCCCAGGCTCTCTCAGGTTTTATGTGGATATAGTTGTCCAAACCTCTGTCGATACTCTATCCTGGTTAGCTGGAAAAACTATGAGAATAAATAAAGAAAAGATAGTGGTAAAACGAAAGAAAATTGGTATTTGTTGGACTTAGTTTCTGTTGTTCTTGAAACAAGGTTTCCCTTTGTAGCTTACGCTGACTTTGTTCTCATAGTCCACCTCTATCAGCTTCCCAAGTGCCTTGATTGTTGGCTTACCCCACGATACCCAACTTAAGTCTCCTGCAAGATGTGGTGGCTTTAACAGCATTAGAAGGGGTTTCAGATAGGCAGTTGAAACACAGTGGGCTGGGTACTGTCTGGGAGATTCCCTGGAAGTCATAGTGTGACTCAATGTTTCTGACATATTGGTATTGCAGTGAAGAACAAGGAAGGGTTTTCTGTAATACTATCATTCATTTTCCAGTAAACAAAGCTGGCATATCCAAAGGCTATGTAACTATGGATAATTTCTATTTAGTAATATTGTGTCTCTTGTGGGTCTAATACAAGAAGAAACTAATGGTTGCCTGCGTTGTTTAAACGGTGTGATCTGCAGATGGGGCTCTATACTAGACTGCAGCTATCTTTGAAGACTTATATTTTGAGATTTGCAGCTTCCTGGCTGCTCTAACATAAATTTACATCCTTTTAGTATTTTTTTTTTTTTGTTTCTTTGAAGTTTTCTAGTATCATCTAGTATTGTTGTGACTATTCTTTTTGTTACTCTCCTGTCGATACTGTGGTAGTATCCCCATAGACTAACATATTTATTTATTTATTTATTTATTTATTTATTTATTTACTTATTATGTATACAATATTCTGTTTGTGTGTATGCCCGCAGGCCAGAAGAGGGCACCAGACCCCATTACAGATGGTTGTGAGCCACCATGTGGTTGCTGGGAATTGAACTCAGGACCTTTGGAAGAGCAGGCAGTGCTCTTAACCTCTGAGCCATCTCTCCAGCCCC
>NW_026068010.1:295194-298000 GCF_014885135.2 Alexandromys fortis
CTACTTGTTGATTGTGTAAAGACACCTCTTGGTGACCAGCAAGGCAGGCAAACTGCTTTCCTGTAGACACCCTCCCTGCACTACTGGATCTCACCTGAAGTTACCATGACTTGCTCTTCCACTATAATACATAGACACCTACATGTGCCCCATGCAGTGGTTTTAGACCCAACAACTCAGGAGGGATGGAAGGCTCAAAACTAAAATGGAGGAAACCAGTGACGCTTCTGATACCAAATAAGACTGGGACACGAGATTTTGTAACCCAGTCCATTGACCGGTCGGCCACTTTTATGTCCACTGTTGTAGGACAGGGAGGAGATCAAGATGGATTCCAAAAGGAAAAAAGGATCTCTGCCCTGCATAAACATCAGGTAGAAAAATTTCACCCCATTGTCACTTTTTTATAAAATTTTATATGCTTTGATGTTTTGCCTACATGTATGTCTGTGTGAGGGCATCAGATCCCATGGAACTGGAGTTACAGGCAGTTGGGAGCTGCCATGTGGGTGCTGGGACTTGATCCGAGTCCCCTGGAAGAGCAGTCAGTGCTCTTAACCACTGAGCCACCTCTCTAGCCCCCCATTTTAGTTATATTTAAAAATCTTGAAAATTAATAAGCTGTAAATAAAATGTCCAAGCATTGTGCTAGATGAAAGTGACTATCACGAAGCTCTGGTAAGTCAAATGGAGACCAAACTGGGTCCAAGCACAGAGTGACCATGATCAGAAATGCTGTTTCTCAGTTTTATGAACTCTGTTTTTTTTTTTTTTAAAGATTTATTTATTTATTATGCATACAACATTCTGCCTCCATGTATGCCCGCACACCAGAAGAGAGCGCCAGATCTCATTACAGGTGGTTGTGAGCCACCATGTGGTTGCTGGGAATTGAACTCAGAACCTCTGGGAGAGCAGCCAGTGCTCTTAACCTCTGAGCCATCTCTCCAGCCCATGAACTCTGTTTTAGTGCCCCCATTGATGCATAGGAAGACATCACATATTTTGGAAAAATGATTTCTGTTTGTAATATAAAATATTATGAACAACATTTGAAACAGATTTATTTCAAGAATCACCACAGTACTTCCCATTTCATTAAAAGTGATTGATAAGATTATAGAGAAATGCTTATTACACTCAGAATGCAGGTAGCAAACTAGAGCTCAAAGGGGATGGTCCCCTTAGAATCGAAGAAAAATCTCCATATCTCTCATTTCCTTTAAATCACACAATATATGATACTCAGCACAAACACTGAGCATGCTCAATGAACTTCTGAACACCTAATCATCAAGGAAATTAAGTTGATTCATTCACAGGCAAATTAGATTTTCTGATGTTGGATGGCACAGCCCCCTTGAAGAACAGCAGAAATCTTGAGGGAAATTCTTGCTCCATTTGTGATTTTATCTTGACACAACTTTCAGGATGATAGGTTTTTCTGGTTGGAAAAGTGTTTTCTTGCTTAATTTCAGAGGTATCTGTCGTGGTTGAAGAAGCACATTGAGAAGCAGTGAATGAGCCAGGAATCACAGAGCAAAGCAGAACACATTCAGGACAGTAGTATTTTATATACGCAAAGCACCTTTGTCTTCACTTTGTCTTCATATGTCGTGAATTCTTTATATATACATCTTCGTTAGATTGGGTAGTGACACTAGTCTATCTGTTCCTGCAATAAAGCCATTTTGAAGTAATTATTGTGTAGAGAACCTGCAGGGGAGGAACATGTTGACTTGTGTTCTTCATTGATGCGAATATAAGTGAAAAGGCTGAATATTAAAACTTTAGATAGCCGGGCGGTGGTGGTGCACGCCTTTAATCCCAGCACTTGGGAGGCAGAGGCAGGAGGATCTCTGAGTTCGAGACCAGCCTGGTCTACAAGAGCTAGTTCCAGGACAGGCTCCAAAACCACAGAGAAACCCTGTCTTGAAAAACCAAAAAAAAAAAAAAAAAAAAAAAAACAAAAAAAAAACCTTTAGATGACATTTTAAGTGTGTGGAAGAATGTTTTTATAGGCAGTATGAAGTTAATCTTATGTTTGTGGACACTTAGAAGGCAATCCTGAACAGATGTCAGACATTTTACCTCTATGGGCCTGACTCAATTTCTCAGGCCGGTTGTGCCTGTTCAGTTTAATGGTGGGCCAGAACTTCAGGGAGCATTGAGCCTTGTTTCCTAACTTCTCCTCTTAGCCCCTAGGTAATATAAATAGTGAACTGCATTAGTCAATGTTTTCACTAATCTTTTTGCCTAAGTCTCTTCCATCTTGGAGAAGGGAAGCCACCAACAGAGTGATCTGGTCTTGGTAGAGGGTGTGGAAGCCAGGGATTCAAGGAATTTGAAGAATGTCAGCTTATGGGTGACTGAAGATAGAGACCTGCCTGCTTTCTAGCTTAAAGTCTTTTTCTGTCCATCTTTCTGAACCACTGAGCACACAGGCCAGCTACCCAGCTGTCCTTGGGGCCAAATGAGGTGATAACTACCTCTCTTCTAATGGCCCAGAAAGAAAAGACAACTGAAGGGAGGAGCTGCATACTGAGTTTAGAAATGACCTTATCAGTTATTGCTTTATTTGGAACAAAAGACAGTTGTGTTAAGTTTGGGGAGGAGGCAACAGTTCAACTTGTCTAAATGTATTTTGTTTTTTTTTTTTTTTACATCTTGGAGGGGTGGTTTCAAGACAGGGTTTCTCTGTAGCTTTGGAGTCTGTCCTGGAACTAGCTCTTATAGACCAGGTAGGCCTCGAACTCACAGAGATCTGCCTGCCTCTGCCTCCCAAGTGCTGGGATTAAAGACGTGC
>NW_026068010.1:303930-305727 GCF_014885135.2 Alexandromys fortis
TGTGCACTGCAGCCAGTATGGATCTCTCTCTCTTTTTTTTTTTGGTTGTTTGAGACAGGGTTTCTCTGTAGCTTTGGTGCCCGTCCCAGAACTAGCTCTTGTAGACCAGGCTGGCCTCGAACTCCCAGAGTGCTGGGATTAAAGGCGTGCACCACCACCACCTGGCTCAGTATGGATTTCTTAAATGTATGCTCTGGGTAAATTATTTCCGTGTATCTGAGACAACTAGGCATGGTGAGATTTTAAAGCTACGAAGTTAAAAGCACAGCCAATGCTGGGAAGCCCCTGACTCCTGGGAACTTAGCTCTAGAAGCCCACCATTCACAAACCACAGCAAGGTTATCATTCCGTGCTATGAGTGTGTGCAATGGTTTTCCCGTTTCCAGTTAGCCACACAATTTAAAACTGGATATGGTTTCAGGGACTGGAGAGATGACTTTGCGGTTAAGAGCACTGACTACTCTTCCAGGGGTCCTGAGTTCAATTCCCAGAGACTGCATGGTGGCTCACAAGCACCCGTAATAAGATCTGGTGCCCTCTTCTGGCCTGCAGGAACATATTCAGGCAGAACACTATATGCGTAATGAATAAATCTTAAAAAAAAATTGGACATGATTTCAAAGATACTATACTTAAGTCATTCTGATCTGCATGAACTCTAAATGGTTTCTCTGTGCTGTAGCCAGACAGACTTACAGCTCCAGAATGGAAGGACCTTAAAGCTCATAGGTCACTTGTTACTCAAATCCTTTATTCTGTACAAGGCATCTGCCTCACCTGAGTTTCTTCACAAGGCTGGAGGGTGAAGTTCTGCAGGACACTGATGACAGCCAGTTTCATGCTGATGAGGGCAAACCTCATGCCAAGGCAGTTCCTGGGTCCGTTCCCAAAGGGCATGTATACATAAGGGTCAATGCTGCCCTTGTTCTCCTTGCTGAACCTGGAGTCACAGTAGGGATGAAAACGAGGCTATGGAACATAAAGACCCCAGGAGGTCTGTGTTTGGAGTCCTCACAGCCCCCAATCGGAGCTGAACCCTTGCTGTGGATGTCTCAGTATAAAATTGTGAGTCAGGGGCTTCTCCAGAGGGCCTAGATTAGATTCCCAGCACATCTGACTCCCTCCTGTAGCCTTCTCAGATACCAGGTACATGTGCAGATATATGCAGGAAAACACCCATACACATAAAAAATAAATAAAATTGTAAACTAATGATCTTTTCATATCCCTTAAAATAGAGGAGCCTTTGGTGTTGAACTAAGCTGAGTTGAATCTTTTAGAGAGGAAGTGTGCCTTTAAATACCAAAACTCTGGGATGGGTATATGTTCCCATTCTGAAAGACAAGTCAGAGCAAAAAGTATGCTACTGCCTCAACCTTCAAGAAGGCAATTTCTAATCAGACGGATAATAGGAAAAGTTCTTAAAGCTAATGGTAAATTTAGGGACCAGCACAGAATACATAAAAAAAAAACCCAAGAATCCTATATGTGTTAGTTTAGATATCACTTAACACCAACTACTGCCTAGTCACCAAATAAGATCGATCGATCTATCTATCTATCTATCTATCTATCTATCTATCTATCTATCTATCTATCTATCTGACAAGATGTGGTACATAGGTTAGTGGAGTAGGCTTTCCTTAGGTTGCCAACCAGATCCCAAATCATGACACAGACTTATTATTAGTTGGGAATGCTCGGCCTATGCTTGCCCCACTAGCCCTTATAACTTAATAGAATCTGTTTCTCTTCATCTGTGTTTTGCCTTGGGACTTTTCACCTTTCTTTCACTCT
>NW_026068010.1:306460-309275 GCF_014885135.2 Alexandromys fortis
TATTTATTTATTATATATACAATATTCTGTCTGTGTGTATGACTGAAGGCCAGAAGAGGGCACCAGACCTCATTACAGGTGGTTGTAAGCCACCATGTGGTCGCTGGGAATTGAACTCAGGACCTTTGGAAGAGCAGGCAGTGCTCTTAACCACTGAGCCATCTCTCCAGCCCATTTTCTTTCTTTCTTTCTTTTTTTTTTCTTAGACGGTTTTTCTGTGAAACAATCTTGGCTGTCCTGGAACACACTCTGTAGACCAGGCTGACCTCAAACTCATAGAGATCTGGAATTAAAGGCTTGTGTCACCACCGTAAGGCTTTTTTTGTTTTGTTTGTTTGTTTTGCTTGTTTTTGTTTTTTGAGACGAGCCTTCCTGACTGTCATGGAACGCTGTAGACCAGGCTGGCCATGAACTCACAGAGATCTGCCTGCCTCTGACTCCTAAACTCTGAGATTAAAGGCGTATCCACCATGCCAAGCTCACTTTATAATGTTAAAAGGTCTGATTCCCAAAAAACAGAAAGATACAAAGGGATACAAAATCACATATATGCCATTTCCAGTAAACAACATGTTAATAGTTTAGTTCGCCCGGTTCCTAGTGGGGACCCCTCCCTGAGGTCTCTGTACCTTTCTAGGCGGAACTCCTCAGGCTCTGGCCAGTACTCAGGATCCCGATGAAGAGGAAAGGTTGGTACCATAACTACAGTCCCTTTGGGAATGAACACTCCATTGATTTCCACATCCTTCTTAGAGATCCTGTCTAGCCTGCTAGCAGCCGGGTACAATCTGAGAGTTTCATTCACTACCATGTCCAGGTACTCCATGTCCATCAGGGCATCATAGGTGACAGGTGCCTGGGAAGAGAGAACATGTTTGCAGATGAGGTTTGGACTCACTCTTCAACCCAGTTTGTAGTGCTCTGGGTTGAAACTCAGAAACTCCAAGGGCTAACCTCAATTAGCTTAGCCTTAATAAATCATTCTGCACCTATGATGACCTTTGTCCTGACTATGGCCCATTAGGATGTGAAGTATAATTTTTAATATAGGAGCCATTTGGGACACTCCCTTGTCCAGATCCCCTCATCCTCAGCATTGCTGTGCTCTTGATTTCTTTATCATGTGACCATATATGACCAATCTATTATGACTGTTGCAGTCAGACAGAGTCCACTGAGGTCACTGTCTCATCACCATATACTGTCCGTATACACCAAGGGAATAACATCATTGCAAGGAACAAACTCCCCACTCGGTTCACATCAGGCTTTTTAGATTATTCTGGTTTTGCATATGCATGTGTGTGCATGTTCATGGCATGTGCACAGTTGCTGTGCGTTGGCCTGTATGTGGAAGCTAGAGAACAACCTTGGGTGTCCTTTCTCGTGGAGTTTACTTTTTACCACACGCATATTTTGAAACAGATTTTCAATAGTCTGAAACTCATCAAGTAGTCTGGGTTGGCTGGCTCCAGGAGCAGACAGGCTCACACTGTCTGCCTCCTCAGTGCTCCACTTACGACTTTTTCCCCACATGGGTTCTGGAAATCAAGCTCGGATCCTCATAAACAGCATTGTGTGATTGAACTGTGTCCCCAGCTTCTCAGACTCGGCAGTTTCTGCTAACTACCTCCTTTGGGAGTAGTGAGAGGGGCGAGTTTGAATGAAGTAGAAACTCCTGGGAAGATGGCACACTAGAAGCTGCCTCTGTGTGTGAAGAGTCAGAACAACAAGTACACAAACCAAACACAGTCTATGTCAAGGAGAGAGGAGGAGCCTCAGAAACACAAAGGAGGCAGCAGGACATGAAAAAAGCACGGTGGAGAAAATGGATGATTCATAGAAAAGAAGCCAAGCTGAAGATGGCCTGGCTGCCCTGTTCCCAGTTCCAGGGGAGGGGAAGGCAAAGGCCCTCCAAAAAACCAAGAGGCTAGGTGAAAGGGGCGGGGAGTCCTATGTCCAGGACACTCCCACAGCCTCCACAGACTTCAGAACCAGCGAGGAGTGAGGTGACATGGGGGTTGACTTCTGCAGCCGTGGGGAGGAGTTCCCAGTGTCACTGGGAATGACTGAGAAGGTAGAAGCTAGTTGACATCTTCCCCCCCCCCCCCCAGACAGGGTTTCTCTGTGGTTTTTGGAGCCTGTCGGGGAACGAGCTCTTGTAGACCAGGCTGGTCTCGAACTCACAGAGATCCGCCTGCCTCTGCCTCCCCGAGTGCTGGGATTAAAGGCGTGCGCCACCACCGCCTTTAATAGTTGACATCTTTATAGAGAACCTTTGATTAGAAACTGAACTGCTCAGGGAGGCAGAAGATAGGGACCAATCACAAGACAAGGAGGCTGAATTTAATGTGCCACAACCCTAGGGCAAGAGACCACCGAAGAGACTGTAAAGTGGGAGGGTTAGATGTTTAGGAGCTTAAAAGTAAATGTGGCAGGAGGCTGAGGAAATGAAGTGCTCAGAGAAAGGTGTCCCCCATCGATTGTTCTGAACAGGTCTCCTATACCGAGTATAATTGTAGAGTGTGACAGCCCTGAGCCCAAACTCAGCAGGTGGGGCCCTCTCTGTTCTAGAGCCCCTATAATAAAGCCCTAGTGCTGTCCTTGACACACCCACAGCTGCGTCCCTCCAGCAGGCGACCAGCACTTAGGAGGTGTGGAAAGCACAAAGGCAGGCACTTCTAGCTGCATTCCCATTCAGCTGAAGCTGAGACATTAGCCACCCCAGAGGGTTTGACCTAGAGACTCCCCGAGAGAACCTGTCCAGCACACGGACTGTAATGCAAGATATGGCCAGCAGAGGGCACTGACACTC
>NW_026068010.1:315367-318209 GCF_014885135.2 Alexandromys fortis
GATGTGGGCAGACCCATCTTAAATGTGGGTGGGACATCCCATGGCCTGGGGTCCCCAACTGAATAAAGAGTGTGAGGTAAGCACCAGCGTTCAGCTCTCCTCGTCCTGACTACTAACGCAGTGTGACCAGCGGCCTCCCGCTGCTGTCACCAGCTCTTCCCCGCCATGGTGGGTCAGAACAATCCTGTCCTGAGGGGTTTGTCAGGCATTTGTCACAGTGACAGCACGAGTGACCAGGACAAACACCTTACTATTAGTAAATGTGAGTTCATTTTTCCTTCATGGAAAAAACAAAAACAGGCGGGAAATGGTAGAGTGTTCGTCCTGCAGATGCTTCACTGCGGTGGAGGAGTGTATGCAGAGGTATACAGGGAATCTTCCTGTATCCTTCCCCCAAGCTCTGCTTCGACCAGAAAACACTCTAAAATTAAAGTCTCTCCTCGCACTCGAAATTAAAGAACAGATAATACAAAGCCTCCTGAGGCCAAAAGACTGTGATGCATGACAACTTGAATTGCAAAGTAACTAATCACAAGAAGAAGCTAACAGGGGATGCAAAAGATCACACTGCTAAAAACGAATGCCTATATTTCTGGTTGATATATTTAAAAAAAGCAAATAAGTAAGGCTTGAAAACTCTTCTTATGCTGGATAATAACTAGAAATGTGGAATAAATATGAGTTTAAAAGTCATTCTGTAGCTATAATAGTAATAATATGTAGCACAGTTAATAAAAACCCAGAGACAGATATTGGCATTCAACCTGAAGGTCAGAAAAGCAAAACAGTCAGCCACCTGCTCTTACCTCTACGTCAGTCTGAAATGACGATCCTGCCTCCAGGGATATCAGAATAGGACTGTGTCTGAGAGCTGTCTCTTCCTGTGTTATAATCTCTCTAGGGCTAGGATTAAAGGCATGCACCACTATTGCCAGCTTTCTATGGCAAACTAGTGTGGCTACTAAGATTAAGGGTGTGTGTCACCACTGCCTGGTCTGTAAGACAACTAGTGGGGCTGTTTTACTCTCTGATCTTCGGGCAAGCTTTATTTATGAAATACAATTTTTTGAGGGGGGGCTTTCTAGACAGGGTTTCTCTGTAGCTTTGGAGGCTGTCCTGGAACTCGCTCTATAGACCAGACTGGCCTCAAACTCACAGAGATCCACCTGTTTCTGCCTCCTGAGTGCTGAGATTAAAGGTGTGTGCCACCACCGCCTGGTTCAAAATACAAATTAAATATCACCACAATAATAGTTTTTGTCACAAAGCTAGCATGGACTATGTTATAAACCAGGGGCCTGAAGGATGAAGAAGAGCAGGGTCCGTGGTTTCTCAGACGCTATTTACACAGAGCAGATGAAGCTGTTGAACACAATCCACCACTCACTCCCAGATGCAAATTCCCAGGCAGAGATCCAGAATCAGTGGGGTTCGAAGGGACTGAGAATCAAACTCTGCTCTGACAGATGACCCTGCACCACTGAGGACTTCTGGGCACAAAATGCTTCTCTGTGGCTGCCCTACAGGCTCTTGGACATGTAACCAGTTTACTTCTAGAAAGATTCTGTGGACTCCATAGATACCATCCATGTTCGCATCTTTCTGAAATTTGGCAGAAATGCTTCCATCCTTGACCGCTCCCCCCATGCGTATGTCCTGACACCCTCTTTCCTCTGGGCTTTTTGATTCACGCGCCATGAACCATCATGGGTTACCTTTCTGGGACTCTTTGCCTTTGGAGTTCTGAGTGTTTATCATCAGGTAAAGGAAATCCACTCGGGTCTGGAAACAGAGAAAAGTCAATGATGGACATTTAGAGGAAGGGCACAGCTGACATGTTCACAGCCTGACACATGGTCAAACCGTGAGCATTCTGACAGTAACCACATTTTACCTTCTGATTTGAATCAAGGTGATTTTGCTTCATCTTTTTTTATAAATTTGTAGAAAAAGTCCACTAGCCGGTTTGGAAAAATAGAGATACTTAGCATCTCATAAACTGGAGTAAGGAATGGAAACATAACTACAGAGAAAAAAGAGAAAGCGTAATGAAAATCTGCACTGAATTCTTACTCACTTATTAGAAATCAAATTCACCTTCTGCTAAGCTCCAGGATCCACTTGTATTTTTATTCAACTCAAAGGAAGGTGCCAAAGTGATGTTAACAGTAGTTGTGTTTATAATACATCAAAACGTAAACCACTCAAGATACGGGCTGGGGAAACACTCAGATGGTGGAGAGCATTTGCTGCGTACACGAGACCCAAGTCAGTTCCCAGTACTGGACTCTGAATGGCTCATAACTGCAAGTCCACCTCCCTCTACCGGACTCTAGAGGCACGGCACTCACGTGTCTACATACACATATGCACACATAATTAAAAATAAAACAAAATTTAAAAAATACTTAATGTAGGAAGAAATATTTGTTACATTCAGTGAACCAACATATTCACCCCACTTCCTATAGTCTCTCTGCAGCTTCTCCAGGATCCCCCTCAGACATCCCTTTCACAACTTTGGGTTGTTGTTATTTAATAAAACTCTTAAGTGTTGCTCTCATGTGCACGGGCGTGGGGCCATCCACTGAAGCATGGGAAACTGGCCACACCAACAAAGAAGAATGATTCTCTCTTCCCTAGCAGCTATCAACTGCCAAAAGTTCTCAGAAAGGGGTGGGACCTAGAGAGCATCTCCCATATCTAGGGAAGGAGTATTGGTTGGCTTGATTTTGTGGAACTGCTTTGGGCTTGAGCGTGTGATAGCTCTTTGTGTCCAGAAGATGATATTCCTCTTCACCTTCCAGCCTTTACATTCTTTTTTTTTTTTTTTTTTTTTTTT
>NW_026068010.1:321941-324787 GCF_014885135.2 Alexandromys fortis
GATGTGGGCAGACCCATCTTAAATGTGGGTGGGACATCCCATGGCCTGGGGTCCCCAACTGAATAAAGAGTGTGAGGTAAGCACCAGCGTTCAGCTCTCCTCGTCCTGACTACTAACGCAGTGTGACCAGCGGCCTCCCGCTGCTGTCACCAGCTCTTCCCCGCCATGGTGGGTCAGAACAATCCTGTCCTGAGGGGTTTGTCAGGCATTTGTCACAGTGACAGCACGAGTGACCAGGACAAACACCTTACTATTAGTAAATGTGAGTTCATTTTTCCTTCATGGAAAAAACAAAAACAGGCGGGAAATGGTAGAGTGTTCGTCCTGCAGATGCTTCACTGCGGTGGAGGAGTGTATGCAGAGGTATACAGGGAATCTTCCTGTATCCTTCCCCCAAGCTCTGCTTCGACCAGAAAACACTCTAAAATTAAAGTCTCTCCTCGCACTCGAAATTAAAGAACAGATAATGCAAGGCCTCCTGAGGCCAAAAGACTGTGATGCATGACAACTTGAATTGCAAAGTGACTAATCACAAGAAGAAGCTAACAGGGGATGCAAAAGATCACACTGCTAAAAACGAATGCCTATATTTCTGGTTGATATATTTAAAAAAAGCAAATAAGTAAGGCTTGAAAACTCTTCTTATGCTGGATAATAACTAGAAATGTGGAATAAATATGAGTTTAAAAGTCATTCTGTAGCTATAATAGTAATAATATGTAGCACAGTTAATAAAAACCCAGAGACAGATATTGGCATTCAACCTGAAGGTCAGAAAAGCAAAACAGTCAGCCACCTGCTCTTACCTCTACGTCAGTCTGAAATGACGATCCTGCCTCCAGGGATTTCAGAATAGGACTGTGTCTGAGAGCTGTCTCTTCCTGTGTTATAATCTCTCTAGGGCTAGGATTAAAGGCATGCACCACTATTGCCAGCTTTCTATGGCAAACTAGTGTGGCTACTAAGATTAAGGGTGTGTGTCACCACTGCCTGGTCTGTAAGACAACTAGTGGGGCTGTTTTACTCTCTGATCTTCGGGCAAGCTTTATTTATGAAATACAATTTTTTGAGGGGGGGCTTTCTAGACAGGGTTTCTCTGTAGCTTTGGAGCCTGTCCTGGAACTCGCTCTATAGACCAGACTGGCCTCAAACTCACAGAGATCCACCTGTTTCTGCCTCCCGAGTGCTGAGATTAAAGGTGTGTGCCACCACCGCCTGGTTCAAAATACAAATTAAATATCACCACAATAATAGTTTTTGTCACAAAGCTAGCATGGACTATGTTATAAACCAGGGGCCTGAAGGATGAAGAAGAGCAGGGTCCATGGTTTCTCAGACGCTATTTACACAGAGCAGATGAAGCTGTTGAACACAATCCACCACTCACTCCCAGATGCAAATTCCCAGGCAGAGATCCAGAATCAGTGGGGTTAGAAGGGACTGAGAATCAAACTCTGCTCTGACAGATGACCCTGCACCACTGAGGACTTCTGGGCACAAAATGCTTCTCTGTGGCTGCCCTACAGGCTCTTGGACATGTAACCAGTTTACTTCTAGAAAGATTCTGTGGACTCCATAGATACCATCCATGTTCGCATCTTTCTGAAATTTGGCAGAAATGCTTCCATCCTTGACCGCTCCCCCCATGCGTATGTCCTGACACCCTCTTTCCTCTGGGCTTTTTGATTCACGCGCCATGAACCATCATGGGTTACCTTTCTGGGACTCTTTGCCTTTGGAGTTCTGAGTGTTTATCATCAGGTAAAGAAAATCCACTCGGGTCTGGAAACAGAGAAAAGTCAATGATGGACATTTAGAGGAAGGGCACAGCTGACATGTTCACAGCCTGACACATGGTCAAACCGTGAGCATTCTGACAGTAACCACATTTTACCTTCTGATTTGAATCAAGGTGATTTTGCTTCATCTTTTTTTATAAATTTGTAGAAAAAGTCCACTAGCCGGTTTGGAAAAATAGAGATACTTAGCATCTCATAAACTGGAGTAAGGAATGGAAACATAACTACAGAGAAAAAAGAGAAAGCGTAATGAAAATCTGCACTGAATTCTTACTCACTTATTAGAAATCAAATTCACCTTCTGCTAAGCTCCAGGATCCACTTGTATTTTTATTCAACTCAAAGGAAGGTGCCAAAGTGATGTTAACAGTAGTTGTGTTTATAATACATCAAAACGTAAACCACTCAAGATACGGGCTGGAGAAACACTCAGATAGATGGTGGAGAGCATTTGCTGCGTACACGAGACCCAAGTCAGTTCCCAGTACTGGACTCTGAATGGCTCATAACTGCAAGTCCACCTCCCTCTACCGGACTCTAGAGGCACGGCACTCACGTGTCTACATACACATATGCACACATAATTAAAAATAAAACAAAATTTAAAAAATACTTAATGTAGGAAGAAATATTTGTTACATTCAGTGAACCAACATATTCACCCCACTTCCTATAGTCTCTCTGCAGCTTCTCCAGGATCCCCCTCAGACATCCCTTTCACAACTTTGGGTTGTTGTTATTTAATAAAACTCTTAAGTGTTGCTCTCATGTGCACGGGCGTGGGGCCATCCACTGAAGCATGGGAAACTGGCCACACCAACAAAGAAGAATGATTCTCTCTTCCCTAGCAGCTATCAACTGCCAAAAGTTCTCAGAAAGGGGTGGGACCTAGAGAGCATCTCCCATATCTAGGGAAGGAGTATTGGTTGGCTTGATTTTGTGGAACTGCTTTGGGCTTGAGCGTGTGATAGCTCTTTGTGTCCAGAAGATGATATTCCTCTTCACCTTCCAGCCTTTACATTCTTTTTTTTTTTTTTTTTTTTTTTT
>NW_026068010.1:328286-339695 GCF_014885135.2 Alexandromys fortis
TCTTTTTGAGACAGGGTTTCTCTATGTAGCTTTGGAGCCTGTCCTGAAACTCGCTCTGTAGACCAGGCTGGCCTCACAGAGATCCTCCTACCACTGCCTCCCAAGTGCTGGGATTAAAGGTGTGAGCAACCACACCTGGATTACAGTGAATTTTATAATGGGTCCTCTCGGCATGAAGTCAAAAGCCAATCTCAGAAGACCGACCCTTGGAAAGGAACTCCCACCTGTTACCAGATTCATTTTCTAAGAAATTCCCTCTCCATCATCACCTCCTTGAGTTTTCCACTGGTGAAAGTTGGAGAGAGCAGTGTTCAAGTCTCTTCCATTCTTCATCTTCAGATGTGGTGATGGCCTTTTTCATAGTACCCGCTGGACCAAAAGTCTAGAGTTCAAATAGAAAGACAGCTTACCTTGCTGAAATTATGTATATGTCCATAGCCACAGAAAATATATCAAACAAATATCACTTGCCTAACAAGTATCTACTGATCTTGTTAAGTGGCAGGCCCTTGTTTATTCTCAATACATCTTCATTGAAGACACCTCACAGGATGTCATCTATCTACAGGGCATGGCTTCATGTCTTTATTTCAAAGTCTCTTCTTAAGTGGAAACCCTTCTTGCACAGGGGAAAACTGTTCTTTGGTGCAGGCTGTTGCACATGGGGCTGCTTGAGTCCTGAGGCAGAGAGCATTGTGGTCGCCAAGGTACTGGCTTCTGCTTCCATTTTAGAAGCAATTGTTTTCATAAAGGGACTTTTCTGCTTATGCAGCCCCTAGGGAAATCTATGCATCTTCCCAAGAGAAAACTTCAAAGGTAGAGAGAGGGTCTTGGCCTGAGGGCCAGAGAAGAAAGTCTTTCTTGTGCCCCAAGGACCTTGGTACCAATAGCATAGATTCTGAGAAACTGCTTGCTCAGCTCTGTATGCACGCTGTCACAAGTATATCCACTGCCCTACACTGGAGCTTATATAGAGGGAATAAGAAAAAATGAGGTCCCAGAACCTTCCTTCCTGGGAACATATTGAAAACAAGAGATCCCTACTATAAAACTAAAGAATGACAAAAATGCTATAATCAGTCAGTTAAAGGCTTACTGTGAGATATTTTGTAAAGCTTGCATTCTAGAAAGCGTCAAATGATTCTACACATAACTTCGTTAACGTACAAATAATTTAAGACTGTCTAAAATACTGTACCTGCATGAACATCCAACCTAGACACAGATTGTAAAATAAAAGATCCTATGCTTTACAGACCTCCCAAAATTTGTAACTTCCAGATTTGACAGCTGCTGCCCAAGGATGTTGCCTCAGGTACAACAGTCTGTTTTGTACTTTGCTTTTCCACCGGGGATGTTTAATGGGGAAGTGAAAAAGAGATCCAGGACTCTGATGTTTGCCAAATGTTTTATGTAGTCACTATGCTATATAGATAAAGAAGATCTCTGTTTGGGAGAGAGAGAGAGCAGCTGAGCCCTCAGAAGTGCATTCAGTTCCCCGCTGACTCCACACCTTGTCTTTGGGACCTTAACATGGCTGAAGCTGGACTTCAACAGTTCTTCCATGTGCATATGCCCCCACAGACACACAATTAAAAAACAATAAGCCTGTGAATGGGTGATCCTAAGTTCTTCTTTGACTCACCTCTTATGACCCAAAAGAAATACAATATGGGCAGCATCAGAAACCAACTTAGAAATATGCACAAAGATGTCTTTGAGCCCAAATCTCCATAAAACAATGAACAGTACAAAAATTTTTCAGGAGAGAAACTGAAAATGTAAGTGTTTAAAAAGTGACAGACTCAAGCCGGGCGGTGGTGGTACACATCTTTAATCCCAGCACTCAGGAGGCAGAGGCAGGCAGATCTCTGTGAGTTCGAGACCAGCCTGGTCTACAGAGCTAGTTCCAGGACAGGCTCCAAAGCTACAGAGAAACCCTGTCTTGAAAAACCAGAAAAAAATATTTCCCCTATATTTATTTAAATTTTTTATCAAAAATCATACTGAGCTTTTAAATTGAGACAAAAATATTCATAATTAAGATAGAAAAGCAAAGGTCTGAGAAACAACCACACAATTCTTTAAAAAAAAAAAAAGGAGGAATTAATCCACACAATGTCACTCTTTAAGAGGGAATGGTCCCCAAAGAGGGGAAAACACTGTGGTCAATTGATTGAAGAAATTAGATGAGAAAGAATCCCACACAACTAATAGGACTGATAAGCTTTGGCGGGAACAGCCTCTCCCAAAATAGTATTGGAACAGTTGGACATGCATGGTATAATAGGAATCTTTACCTGACCTTTGTATCTCATACCAAAAAATTGCAAATAGACCATAGATGTAAATGTAAAATATGAAACTATTAGTTACCATTAAAAAATAAGAAAGCTAAGCAAAATATTCTCAAACGTGACCCTGAAAGCATCCATAAAAATGCATCAGACATTGCCAAGAAGAAAAGACAGGATTCTGACGCGACTACCACACATTTACAAGAGGAAGTTCCACAGTGAAGGGACAGTCCACACTACTCGTACACACAGTCAGATGAGGGGATACCACTCAGAATGTGGTATCAATACTGACCTTATCTTGTATACTGGCTGGAATATATTATTTTTACACTCATACAAGACATTACCATTTACAAAAACCAAGACTTTTCTGAGCACGGTGATGGCTCTTTCTCGTGATTATGAAATTCTTTCCAGATTAAAATTGAATGATTATGACGAAAGCTTTAAGAAAAATAAATAAATAAAATAAAATTGAATGAAAGTAAGTCATTATTTTCTATAAAGGACACCTACCCGACGGTTTGTGAAGACGGAGTAGCATCTTTCACCAGCACTGTCTTGATGATTTCTGGATCCGTGATAGCCAACACAGGCTGTCGGCCATCATAAAACCTGAGGTGGGAAAATAGGTGGACTCAACCTCAGAAGCCAGATTCTGCACCTGGATACACACCTGGGACTCTAGACTTCACCCCTGAGGCTGCACTGGCCACACCCCCAGTTATATATATAGCACAGCAACATGTGTCCCAACTTCAAGTTCTAACCATAGAAGCCACTGGGGTCACGCGAAATGAAGGGTAGCGTGGCTAAAGCAGGGAAGAGACACTTAGGACAAAATGGCCCTTCAAAGACTCCTGTGAAGAGTGAACTCTGGAACATAGGTTAAGGCTAGGCAAATGTACATGGTTATTGCCAATACCATCCTTTGGTGTCTAAATTTGTCAGCATCTGGGTTGGAGGTGTGGCTCAGTGGTAGAGCCCTTGTCTATCAAGTGTGTGGCACTGGGTTTGACCCCCAGAGATCTCTTCTTCAAAGGTAGCAGAATTAAATAGACAGAAAATACCCATATACACTTCCAGCAAATTTAATTTTTTTAGGATAAAGATGTTTTTAAAGTGGATATAAATGAATTCCTAATTTGCTTACTTACATCTCCCTGTCTGTCTCTCAAAAGCATACATTACTTTTAAGTTAATATAGAGGAGTTCTGGGTTTAACTAAAAGTGAATTGGTAAAGATATGATCTTGCATTTCTGAGCCCATATCAGAAGGTTCTGAGCATTAGGAGCAAAGACATTGCGTCTTGGAGCCCTTGGTTCGTCAGTCTGGAGGATGTCCTAGTAGGCAACGGCCCTAATGGAATTCATGCTGTTTGAATTAACAACTGTGACGGATTAGACCCTGGCAGGACAACCTCCAAAGACTTTGTCCTCATGCAGTGAGTGCTTCATTCTACAAGCCTACCCAATGGAAGTTTCCAGACTACTCACCTCCATATTTTCCCATACTTTTTATAGCAGTCTATATCAAATTTCCACAAACCCTGGGGAGAGAAATAAAGTTAAATCCATTATTAGCCTGTATACAATGGATCTTTCTCTAACTGGGGTGCAAATGACTCAATTTCTGTGAAATCAGGCTTCCTGTCCCACACTGGTGATTAGAGGCAAGTTCTTTTTAGAGACACCTGAAGGGAATAGGGGAGGCTAGAAGTGGTGTCTGGAATGGAGGGTTTAAGGCTGTTTTTGGATTTTCTCAATGTTGGATCTGTTGAAAGAACTGTCCTTACTTATGGATACCGAGCAGCTTCTCATCTGAGGGGTGTGTGTGTGTGTGTGTGTGTGTGTGTGTGTGTGTGTGTGTTGTCTTTGAAATTCTAGACCACTCTGAGTTGTTCCTCAAGATTCCAAAGTAAGGGAATGTGTATAAAACTCCCAGGGTCTAGACTCTTCTGTCTCCCAGTTCAGTGTTACCTCACTTGTTTTATTAGTATCTAAAGTAAGGGAATGTGTATAAGCCTCCCAGGGTATAGACTGTTCTGTCTCCTTGTTCAGGGCTATCCCACTTGTTTTATTAGTATGAGAGTGACAGAGTGAAGCCACACTTGGTGGCACACACCTGTAATCCTAGCCCCCAGGAAAAAAGCCAGAAGATGGACAAGTTGAGGCCAGGATGGGTTGCATGTTGAGACCTCATCTCAACATCTAGAGGAGCGGAAACAAAAAGAGCCACAACTTGTCAAGGTGCAGAATAAGAAACTGCAGAAACTGCACTGAATGGGCCATCTCATCTGTCTAACAGTTCCCCTTCCCTAGGCACAGGGATCATTGTAAAACAAGGGCAGAAAGGCTGCATGAGCCAGAGACAGAAAACGTTGCAACCAAGTGTTTCCACGGACACAACAAGGCAGTTGCACACAGGAACTCACAGTGATTGTGAAAGCAGGCACAGGACCTGAGCGAGAACAAACCAGACAAACTGCTAGCATGGGAAGGAGAGAAGGCACGAAATCCCACCCCTACCTGAGGAGCGCTTGGCAATTGGCCACTGCTGGGAGGGGACTAGTTAGTGTTTCTTAAGGGTGTGGCTCTTGATAGACCCCCCGCGATCCTGTGATGGCCACACAACTTCCAGTGCACAGGCAGCACAAACTGGACTTCACGGGTTACAGACTGGATGGGCAGGGAAGGAGGGGTGGCCCGAGGGGACCTGATCAGAATGCATAGCATGAAATTCTCAGAGAACTAAGGAAAATTGAGAAAACAACCAGGGAAATCAAAAAATTAAGCGATATAAAGAAAAGAGAGAGAAAGTGAGAGGCTGAGTGGATACGAGGGGAAAATCGTGACGGAATGCGGGAATCAATGAGAGGCTCCCTTTCTACAGCAGGACAGAGCAAAGGAAACACTAGCTCTGAGCTTTTGACGCCAAGGTGAGAAAAGGAAATGTTCTTCCTGTCCTTAAAGCCGTGACTTAAGGCAAAAGAAGGTTCAGGAAGGGAAATGTGATGGGAAGATTATGAAAACCCCTTTCGAGGGTTTCCTAGGCAGCCACGAGGCAATGGTGGTCTCATCTAGACCTCAAGTCTGCAGTAGGCATCTAAATCTGAAACTTGGACTCTGACAGGCCACTGCAGTCTTTGGGGAAGGAAATTCTAGCAGAGAGCAGCCTGCTTGAGGCTCTACTGATGGCCTTCAGTGCCTGAGTTTGTTATCTGCTAGTCAGGCGCCAGCCTCTACTGACCAAGCAAGTCACAATGAATCAGGCAACGTTAATAACACGTGTGGCATTTATAGTGCACTTTTCAAGAGCTCTAGAGATTTGGTAAAACCATCCTTTCTATAAAGGACTTTGCCTCCACTTAGAAAAGCAAAAATTCATTTGCCCTGTGTATCTGAGGGCGAGAAACAAGCACCACCTTGTCTCAGCCACACCCCAGCCGCATCCTGCTCACACTGGCCCTCAGCGTGCTGCCTTGGAGGAAAAGAACCAACACAGAAAGCCGTTATTCTTTGGAACTCTCAAAGATGGCCTGGGTACTAAAACCTGCATGGAGCCATTGAAGTAACTGCAGGGGACTTAGCAGTCCCTGAGAGGTTTCTGGTAAGGGGGAGTTCCCTGTAGTCAATACACAGACTAACCTGATGCCCGGATGCTGCAGAGCTGGCCAGCAGGAAGAAAAGAAATGCTGCTCCAGAGTCGGGTATGAAGTCTAGTCTAGTGCACACAGGCTGGCGCGGCGCTACCGTGACCAGGCATGGTTTCCCATGAGTGCTGGCTTAGGAACCTGTGCCTTCCTGGAGGCTCCATTGATGAAAACCCCAGACTTCTGCTGCTCCTTACAACCTGTGTGCGAAGTCCTGAACGCTGGGCTTTAACGTGTCTGCAGCCACTGTTTCCTAACAAAAGCAACGTTTAAAGGGATGTCAACAAGTCCTAATGGGAAGCCCAAGCACGCTCCTGGTAGGACACACAGTTTTCGGTGGTCTAACCCCCCTACACTTCATCCCGAGGACTGGCATTTGCATCTATGGAAGTGACCCATAAACGGATACATACGAAGTTGCATCCGTAAGAAGAATAGTAAGAGCTCAAACAGTACTCACATTTCGGTAGCCCAAAACGGTGCCCAGAAAAGGAAGAGGTTTGGGTCCAGGAATGCCAAGCTTCTTAAAAAACCCCATAAGAATAGGTCCCATATCTGTAAAGTAAAAGAAAACGCCAGGAACATTTCAGCGTGGTCCAACCAGCAACTGAGACCCTCCCTCGGGACCCGTGCTACCTGTCCTCAGCTGTGAAAACAGGCACTGAGTGGGAAATGGTTCTGGATACGGCAAGGCAAAATGAACGAGCTACCCAGAGGGAAGGGTGTTTCAGGTGAGGGTTCCGGTAGGATGCATAATAGGAATTTGTGAAAATTATGTTGGGGGATGAGAAAAAACAATAGGCATACGTATGCACAGGGGACAACCCTCAACCCTACACACCTCCCTCCATGCTAAGAAAAGCCAGGAGGCAAGGAAAGTGAGAAAAAGTTTAAGCACCTTCCGTGATCTTGCCACTCCTAAAACTCAGAAGGGTTATGGTGGCCACTTGTTAATGAGTTTTCTGATTTGATGTTGATTAGTCTAGGTGCAGACTGAGAGTCGGCTACATCTTCCCAGGAGCAAGTCTTGACAAAACCCTCTGAGTGTGGGAGGGAACCATAAAGCTGGGAGCTCAAAGGATCGGCAATAATGTCAGTAGCAAATGCACTACCCAAGTGTTGATTTCAACTTCTCCATGTTCTCTTCGGGTGTTCCAACAGGGAAAGGAAAGAGGGGCCTGGATATCACCCCAACTCCAGTTACAGATAGGGAGAAGCTTGGGAGCTACTCACATGTAGACAAGCACCAGGCTAGTAGCCAGCAGCACCCAGGTTTGTGTGGAAAAGTTGGAGATCAGCACCATCTCAGCTTTCCTTCAGCAGTTCTGGCTCCAACTTTCCTTCCCAGCACAGAGTCTTGCAGCGCTTCCCTGCCCTGCCCAGCTGAGATCTTTGAGGCCAGTCTTCGGTATTTATGTGCTAGGAAAGGAGGAGGTGTCAGCGAGGCAGCCAAGAGAAAAGTCCTCCCTTGCACTGCCTGAACTCGGAGAACTGAGATGGCCTTTTCAGTGACAACTGTTAAAAGTTCATGGAGAATTCTGCTCTGACCTCTTTTGAGTGCATATTCGAGGTGAATATTTGTTCTTTTAGAAACTCAAATAGATCCATTGGCATTCCATTTCTTCTAATTTGCAGATATCTTTCATGCCCATTCTCATTCCGAAACTCGTTTAAACATACAGATAAATCAATCTACATCTTTACCAGTGCAAGGCTATCTTTTCTAGTTGTGTGTGTGTGTGTGTATGTGTGTGCAGTGTACGCAGAAGTCGACACTGGGTGTTGCCCTCTGTTATTTCCACCTTTTTTTCAAGACAGGATCTATTACTGAACCCAGAGCTTGCCACTTCAGCTAGACTGGCTAGGAAGCCAGGCCCTGGGAACCGCCTTTTTCTAACACATACCCTTCCTCTCATTTCTAAGGTTGTAGACATTTGCCACCAGCCCAGTGAATACATGGGTACTAGAAATTTTAACTTGGGTCCCTTTCCCAGCAACCTTTCAGAGTCTTTTCCATAGCCCCCAAATTATTTTTCCTATAAAGCTCCTCTGTGCTGTTTAGGACTAGAAATTATTCATCCAAACACAACTCGGAAAAAAATTGAGCCTGGTAGAGTGATTTCTCACCCATCACACCCAACAAGGAGACTCACCCTGTGTGCTAGCTAGTTAAGTCAACTTGACACATGTAGCAGGAAGCCACTTGTTTGTTTTCCCAGCTTCCCAGACTCCCAAAATAATCACACAGAAACTATTATTTAAATCACTGCTAGGCCAATCACTTAAGTGTATTGCTAGCTAGCTTTTATTACATCTAGTATTAACCCATTTCCAGTATTTTATATTTTACCATGAAGGTGTGGCCTACTGGCAAGGTTCCAACATATGTGTCTCTGACAGTGGTTCCATGGTTTCTCCTCGACTCTGCCTTCTTTGTCCCAGCATTCAGTTTAGTTTTCCCTGACATGTGCCCCATTTTCAAGCACAGAGTGGATCTGTCACCATTAAGCAAGTTGTGGCATTCTGCTCACAAACCCCATTTAAATGCTTGACCTCCTGAAAGAGCCAGAGTTTGTGCTGGCAGCATGGCCCAGAAAGCTGCCATTTTAAAACCACACAGCTTTTTTTCTGCTACCACTGAATCAGGACAACTTCTCCTAAGGTAGCTGTAGCACACCACCAGCCAGAAAGAAAAATGCAGCTAAACTTTGTTTTTCTGTGTCTAGAGTTCCTTTCCAAGCTTTCTCAGGTTTTACATGGATATAGTCGACCACTATATAGTAGAGAGCCAATTTGTAGTAGGAGGCCACTTGTTCATTTCCTGGCTTCTCAGACTCCGGAAATAACCACACAGAAACTGTATTAATTAAATCACTGCTTGACCCATTAGCTCTAGCTTCTTATTGGCTAACTCTTACATCTTAATTTAACCCATTTCTATTAATCTGTGTATCATCACGTGACTGTGGCTTACCAGGTAAAGTTCCATCTGGCTCCCTCAGGACTACATGGCTTCTCTTTCACTTCTCTTCCTTCTTTCTCCTAGCGTTCAATCTAGTTTTCCTAGCTCTGCTCTACCCCATCACAGGCCCAAAACAACTTCTTTTTTTTTTTTAAAGATTTATTTATTATGTAAACAACATTCTGCCTCCATGTTGCTGACACACGAGAAGAGGGCGCCAGATCTCATTACAGATGGTTGTGACCCACCATGTGGTTGCTGGGAATTGAACTCGCGACCTGTGGAAGAACAGTCAGTCGCTTAACCACTGAGCCATCTCTCCAGCCCCCAAAACAACTTCTTTATTAACCAATGGTATTCACAGCATACAGAGCGAATCCCACATCAGACAGGAGCTAGAATCATTGTAGAGAAGGGAGTATCAACTGAGAAAATGGCTCCATGAAATGGGGCTTTGGTAAGCCTGTTGGACATTTTCTTAATTAGTGATTGATGGAGGAGGGTCCAGACCATTGTGGATAGGACCACACCTGGGCAAGAGGTCCTGGCTTCTATAAGAAAGCAAGCTGAGCAAGCCATGGGGAATAAGCCAGTAAGAAGCACCCATCTATAGCTTCTGCATGGTCATGGTGTTCCATCACAGCATAGTAACCCTGACTAAGACATCCTACTTTGGAGTACTGTGTTCTTCCCTGCAAAACTGATCAATTTTCTCTCTAAACTCTACTACAGTTGGGAGAGTCTGGGGTGCTGTGCAACCGCTATAGTGACAACTGCCTTACTATTGGTGGCTGAGGGGCTTACTGCTGCTTGCTTCTTTTGTACCCATTGCCCTTAGATATATAATTTTTTCAGCTGAATGGGTACATATCTTGGCCAATGATTTGTCTAACTTGCAGTCTATGACAGGGCAATTTGAGAGGTTGCTAAACACTGCCTAGAGATCCATCAGATTCAATGCCATCCATCCATCTGTGGTCTTTCCTGTAGGGACCACTTGTCAACAGAATCCTGGTCAATCACCCTGAGCGTATACTAAGGGTGGCTGTGACAGAGGCACTTCACGGAAGTTTATTAACATGGTCAGGCTAGATACATAGGTCCTGTTCAACTTACTGGCCAGGATATCTACTAGATACAAAATATCCAGTAAGGGCCTACAGATATAATATTGACTATTACCTAAACAATTCCTTGACAGTCTCACAATTTGGTAAGGAAAATATGCATGGAAACTCCCAATAATAAAGGGGTGAAGAACAATGGAGCATGAAAGAGAAGGAAGAGGCCAGATTCACCACTTCTTCAAGACCCCAGTCCTGCAGCAACTGGCTCATTGATGTGGGAGTGTCATATATCAATCTGTTGATTTCATTGGTTAAGTAATAAAGAAACTGCTTGGCCCTGATAGGTTAAAACATAGGTGGGAGGAGTAAACAGAACAGAATGCTGGGAGGAAGAGGAAGTGAGCTCAGACTTGACAGCTCTGCTCTCTGGAGCAGAGACACCAGGCTCCTCTCTCCCAGGCAGCTCCGACCCAGGATGGACGTAGGCTAGAATCTTCCTGGTAAGCGCACCTAGCAGTGCTACACAGATGATTAGAAATGGGCTAAATTAATATGTGAGAATTAGCCTAGAAGAGGCTAGATAGAAATGGGCCAAGCAGTGTTTAAATGAATACAGTTTGTGTGTTGTTATTTCGGGCATAAACTAGCAGGCGGCCGGGGTGCCGGGGACGCAGCCCTGCCGCTCATATTACTACAGCTCATGACTGCAACAACAGCCTTAATCTATATATGAAAACAGACCCAACATAGCCTTATCTCTCCTGAGGGCTCAGTCTCTTTGTCAGGATGCATTTAGACTAAGTTTCGAATACATAAACTTGAGGGTATGCATTTAAATCAGAGAAATTGCACTTACCGAATCACAATAATGGTGTTTGAGTTTTTATTTTTTTTATTTATTTTTTTCCCTTCACCTTGGTTTCAATTAACATAAGATCATAGCCCAGGAGATTAACTGTTTATGCTTTTACTCCTAGAGACACAGAAAAAAGCCTTGGGTCGCTAAACAAGCTCCTGAGAAAGAAATTACTTTTCACCTGGGTGCAGGCAGGAACCCAGCTGGACCTGAAAGGAAAGTCTCCAAAGAAATTCCCTTTAATTCAACGAGCAAGACGCCAATGCAAATCAAGCACTTCCTTCCTCCCTTAGCCAGGAGTGGGTTGGGGTGGAGGGGGGGGTGCGGGTGTTACTATGGTTACCAAAGCTATATTCCCAGCCACCAGGAAAAGAAGTGGAAATGCTCAGAAAGAGCACCAGCACTGCTACACTTTTCTACAATTAGTAATCTCAAACTTCTAGCTTAACTAGTTTCACTTAAGAAATGTAGTCGGTACACAAAAATGTCTTAGAACTTTGTATTGATTTAAAGTCCCATTCTTTTTTTTTCTAGATTTTTTTCTTGTTTTTATTGAGCTATAAATTTTCTC
>NW_026068010.1:339823-379931 GCF_014885135.2 Alexandromys fortis
ACAGATGGTTGTGAGCCACCATGTGGTTGCCGGGAATTGAACTCAGGACCTTTGGAAGAGCAGGCAATGCTCTTAACCACTGAGCCATCTCTCCAGCCCTTACTCAGGAAATCTTGTCTTTTTCTCCTTCCTTTGTAGATCCATGTATGTCTCTCTTAGGGTCCTCTTTGTTGTCTAGGTTCTCTGGGATTGTGAATTGTAGGGCTGGTTCTTCTTTGCTTTATGTCTGTCTAAAAGTCACTTATGAATGAATACATATTATATTTATCTTTCTGGGTCTGGGTTACCTCACTCAATATGGCTTTTTTTTCTAGATCCATCCATTTGCCTGCAAATTTCAAGATATCATTATTTTTTACTGCTGTGTAGTACTCCATTGCGTAAATGTACCACATTTTCTTTATCCATTTTTTTGGTTGAGTGGCATGTAGGTTGTTTCCAGGTTCTTACTATTACAAATAAGGCTGCTATGAACATAGTTGAGCATATGTCCTTGTGATATGATTGAACATCTATTGCTGGGTCTTGAGGAAGGTTGTTTCCTAATTTTCTGAGAAATTGACATACTGATTTCCAAAGCAGCTGTACAAATTTGCACTCCCACCAGTAATGGAGGAATGTTCTCCTTACCCCACATCCTCTTCAACATAAGCTGTGATCAGTGTTTTTGATACTGGCTATTCTGATAGGTGTAAGATGGAATCTCAGCGTTGTTTTGATTTGCATTTCTCTAATGGCTAAAGATGTTGAGCATTTCCTTAAGTGTCTTTCAGCTATTTGAGATTCGTCTGCTGAGAGTTCTCTATTTAAGTCTGTATCCCATTTTTTTTTAATTGGCGATTTCTCAGAAATTGCACTTACTGAATTACAACAATGGTGTTTTTTTTTTTAAATCCCTTCATATAAGAAAGCTATCAGGGTATATAAAAGGCGATGGGTCACATGCTTCTGGCATTAAGACTCTATCCTGGACCAGTTGGCAGGAGGTGTCTGGTTGGCCAGGCCCCTGAAAGCGTCTCTGTCCTTCGTAGGCGCCAGAGTGATGATATGTCTCATGGTCCTCAGCAGGTGTTTCATGAGCCCTCATCCTGTAAGGAAACCTAAGAACCCCAATGGGTCAGAAAAGACAGACATGGAAGTGGGAGGGAGACCAGCTGGGAAGCTGATCTGTGGACTGGAACAGAGAAGAGAGGTTCATGGGTCACTAGTGAGTGTGACCAAACTGCGGTACATGCAGATATGAACATCCATTGTGAATAACATGCTGCTATTAACCAATGTAATGTATTATGATAAAAATTAGTGCAATAGAAAATTAACTTTTTTTGGGGGGAGGAGGGAGACAGGATCTCTCTACATAGCCCTGACTCTCCTAGAACTCAGTATGTATGACCAGGCTGTCCTTGAACTCACAGAGATCCATGTGCCTCTGCCTCCTGAGTGCTGGAATTAAAGACGCGCGCCACTACATCTGGCAGAAAAGAACTGTTTTTAAGTGAACAATTTAATTAGCACACTTGATGTGGGAGTGTCATATATCAATCTGTTGATTTCATTGGTTAAGTTATAATAAACCAGCTGCTTGGCCTCATGGCTTGGAACATAGATGGGAGGAGTAAACAGAATAGAATTCTGGGCGGAAGAGGAAGTGAGGTCAGACTCTGCTCTGCTCCAGGAGAGACCCGACAGCTCTGCTGGAGCAGAGACGCCATGCTCAGCTCTCCCAGGCAGATGCACGCAATGAAGCTCCTCCAATCCCGGATGGATGTAGGCTAGAATCTTCCCAGTAAGCGCACCTTGGGGTGCTTACACACATCATTAGAAATGGGCTAGTCCAGGTGCAAGAATTAGCCTGTAAGGGCTAGAGTTCATGGGCCAAGCAGTTCTTTAAATGAATACAGTTTGTGTGTTGTTATTTCGGGCATAAGCTAGCCAAGCGGCCGGGGTGTTGGGGACGCAGCCCCGCCGTTCATATTTCAACACACACTCACTTTTGTGCATACACCTCTGCTAATCTGAAGTGTGTGTGGATTCCTTCCTGGTCTCTCTCCCTTTTCTGACCAACCATTGTGTCTGTCTTTGTAGGACGACTCACTCTGGGTCCTTCAAATCATGAAGATGACACTCTTTCACTTAGCATGATGCTTGTCAGGTTCTTCTGGAGCATAGCATCTATATTGATTTGAACTTCACCCTCAAAATATCTAATCTTGAAAACAGATGCTAATAACAGCATCTTTCCCTCCACAACGAACTCACAACAGACCAAACCAGTCCTGGACCTAGATTGGATTTAGGACCTAAAATGGCAAATTGGGTTCATGCTGCCTTTATCTAATGAGAACAGGACACTATCCAGTTCCTGATACTTGGCATTCTACCCACAAATGTTTACTGCAGATGAAAAGAGTTCAATAGGGTATCGGAGGGCAAAAGTTACAGAGTAGCTTTCCCTTGCATGATTTATTTGCTTGTATCTACAAGAGATAAGAGTTCAAGTTTGCATTGATCAAAAAATTGAGAGTTTGTTGAGAGGGCACAGTTTGCTTCCTATTGCTTGAAGTAAGCTAGCTCTTTTTCGGAGCATGTAAAACAGAAACATGGTGTCCACAACTGTCACCATGGTATCAATCCTACTGTCACTTGTGGTATCCCTTGTCCCTAATTCATACTAGGGAATAAGTCAGCAGAGAAAACATTCCAGGGACTGCCATCACTGAAGAAGGCCAGTTTAAGTGGCTATGTGCTTCAGTCACTGACCCTTCCATAGGTGCCACAAGGTGGGTATGGTCAACAGCCTCACTTTCTGGAAAAGAATACTGAGGCCGGGAAAAGTGAAGGAACTGCCCCTCCACCTCTGTGTCACACTGCTTTCTGGTCCTCTGTTTCCATGGCCATCTGCATAAAGATGCCCAAGGCAGCAGTGCTTCCAGAAGGTCTGCCTTCTTGTCTCTTGTCTCCACCCACTTTCAGTTGCTGCCAAGCGATCTCTTGCAATAAACTGTCTTCTGACCTGCCAATCATCTTCCGTCCTGTGCCTGATCTAGATTTAACCATCCCGAGACTCTTTCCTCCTCCAGGTAAATCTCCTCCTGCACCATCTCACACAGAAGCCACTGGACTCTGAGCAGATGAGATGTGGTCACTCCTGATTGACGTTTGTTGTAATGTCAATATAAATGGCTGTATTTGGAAGAACCTGTATCAAAACAGAGAACAATACATTTCATTAATGAATTCACCATCATTACTAACTAAAACTTACAGGACTATAGTTTGGATATAGTTTTTTTTTTTTAAATAACTTACTTATTTCATGTACATTGGTGTTTTGCATGTATGTCTGTGTGACGGTGTCAAGTCCCCTGGCACTGGAGTTAACAGACAACTACGAGTTGCCATGTGGGTGCTGGGAATTGAACCTAGGTCCTCTGGAAGAGCAGTCAGTGCTCTTAACCACTAAGCCAACTCTCCAGCTAGTTGCTTTTTTTGTTTTTTTTCTTCTTTTTATTGTTTTTATTGGACTATATATTTTTCTCCACTCCCCTCCCTTCCTCCATGCTCCTCTTCTACCCTCTCCCATTGTCCCCATGATCCCAATTTACTCAGGAGATCTTGGCTTTTTCTACTTCCCATGTATGTCTCTCTTAGAGTCCTCATTGTTGTCTAAGTTCTCTGGAATTGTGAATTATAGGTTAAAGTAGGCTGGTTTTTCTTTGCTTTATGGTAAAAGCTACTTAGGAGTGAATACATTTAATATTTGTCTTTCTGGGTCTGGATTACCTCACTCAATATGATGTTTTCTAGATCCATCCATTTTCCTGCAAATTTCAATATGTCATTTTTTTCTGCTGTGTAGTATTCCACATTTTCCTTATCCATTCTTTGGTTGAGGGACATTTAGGTTGTTTCCAGGTTCTGGCTATGACAAATAATGCTGCTATGAACATAACTGAGCACATATCCTTGTGGTATGATTGAGCATCCTCTGGGTATATACCAAAAAGTGGTATTGCTGGGTCTTGAGGAAAGTTGTTTCCTAATTTTCTGAGAAACCACCATACTGATATCCAAAGGGGATGTACCAGTTTGCACTCCCATCAGCAATGGAGAAGTGTTCTCTTTACCCCACAACCTCTTCAGCATAAGTTGTCATTAGTGTTTTTGATCTTGGCCATTCTTACAGGCGTAAGACTGGGTTTCTTGGTAGCTTTGGAGTCTGTCCTAGAACTCACTCTGTAGACCAGACTGGCCTTGAACTCACTCTTCCACCTGAGTGCTGGGATTAAAGGCGTGAACCACCACTGCCTGGTTGGATATAGTTTGAACTCTGAGAGTTCATGAGTCACAGACTGAACTCCAGTATGGTGGTGTTCAGAGGTGGTAGAAACTTCAAGGGAAGAAGCATAATGGGAAGTGGTTATTGGCCCCCACTCCATGCTTAGATTCCTGCCCTGCTGTATGATCTTCGCCTCTTACTGATGCTCCACCACAATGCTTCCTGCCATGATTTCACAGATCTAGGGGTTCTGTAGTCAGTGATAAACTATTTAGAATCATATATTCCAAAACACTGGGATACATAAATTATTTTTCATACACCAAAGTCTCGGTGTCAACATTATCTGCATAGCAATGTTTGTTGAAGTACTCATAATTTGTGATTGCTAAGTTATAGAACCAACATGGGTATTGAAGAAAATATGGTATAGAATCTTTTCAGTCACAAAAGGGGAATGAAGTTATATTATTTGTAAGGAAATGGATGCAACCAGAAATAAGCAAATTAAGTCAGCCTCAGAAAGATAACTATTGGATGTTTCAGTTGTTTGTGGGTCCTAGTGTTGGTAGACACAAAAATTATTTATGTACATATGATATGACAGTAAAGTGAAGATGTCTAGGGGAATTGAGGGTACGAATGGGAAGAAGGAGGAGTGAAAGAGAAGGTAGCTTATTATGTAGGATATGCCCAAAGTACATTATATAGGTGCAGAAAGGTGGCCTTATGTAATCATACTTGAGTGTACAGAAATGGATACCCAGGTGTGTCGTCATGGCCATGTCTATACTCCAGTGTGAAGCTCTGGGCTTGGACAGAAGCAAGGCCAAGAGAGGTTTAAGACAGGAAGTCGGACCACATGTGCAATTTAGAAGGAAAAGTAGGGTGACCTAACTGCACTGTCGAAAGGAAGTCACCAGTGGGGTTCTGACACCGTGAGAAGCACTCCACACCTGCCACTCGCTCGCTTCACCTTGGAAAGATATTTCTCGTCGCCAATGCCCTGGTTCTGCTCACAGAAGCACCTATTGTTGTTTCCCAAGTACGAGCTCACGATGAGCTAAGTTCAAAAGAGCAAGGATGCGGCCTTTGGGAAAGAGATCAGTGGGAGACAGGCGACTGAAGCTGTCTGCTCTCTAGACTGTGTTGCAATTGGACTGACGCTACAGACAAGGACAGATGTTGGTTGTTGTCTTGCAGCATTTTCAAACTGGGATAACCCTTGTTAAATATTAAACAGCGACCTTGACTAAACACACGAAACAAATTTCAGTTTGTCCTCACGCTGTGTTGCGAACTCTGGCAGTAGGGATTTGGCTCAACCCAGCTGCACACACTTAAGAACATCTGTACTGCTGTCCTCAGGAAGTCCTGTCTTTTACTGAATCTCCCAGGTAATTTATGTTTAAATGAACCCTAGGGGCAGATGTGGAAAAAGTACTAATAATGACATGTATCTTATGTTTTTCTGTAGCAGTGTCTTACTAATGTAATCATACCAAACAATCTGGGAATCTCTCAGCAAATCCCAACCACACAGATTGCTGGCCTTGAATGCGCTATGTAGACTAGATTGGCCTCAGACTCTCAGAGACCTGCATGCCTCTGGTTCAAGAACGCTGAGATTAAAAGTGTGCTCTACACATGCCCAGCCCCACACAGCCCTATCATGTGGTCAACTGAAGTGTAAAGTTTTCTGCTCCTCTTTTGACACGTGCGTGTACACTGTGGATTAGATGTCACTCCACAATGCTCCGAACTCAACCTCTAGAGTGAGATGTAGAGACTGGATAGGGTTGGCTACCAGCCTGGTGCCCTAGTCTCTGCAGTGATAGATACTGCAAGCTGGGCATGGTGCTGAAGAAAGACGTCAGATAGGTCTGAAAGAAATAGTTGTACTCAGCCTGGTGGTGGTGGCATATACACACCTTTAATCCCAGCGGTTGAATCTCTGTGAGTTTGATGCCAGCCTGATCTACAGAGTGAGTTCCAGGACAGACAAAGGTACAGAGAGAAACCCCGTTTCAACAAAACAAAACATTAGAAATATTTGTATTCTCCACATAATGTTCATTATAAAATATCGAATGGAGAACATTTGACATGAATTTAACTACAAAAGTAATCGTAATTCTTCTCATTGTTATTAAAATCATAATGAAAATCACAGGCCATCACATACTCTAATCAGGGCCCAAGTGTAATTGATGGAGTTGAGCGGAGAGAAGATGAATCTCCATATCTCAGTCACATGCTTCATGATTTCCTTCACGTTACATGGTTGATCATGCTATGCACAAACACCGAGTTTGTTTAGTGAATGTACTAATATTTAACAATGCATCAAGGTTGGTGGAGTAAGCATATCTTCATTTGGATTCCATCCAAAGGTAAATTTGAGTGTAGATGTTCTGGGACACAAACACCTTCATGAACACATATGGACTCGTGAGGGGAATTCACACTCCAGTTATGATGTCTTCTCTCCACCCAACCTTTGGAGAGTTTGGTTTTGTGGATGAAGAAGCCCTTGCCTACTGAACATAAGGGGCCTCGAATAAACACAGTGAGAAGGAATGAGCGAACCATCCTTAACTCCAGAAGAAAATAGATAAGGTCCATTATAGACAAAGATGCTTTACATACACATCAAAACTACTTGGCCTGCTAACACATGTTATCGAACCTGTGGCAAGATGGCACAGTGAAAGCAATCTCCCAGACGCTAATGTAGTAAAATCGTTATTGAGCACCTGCTGTTTGTAGGACCTGATTCGCATGTGTTCATCAGCTTCTCAGTTGTGGGTTGTCCTTTGGGTTCATCAGCAAGTTAGCTTTGGTTTGATTACATAGCCAGTGAGAAAGCTTTTGCTTCGTTGTATTCTGTGACTTTTATAAGAGTGGAAAGTGGCTAGAATTCAGTTTAGATTATTTTTAGAGCAAATTGGAGTTAGTCTACAATTTAAATCCAAGTTGCTTCCAATACCATATTTTACAAAAAGAGAACAAAGCAAAAAGTTTAAATGTGGGGTTTTCATGTTTTGAAAGTGTTTGCTAAAGCACATGGAGACATATTTGGGTTGTACGAATTTTATGCTTAGAACTACAGCTACAGATTCTAAGGTTGTTTTAAATCGTTCCCAGCTTTAGTTTTCCCTATGTACTTTAGCCGAGTGTCTCACATATTTCTTCTCATGGTGTGTTCTCAGACAGGTGGAGAGGAGATGGAGGGGTGGGTGGGGAGGTTTTGCCTCCAGAGTGCTGGGCTGAAAGGTGTGCCCTGATGAATTTGGGTGGGAATGACTTTAGATTACATATTTAATATGTAAGAGCTGTTGCTTTTACCTATTTTTTCTCCTTTCTTCCTTTCAAAAGATGTTCACATAAGATGTAAGAAGTCAATAATTTCCTTAGAATCCGAGGCTACAAGAAAACGGTCACAGGAGAGTTTCCCCTGGTAAGCCTCCCTAAAACGGTAACTGCTTACCACAGGCCTTTCAAGCTTCCCTCCGGCTGCAGTGGTTTGGGCTTGGTGCCCTCACATGTTAATTCTGGAAACTGAGGCTGTGACATGATCTTGTTATGGGTTTACTGGAGAGATGAGCACTATCTTACATTTAAATGGTGATTCAATTCTTAAAATACGGTTTTATTAAGCACTAAGAAATTTTCTAAGTTTTTTTTTTTTTGCCAGACAAATTTAAGATGCAAATTTGAAAGATTAATTTAGAATTGGCCTCTCTTTAGAGATAGTTTTGCATGATTTCTGGGCTTTGATGCATAGAATATATACATGTTGATGTCGATTAAGATGGATGCCTCCTCTCTCTCTCTCTCTCTCTCTCTCTCTCTCTCTCTCTCTCTCTCTCAATCCCTCCCTCTCTCTCTCTTTTCTTTCTTTTTTTAGCATAATTTTTATTGATTCTTTGAGAATTTTACATCCTGCACCACAATCCTACTTGCCTCCAAGTCCCTCCATATCTGCCCTTTATCCTGCCATTAGCTTCCCAAAGGAAATAATAATAATAAAATTAAGATAAAAATAAAAAACAGTAAGGCCCGGCGGTGGTGGCGCACGCCTTTAATCCCAGCACTCGGGAGGCAGAGGCAGGTGGATCTCTGTGAGTTCGAGGCCAGCCTGGTCTACAAGAGCTAGTTCCAGGACAGGCTCCAAAGCCACAGAGAAACCCTGTCTTGAAAAACAAAAACAAACAAACAAACAAAAAACCCAGTAAGAATATTAATTAAAAACAAAAAATAAAGAAAAAAAACCAAGCTGGTCTTGACCTTAGAGATATGCCTGCCCCTGCTTCCCAAGTGTTGGGATTAAAAACAAGTGCTGCTGTACATCTTGCATTGAATATTTTTAAACATAATATTTTTTTTACTGATTCTTTGGGAATTTCACATCATGCACCCAATCCCACTCATTTCCCAGTCCATCCATATCTGACCCTCACCCTTGTAGTGTTCCCTCCAACAAACAAAAAGCTAAAAAATTACTACTAATAAAAAAAGGTACTTCACTTCTCATTTTTCCCCATTTCTCCATCACCTCTTCATTTGTCTCAGTGGCACTGGGAGCTGTGGTGTGTCACGCAGTAGATGCATTTGTCCAAACAGCTTTATTTACAAATGTTCACTGTAATGAGTGGTTGGTCTGGTTCAAGGTACACCATTAATGGTGGACCCTCGCCAGCAGTTCTCTTGGGTACCCTGTGGTTGCCCTGAGTCATAAAGACCCTGCAGCTATAGTTTACAGGACCAGGCCTTCATATCCTCCAGCAGGTCATAGATGGGGTAGATGTTGGATTGGGCCAACTCAAAGCTGTGGATGTGGGCCTGGGCAGTAGCTCAGTTGGTCAAGTCAGGCCTCCACTTGGACCTCTCCTGTCAAGCGAGGGTCAGAGCCAGCTTTCCTGCATCTACACTATTACGGTCAGCTGTCCCATGCCTGTGGTGAGGGGTGGGGCCAGCTTTCCTGAATATGGAGCCAGCTCTCCCAGGGTTGGAGTCTTCAGGGCCAGTGAGGGTTAGGGCCAGCTCTCTCATGAGGGGCAGGGCCAACACTCCTGCTGCAGCGGCTAGTAAAGGAGAGGGCCAGATCTCCCAGGGTCAGCAAAGGGCAGGACACTCTCAGCATGGTACTTGGATTTCAATACACATGACTCACTGATGTAGGTGGGTCTTCTGTCTATGTGTTACTTTCATTGGTCAAATAAAGAGACTGCCTTGGCCTTTGATAGGACAGCAGCTTAGATAGGCAGAGTAGACAGAACAGAATGCTGGGAGAAAGAAGCAGAGTCAGGCAGACAACATGCTTCTCCCACCCAAGATGGACGCAGTTTAGAATCTTCCCGGTAAGCCACCACTTCGTGGTGCTACACAGATTATTAGAAATGGGTTAATCAAGATGTGAGAGTTAGCCAATAAGAGGCTAGAAATAATGGGCCAGGCAGTGTTTACATGAATACAGTTTCCGTGTTATTATTTCTGGGGCTAAGCTAGCCGTGCGGGAGCCGGGTGGGACAAAAAGCAGGCTTGCTTGCCTCATCACTACAACTCACATGGCCCCAGTGGAAGAACAGGCCACAGATATCAACACAGACCCCCACCTGTAGCATGACGGCAGACCCAGACATAGCCCTCGGCAGCAGCTTGTACCCAGATGTCACCATGGACCCGGTTGACGGCAGAGGCCCCTCAGATCAGTATGTCCCCAGTGAAGGCATGGCTCTCAAATACCAGCATAGCCTCAGGTGGCAGCCAAGATGCTGGGCATCTTCAGAGCCGTTGGTGATAACAGGAGCCATGGACATCAGCACAGACCCTGGATATGGTAGGGTTACAGACCTAGACCTGGCCCTTGGCAGCTCAGGCCCTGGTGCCACCATGGCTCTGGGTAGTAACACAGGCCACCCACATCGCTGCATTGAATTTATAAGTTTCTTGTTTTTCCTTCATCAAGCCTGAGACTTAAATATGAATGAATCTTAAACAATCACCAAGTGTGCACTTTTTCCTTAGGGTAAGAAATTTTGAAAGCAGCTGGAACACCCTGGAAACCAGTACGCAGACTGCAATGCCTGGGGATGCAGAAGAGGCACACTGCTGCCTGTGGAAGCCCAAAGGGAGTAAACACTAGACATCATAGAAAAGGAGAGGAGCCCAGCCTGGTCCTCTTTGTGAAATGCACGATTAAACACAAGTGCATACAGGTTGAATCTGTCTATTACCCAATACTAACCTTAACCTAAATGACTCTGAGGCCACCTAAGCATGGCCCTTTCTACACTTACATGCTCCTGGGCATTTTTTTTAAATATTTATTTATTATGTATACAGTATTCTATCTGTGTGTATGTCTGCAGGCCAGAAGAAGACACCAGACCTCATTACAGATGGTTGTGAGCTACCATGTGGTTGCTGGGAGTTGAACTCAGGACCTTTGGAAGAGCAGGCAATGCTCTTAACCACTGAGCCATCTCTCCAGCCCCAGCTCCTGGGCATTTGTAAGTGGGTCCTCTGTGTGCCCTTGTGAGTGTGAGTGTGAGGACGTGGGTACATGTCCTATTTCTGCCTTACCTCTGTTGACACTGGAATAGGGTTTCCCAGATTAGGGTAGGGTATCTGTGATCACACACACCTAATGCCATACTAGGAAATTGACACTAGACTGACCTTCAGGGAGCAGGACAGGACTATGACTATGGGAAGATGTTAAGAGGAATTTTTTTTTTTCCTGGGACTCATGTGGTACAGATGGAATGGTTTGGTGAGGGTCTGGCTGAAGCCAGGCTTCTCAGATTAGTGTGTGGCAGGAGCATATGGACACAACTGTGTCCCATTGTACACAGAGAAAGGCAGAAGGAGAGAAGTTGGCAGCCCCGGTCAGCCCTAGAGAAAGCCTGTGTGGAGGAGGTTCAGACCAGAGGACCCTAGGAAGTGACCTCACTTTCTTAACAATGGTCCAGATGGAACTTGGAAACCTGGTTACCAGGTAGCCAGAGGCCAGCAGCAGCCTCAACTAAAGATGTTCTCCTGTTTCCAGAAATCTAGCCACTCAGGCCACAGAAAAGGCAAGGGAGGTGTCCTTGGCCACCTTTGGGGACGTTGGGTGTGCCTTCTCACACACCTCTGGCCATTTTAGAACAGGAAAGACAAGGTAAGATATGCCAGCCTGTAGCAGGAATCCTTTCCTGCCCTGCCTGGGGGTGTGATCCTCTGAGAAGACTGAGGAACATTCTTTATGGCCACTTCTCACTTCACTGTGTGGTAATGGGTTGTTGGTGTCTCTCAGAGTTTCCACATTTAAACCCTCCTTCCTTCCTTGGTCCTTCCCCAGGGTCAAATGGGCCTGGGCTCCCCACTTAAGCACCTCAGGTTTGGTCACAAACGGTCAGGCCTCCTGGAAAATGTGAAGTACCTAGCGACTGCTCTGAACACTGGCAACTATGACTTCGTCATGACTTTCCTTGATGTCTACCCAGCTTTTGCCACCACCTGGCAGGTGCTGGAGCTGATAATGAAAACGTGAGTGTCGACACCTGAGTTCCGGCCCTCGCGTCTCCCGGTTCGGTTTTTAGGAGGACACTGCTCTTCTCCAGGGCTGTGTGCTCATGTAGGATAAGAGTGATTGTACCCCAGGAGTGTTAGTGTGCTGTCTGACCCTTTAAAGTGTCATGGCCAGAGATTGAGGGCAGGGAGATGAATCTAGCTTGTGATATTCATTTTTTGTCCAAGAAGTGTCAAACACTACTCCTTCTTACGCCTCGACTAAAGTCTTTTCTCACTTGGAAAAGAAGGTTATAGACCTTATCTGGGTTATATGGGATCAATGGAGCCAGACAAGGATTCCTGCAGGGGCCCCAGGAGATCCTGTAGACTTTGGAAACCGAAAAGGTAGCAACTTGGGTTTCATCCATTGCATTCGTGTCCTTGAAGATCCGTGACCAGATGCTCATTCCCAGGCCCTCAACATGGAAGTCAGAAGAGTACAAAGAGCCCCCTGCACCCCTACCCTCTCCCTGGCTTCTATTCCTATACCAGAGTCAAGTACCTCCCGCTAGATCTCTGGGTGGGTTGGGGGACACAAAGCATTAGCGGTGACACACGCATGAAATTCCACAGGTATGGATCTTTGCAGTCTGACAGCATGGAGGATCAGAATACAAAGATGTGAGTGGGCTTTGGGTGAAGAGGGAGGTAAGAGCCCACATGCGGAGTGGGATCTTTGGGGTGGCTAGGACTGAGGACTAAGCTAAGCCATTCCCAGTCTCCGTGCTCTTGGGATTTCCACTAGAGAGATGGTACCAGAGACTTCACATGCAGGTGGAGAAAAGCAGAGATCGCCAACAGTCTCCTAGTTCTGAGAGCAGAGGGAAGGATGAAGCTAAAGGGCCCTAGAAGAATCCATCCCCACCACAGCCCAGCCCAGTTTGCCCAGTCTGTCCTCTAAAGGACAGAAATTGTCTGGAGCCCTGACCACTCTGCCCTGCAGTACCGGTGCTGGGCATCTTTTTCCTCATCTGAGGGACCACTGCTGTGTTGGTGAAGGGAGGCCAGGTTTCTGAATCTACTTTCTGCCAATCTGTATGCCTTCCTGCAGTGCCATAGAATTCTTTTTGGGACTGATGATGAAAACAGTGCCCCAGGATTTTAAGAAGAATCCAGACTGGGTCGTCTTGAACAAGTTTCTGATCTACCTGCGACTCCACATGCCCTTTTCCAACCTCCACCTTCACGTCCAAAAGCTGATATCACAGCTGGAGGAGCAGGAGTCCCAGGAAATACATGAAGAGGATGAGGAGGCCAGAGGTAGGTGCCTAAGAAGGCAGGAGTTGGTTTTGGTGATGGGTTGCACTTTGGAATTCTCCAGAAGCCTTGACCTGGAACCAGAGTTGGATACTGTTGTGGAATGTTAGTTTAAGGCATGTTACATTTGTTTATGTTGTGGAATATATGTTTAATGATGCAAAGATATGTTGCATTCTTTTATGCTGCATTTGTTTAACTCTGTAAAACTGTGTTATTTTGCCTGCCTAAAAACACCTGATGGGTATAACAAAGAGCTGAACAGCCAATAACTAGGCAGGAGAGAAAAAATAGGTGGTGCTGGTGGGAAAACAGAATAAATAAGAAGAGAAAACTAGGGAAGAGAGTAAAAAAAAGGAAAAAGAAAAGGAGAAGAGGATGCCAAGGGCTAGCCACACAGCCACACAGTCACACGGCCACACGGCCAGTCACAGAGTAAGAAAGAAAGGAAGTTATATAGAAGAAAGAAAGGTAAAAAGTCCAGAGTCAAAACGTAGAGAAACAGGATCATTTAAATTAGAAAAGCTGGCTAGAAACAGGCCATGCTAAGGCTGCGCATTCATAAGAAAGAATATGTCTCCACGTATTTAGTTGGGAGCTGGGCAGTACCCGCAAAGAATGAAAAAACCTGCTAGAGGACACCAGTCAGGTGATATGTCCTGCTGTGGGAGAGGAGAGTGGAGATTCTCTGGCATGAACAGATCTTGTGTGACCAGCAAGGTCATCTCTGGGAAGCCCCCCCCCCCAATCCTGGAAACTTCTAGACCGTCTCCACTAATGGTCCATCTCTCTGTCCTTAGATTGTGAGATCATCAGCACAACACTTCCCAAAGCCCCAGAGCAGGATACCTCAGGGAAGCAAGAGACACTGCATCTAAGTCCAGCTTCTGGGGCAGAGCCACAGGGAGATCTGAAAACTCAAGAGGACATTGATGTCGTGGACCCAGCGGCTGGGGAACCTACTAAGTCAGAAGCTGAACCAGCGCAGCTTCTGAATGTTGATCAGCCTCTGCCCACACCAGCCCATTCCCTAGATGCAGCTGCACGTGTCCCTCACGACAAGCTCTTATTTCCAGTATCTGTTGTGGGATTAGGTGACCCAGAGCCTCTTTTCCCGCTGCCTGATGTTGATATCTAGGCTAGGTAGTGGAATTACCGGCTGAGTTCTACGGAGAAGCAGCTCCACTCCTGTGTGGTACTTTAGAGAAAATATCTCTCTTCATTTTGTTTAATTCTTTTATATTGTTGTTTTCGTGGTTACTATTTCATTTTGTTTATTTTTTTATTGTTGTTGTTTTTTGTTGAGTCCTTATTTATGGTTTATTATTAATAAACATTTATTTGTTTAGTTATTAAATTGTATGGTTCAAGGACGTGATATCTGTTTCCCATGTGGTACAATCTACTCAGGTCAACCTAGAAGCTGCAGCCCTGAGCCGAACAGGTCAATCCTGGAAGGAAGACCCTTGCAGGTAATCCTGGCAACAGGGAAAACCGAACTGATGGTGTGGTAGAAAACGAGCAAATAACAGCAGTGGTGAGGAAACCAATGAACGCAAGTGTGAACGGACAGTCCTCTGCTCAGTGGCGCCCCCAGCGGACATAGATTCTGGGCTCAGATACACACTGGGGGTCACAGACATAGGTTTCCCATTCTCTCTGGGCTTCTTTTCTGTCTCTGGACAGCAGGGCCATGCAGGAAAGGATGACGTCATCTTACCTGTCATGGTGTTCATCATTCTCACCAACCCCGAGCCCAGAGCTGTGCGCACACTCACCGCACCTTGTGACACTGTCGCACCCCAGCAAACATGTTCAAACAGATCATTTTTATAAAGAATTGCCAGGCTTTCCCACAATTCAGGGGTTATCAACAAATGACAAGGTTGAGCCCATGGATGTTTTACATGTTTGTCTCTGGGCAATGGATTGGATGCAGTCTCACTGTTCACTGTGCACAGACAACCCTCCACAGGACAAAACTAGAGATCAGCATCAAAAATGGCTCACTGTGGTTCTCACGCGGGGCATACGAGAGCCTTCTACCACTTAGAGGGCACTGAGTGGAGTCAGGGACCTTTCAGGGTGTAGAGCAGCTCATGTGGGCTCTGATTAGGGAGGACACCCCCCCACGTACATGTACATGCACTCACGCACACACATGCGTGCTCACACACACACACACACACACCACACACACACGCGTGCGCCACATCATTGGCCACCTAGGCATGTGGCTTGGTGAAAGGTTATACACATCAGGCTAGTCCATGTCTCATCAAGAAGAAGTGAGCTGTACATGTCATCTGGTCCCAGAGCTGGCATGTCTAATGCCTCTGGGAACCTGGATACTCAAGGCAATATTGGCCAGGCTGAGGGAAAGCCCACTCAGGCTGCAGGTTGGAGACAGGCTTCTCTGTAGAACAATTTAAGCCTGTCCAGCACAGAGGGTAGAGACGGGACAGTAGCTAGAAAGGATGGCAGCAGAGGTCTAGCAGTCATCTCTACACACGGGGAAAACGAACTTGTCCATTATCAATGTGTGTAGAAAAATTTGAGGAATCTGTAGCATTATTAGTGCTAGGAAACCTAAAGTATTCTCGAAGCAAGGTAAATTCTCAGAGGGAAAATCAGAATTCATTTTCTGAGGTACATGAAAACGATATTCATTTGCTGCTTCATTTGTGGAACGACTCACATAAATCTTTGCTTATTTTTACATTGATAAAATTGCTCTCTGGGGCTGGGGGTGTGGTTTACTGGTAGAAGGCTTATCTATCTTGGCTAAAAGTCCTGGTTTGGGTCCCCAGAACAGAAAAGAAAAGGGAACTAAATAAAAAAAAAAACCTAAGATATAAAATGTGCTTCGGGTTGGTGAGGTGACTGGTGAGATGCTGGATGATATGAGTGTGATCCCTAGAGCTCAAATGATGAAATCTCCTGCCAGGTGTCCTCAGATCATCACAGGTGTACTGTGACCGGTGTGCTGCATGTGCGTGCGTGCACACACATGTACAGGCGCACACACACATAAGTACAATAATACACTCCTGCCAGGTATTCTCTGATATTCACCAGTGTACAGTGACAGGTGTGCACACACATGCATGTGTGTGCATGTACACACACACGTGTACACATACACAAATATAATGTGTCCTTTGAAATTCACTGGTGTACTGTGACAGGTGTGGAAGTGCACTCACACACACATGCACACACATGCACATACACACACAAATAATACATAAGGTAACAAAATTCAATTGTTTATACAAACTTATTCTTACCAGGTTTTCATAACTACGTAATAAAAAAGGACTCTGCCTTCCTCTGGCTTAATTTTTTGGGATTTTTCTTTGTTTTTCTAAGCCAAAAGTTGCAGAATTAAGCTCTGCAGTTTGGAGGGCGGAGTGGTTTCATCGACTTACAGCATCGTAAGTCGTGACTTTGAATAAGTTCCAAGACAACAGTTAACGCTGTTTCAAAAATTAAAATACGGTGCAGATCATTCAGGTCCCATGAGTGGATTTCCTTCCACAGTGAAAAGTCTTTGAGGGCTTTGCCAAAAGAATTTATTTCTTATACTAAACATTTAAAGATTGAGGTTCAAAGAATCAGGAATTTTGGTTTTTGGTCTTTTTTTTAGTTTTGGTGGTGGCAGTGGTTTCTTTTATCTTTTTCTTTTTTGTTTTTCAAGACAGGGTTTCTCTGCGTAGCCCTGGCTGAACTGGAACTCACTTTGTAGACCAGGCTGACTTCAAACTCACAGAGATGGGCCTGGCTCTGCCTCCCAAGTGCTGGGATTAAAGGTGTGTACCATCACCGCCTGGCCACAGGAATAGTTCTAAGAGGCAGTGTGAAAGATGAAGTACGTAACCAGGTAAGGCACACCACTGTGCACAAGTGGCCTCTTGGTGTGCACACAGTCAGATCCTTAGTTAAGGCTGTTTTCGTTAGCAGGGGCAGCGCTCTTACAGCGTGGACATCCAACTGCAATCATGTTATGGAGATCAGTTAAGTTCCTTGAGCAAAATGTTTGCTGACAAATCATAGGCAGTTACAGCACATGTCTCAGAAATTATGAGGGCTGTAGCGCCTCGCAGCTTCAAATCTAAGAGTAGTGAGACGCCAAAGGATGCATCGCCCCCTGCAGGCCATCAGGAGAATAGGGAGAAGTTGACTCTTGATAATGACGACTGCTCTCTCCCAGGAACGCATTGAGTCAAGGAGGCAGGAACTCTTCCCAGTTTCAGTGATGCTTTCTCTCTGTTGTTAAACCAGAGGTCTGGTTTTCTGCCTTTTCTTTGTTACTGGAGACTGAACTCAGCATCCTGCTCACAACAGAGACCCCCTAACTGCTGAACGATGTCCCCAACCCTTCCCACTTTACCTTCTGCCCTCCCGGTCTGGTGCCGCCTCAGTCACCAATCCCAGGATACAGATGGTTCAGGGCTAACAGTACCGCTTCAAATTCTAGCCTCCTAGACATCCCTCCTACCATGTCTTACAGGCTCTTTGTCATCAGACCCTCATGAGTCCTTGGCCTCTTCTCTTTTCTGGGATCAGGAGATAAAATAAGAAGCTGCCTAGGACACCTGGCCCAGTTACGAATCTCCATAAAGCTCTTAACGGCATGTTTGCAGTGAACATTGCCAGAAGCCTGTTGGATTAAAAAGGCAAAAGGAAGTCCTTAAACACAGGAATAATAGTTGACTGACAGAAGAGAAGGGACCCTGGAGTCTCTCTGTGGAGCCAGGTTGCGCCTAGTCCTATTCTGTACCCACATACCTGAGTAAGCAGCTCCAGACACAGCTTGAAAAAGATGGTGCCTGACCTGAAGCAGGAACAAGAGGCCCTGGCCCTGGCCCTCAGCCCAGAATTGTCACCAGGAATGTGTCCAGGAATGGTTATAGCTCGTTTCACTTGGCACAGATCGATTCGATTTAAAGGAAGAACAGGGGGGAAGGCTATTATCTTTAAAGGGCCACAGTGAACCTTCCAGGGCTACAGTTAGCACCCAAAGTGACAATCACTCCAGTCTTTACTATTTCATTGATTTGATATCTCTGTACGCTAATTTTTTCTTTCTTTCTTTCTTTCTTTCTTTCTTTCTTTCTTCCTTCCTTCCTTTCTTTTTTTCTTTCTTCCTTTTTTTATTTTTCGAGACAGGGTTTCTCCGTAGTTTTTGGTTCCTGTCCTGGAACTAGCTCTTGTAAACCAGGCTGGCCTCAAACTCACAGAGATCCGCTTGCCTCTGCCTCCCGAGTGCTGGGATTAAAGGCGTGCGCCACCACCGCCCCGCTCGCTAAATTTTCTTAAAACAGGCAGAGCATAGTACTCAGCTGTAAAAAAAAAATGACATTATGAAATTTGCAGGCAAATGGATGGAACTAGAAAGAAATCGTCTTGAGTGAGGTAACCCAGACCCAGAAAGACAAACATGGTATGTACTCACTCATAAGCAGATATTAGAAGTAAAGTATAGGATAACCAGGCTATAATCCACATTCCCCGAGAGGCTATGTAACAAGGAGGGCCCAAAAAGGGACGCACGGAACTCCCTGAGAAGGGAAATAGAAGAAGTCTCTCAGGTAAACTGGGTGAGGGGGGAAGGGGGGAGGGGGACGTGGGAACATGAGGGATCAGGTTGTGGGGGGATGGAGTGGGAGAGAAACGAAAGAGCTGTCTTAATGGGGAGAGGGGAGCATTTTGGGGTTAGGGAGAAACCCCAGGCCAGAGAAACTCCCAGGAAGCCACAAGGATGGCCCCAGCTAAGATGCCTAGCAATGGTGGAGAGGGTGCCTGAACTGGCCTTCCCCTGAATTAGATTGGTGACTACCCTGATTGTCATTATAGAACCTTCACCCAGTAACGGATGGAAGCAGATGCAGTGACCCACAGCCAAGGGCTGGCCTGAGCTCTGGGAGCTCTACTAAAGTGAGGGAGGAGAGATTGCTCAAGCCAGGGAGGTCAAGATCATGATGGGGGAACCCCCTGAGACAACTGACCTGAGTTTGTGAGAGTTCAGACTCTGGACGGACAGCTAGGGAGCCTGCATGGGACCCACCTAGGCCATCTACATGTGTATGACAGTTGTCTAGCTTGGTTTGTTTGTGGGGCTCCCATCAGTGGGATCAGGACCTGACCCCCGCACTTGAGCTGGCTTTTGGGCCTATTCCCCATGCTGGGTTACCTCACCGGGCCTTGATGCAGAGGTCCTGCCTTAACTCAGTGTGCCATGCTTTGCCTGTGGGAGGCTCCTTTCTGAACGAAGACGGAGAAGTGGATGGGGGATGGGGTTGAAGAGAGGCAGGGGAGTGGGAGGAGAGAGGAAACTGGTCCATGGTATATAAAAAATGAAAATTTTTAATTAATAAAAAAAGAAACAGGCAAAGTGTCTAATTTCAAGCTGGTAGAATGACTAGGGAAGAGGCAGGAACCAGGCCTCTGAAAATAATATTGTTGGGTTTACCGTAAAAATATTCTCAGAGGCACTGGTACATGCCTTTATTCCCAGAGCTTGGGAGGCAGAGACAGGGGATCTCTGTGAGTTCGAGGCCAGCCTGGTCTATAGAATGAGTTCCAGGACAGCTAGGGTTACACAGGTAAATCCTGTCTGGAAAAGGCAGGAAAAAAATCTCCTGGGGCTTGAGAGATGGCTCAGGAGATAACGGCACTGGCTGCTCTTCCCAAGGACCTGGGTTCAGTTCCCATTACCCACATGGTGGCTCACAGCCATCTGTAACTTGATACCCTTTTCTCACCTCCGTGGGTATGCACATACAAGGTACACGGACATACGTACATACAGATAAGCCACTCGTACACATAAAATAATTTTTTTTATTTTTTTATTTTAGAGACAGGGTTTCTCCGTAGCTTTTTGGTTCCTGTCCTGGAACTAGCTCTTCTAGACCAGGCTGGCCTCGAACTCACAGAGATCCGCTTGCCTCTGCCTCCCGAGTGCTGGGATTAAAGGCGTGCACCACCACCGCCCGGCCATAAAATAATTTTTTAAAGAAAAATTTCTTATAAATGTCTCCACAAAAAATTTCCTTTATATCTGGGTATGTTCTGCCCAACATGGCAGCTAGCAGCTAGGTGTGTCTTTTCAATGCAAGTGGGCTAAAAGTAAGGGCAACTAAAGGTTAAGTTTCTGACCTGTACTCCACCTTCAAACACTCAGGAGCCACAGAAGGTGAGGTGTAAGGACACAAGCAAGTTTCAAACCAGAAACTTCCATCAGGAAGGCCTTCTGTTTCCTCCGTAATCAATAAGCAGAAACCATGGCTGACTAAGCTGTTCTTTTAACCTAATTTCTTGATTCTTCCGGAATTTCACATCATGTACCCCAATCCCACTCAACCCCCAGTCTCTCCATATCCACCCCTTACCCTGCAGCATACCTCCAAAAAATAATTAAAAACGAAACCAATAACAACTCCATCTTTCCAACACCTCTTCATTCATCCTAGTGGAGTCAAGAGCGTCCGTGTGGCATGCAGTCTGCCCCTTTTGTCCAATCAGCCCCACCCGCGAAACGTTCATCACGGCGAGTCATTGGTCTGGTCCTCTGGCACAGCATCATCACTGGACCTGCACGGAAACTCCTCTTGGATATCCCGCTGTTGCCCCCAGTCATGGAGATGCTCCAGTTATTGTTCCACAGGACCAGTCCCTTCATGCCCTCCAGCAGGTCAGAGATGGGGTAGATGCTAGGCAGGGCCAACCCAAGACTCAGGACGTGGGTCTGAATGGAAGCTGAGCTGGTCGGTCAGGGACACTGGAATTACCCCTTCAGGCAAAGGACAGAGCTAGATCTCCTGGGCCCATGACTTTGGGGCCAGCTTTCCCACGCCTATGGTGAGAGGTGGGACCATCTCTCCCAAGTATTCATCAACAGGCCAGCTAGTCCAGGGCCAGTGAGGTGCATGGCTGGCTTGGTATGGCTCTCAGATTTCAACACATATGGTTCCTGTTATCCATAGGCCATGGACATCATCATAGACCCTAGCTGTAGCAGGAACACGGACCCAGACATGTCCTTGGTAGCAGCTCAGTCACCATGGCCCCGGTAACAGCACAGGCAACTCAGATCAGTACGGCCCTATTGGCAGTAAGGCCCACCAACATGATCTCAGGTGGCAACCCAGACCCTGGGCATCTGCTCACCACACCCAACCCCCATGGCAACAGGTGTTGTGGACATCAATCCAGACTCTGGCTGCTGTTGGGTCATAGAGACCCAGACATGACCCATGATAGCAGGCAGGTCCTGGAGGACACCATGATCCTGTGTGACAATGTAGGCCACCCAGATCATCATGGCACCAGCATGAGTCTCAGACACCAACATAGCCACAGGTTGCAGCCCAGACTCTGGGCATCCATGTGACCGTTGGTGGTATCATGGACCATGGACATCAACGTAGAACCCAGTTATGGTAGGACCATGGAGCCAGGTCCTCAGTAGCAGCCCGGGACTGGATGTCACCATGGCCCCAGGTGGCAGCACAGGCCACTCGGACTGGCTTGGCTCCCATGGCAGCCTGACCCTCCAACATCAACATGGCCCCAGCTGGCAGCCCAGACCCCTGGCACTGGCATGGCCTTTGATGGTATCAGGAGACCTTGGCTGCGGTAAGGCCACGGACCCAGGGCCTGGACATCATCGTGGCACCTTGTGGCAGTGCAGACCACTCAGATCAATATGGCCCCATGGTCCCAGTGGTAGCACAGGCCTTGGCGATGCCAAAATGGCCACAGGTAGCAGCCTGGCATCCCAGTGACCTTGGTGTCAACATCGGTCATGGTCAACACACCCCAAATGCGGTAGGACCACAGACTCAGACATGGCCCTAGGTAGCAGCCCATGCCATGATGCCACCCTGGCTGCGGGTGGCAAGCAGGTGTCCATACCAAATCATTCCCTAGCACCCTCTCTTCTTCAGAGCTGCCTCTTTCCATAACACATGAACCATTCAGTGCCTCTTTCTCTCCACATCTCCAACACACTTGTTTGTCATAAGGCACCCATCTGGCTGGTGCCTCGTGGATGCTACAGACAGGCCAGACCATGAGGACCCAGACTGCCCTATGGGCACCTTTCGTCCCATCTCCTGGTCAAGCTTTTCAAACAAGTCATCTGCCTTTGACCACTCTAGACTAAACATTTTCCAGCTGAAGTTAAAGATCCAAGATAAGCATGACACATTACCATGAAAAACCACTAAGTGTTAAGTGGTCTATTTTGAAAAATATAGAATTTAAAAATACAAGTTGGGATAAACTGAGCATATACTGCCAGAACTCTGTAGTCTGACACTATCCTCTTTACCATATTTCATTTTTCTTACAGAAAAAAAAGCTATCTTTATTTTACACATCCTCAATAGTTTTTCATTGCCAAAACCTGAGAGTGCACATACATGCACACATGCATGCATACACATGTTGGTGGAGTTTCTGTCCCTCCTGGTCCTGCAGCCATTCAGTTTTAAAGAAACACACAGGAACTATATTAATTTCAAATTGTTTGACCTATTGGCTCAGGCTTATTATTATCTAGCTCTTACAACTTAAATTAACCCATAATTCTTGTCTATGTTAGTCACATGCCTTGGTACCTTTTATCAGTGAGGCATTCTCATCTTGCTTCCTCTGTGTCTAGGTGGCAACTTTAGACTGAGCCTTTCCTCTTCCCAGAAATCTCCTAGTGTGGTCACCCCGCCTATACCTACTGCCTGGTTACTGGCCAATCAGCATTTTATTAAACAAATACAAGTGTACAAAAGCATTGGCCCACAGCACTTCCTTTTTTTTCTTTTTAAAGCAAGACCCTGAGTCTTATCTCCTTTGTTTAGTTTTTTTCCTGACCATTATCCATAACAACTTGCAAACAGCACACTAAACAAAGATAAACATCCATTATCCATTTTTTGTAGTTTTCTAGGGTACTTCCTGCTCATTTGGAGGCACTGATATTCTTATGGGGACCCAAAGAAAATGTAGAATTATTGTCAATTTCTGACTGGGTATTCTATGAGGCTGGATCATCTCAGCCAGCAGTCTTGACAAAATAAAACCTCTTCTCCAAACTAACATTATATTTTGACTTAAATTTTTAAACTAAGCCATTTTCAAAATAGATAGGTTGGGTTAATCTAGCAGCATTTATTTATTTATTTATTTATTTATTTAGTTAGTTAGTTAGTTAGTTAGTTTTTTGAGACAGGGTTTCTCTGTAGCTTTGGAGCCTGTCCTGGCACTAGCTCTTGTAGACCAGGCTGGCCTCGAACTCACAGAGATCCATCTGCCTCTGCCTCCTGAGTGCTGGGATTAAAGGCGTGTGCCACCACCGCCCGGCTCTAGCAGCATTTATAATCAAATGCCTTTTAGCAGCTTTTGCTCCTTCCTCAGCAGTCAAACAATTCAAAGACAACACGATAGCATACAGTATCCAGATCCTTGAGTATTTTCCATCTTTACATGGATTTATTTTAACTCTATATCTTTTACTTTTATTTTTTATTTTTTGGTTTTATTGAGACAGGGTTACTTGGTGTACCTCTGGCTGTCCTCACTCTGTCTGAACTCATTCTGTAGACCAGGCTGGCCTTGAATTTACAGAGATCCACCTGCCTCTGCATCTGTCTCTGCCTCCCCAGTGCTGAGATTAAAGGTGTGTGCCTTCACAGCCGACTATATTTCTGTTTTTTAAAGGACTTTATCTACGAGGCTGATCAGTGTGGCTGTTTTACTTTTCTGATTCTCAGGCAAGTTTTATTTATTAAAATACAAGTGAAATGCCACTACACATGCAGACAAACATATATACACATATACATATATGCATACACACATGCACACAGGCATACACACAGAGACATATACACACACACACGTGTATGTGCACATATTGTATGAATCGTACCTGCCTTCCCTCTGCAGCCCATTGGTCCAGCACCACACCTCTGTCCCTGAGCTGGGAATGTCTTTGGACAGTCTCCCTGTCCTTCTCCTTCCATCTTTGGGTTGCCTCACTTGGAATTTCCTAGTGTGCACTACTTATTCCTAAGTATTAACAGTAATGTATAATGCAAAAGACTGTGTGGCTTTGGGCAAGTTGCTTCACTTCTCTGTGTATCCTGTTTCCTTATCTGTGGTGGGATATCAGTGCACACCTCATGGATGGATGAAGCCGAGCTAGAATATTCAGTCACTCACCGTCACCCAGGAACAGAAAAAGACCCCACAATGTCCATGTCTCATTGCCAAGTTGCTCTCTATTTGAGGGACATCAGATACAGGGTGACAGTGACACAGAGCTCATGGGAGCTGGAGAAATTAGCAATGCCTTGAAAACAGTAACCAGAAACCTACAGGCTGATTTCACTATCGTCTCTAGGGGCTGCTTGGCACCTATGTGGCAGAACGACTCCAGAGCGTCCCGATGAAACAGAGACGACTCCAGAGCGTCCCGATGAAGCAGAGACAACAGTGTCTTATCTGATGCTAGAGCGCAAACTCTGCACATCAGGAACACCTGGAGGGCTAACCCTGGACCACGGGGCCCCACTCCCTGAGTCTAAGTAGTAAATCGGGCCAGGCTGGAAAATCTATTGGAGTATGTGCCCATGAGATGCTGCTGGTGGTGATGGCGATGGACCACTCTCTAAACACCTGCATCCTGCAGAACAGAGTGGCCAACCACTGCTCCCTCTAAGCAGTAAGTATTCTGTTAGTGGATGATGGTTCCCCACTTCGATGACTTGATGCCAGAAAATGTTTGTTCAGAGGAAGAAAAACTGGCAACGAATCGGGAAAATAACCAGAAATGCACAAAATAAAATTCAAAATAAATGATCTAGATAATTGGGGTGATTTTACTTGAAGGAAAAAGTCACTAATAGTCAACAATTTTTTTTTCAAAGATTTGTTTTATTTTTAACTTTGTGTATGTGTGAGGTCTCCGTGTGGCTTTGTGAACATGGATGCAGTACCGAAAGAGGCCAGAAGAGGGCACCCAATCCCCCGGAGCTGGGGCTAACAGGTGGTTGTGAGCCAACTGACAGGCTCTGGGAATGAACTCAGGTCCTCTGGGAAAACAGTATACTACCTTAACCACAGAGCTACCTTTCCAACCAACCACAAACACATCTTTTTCAACACAAAACTGTGATCATAACTACTGGGATTAGGAAAGTGTCTCTGTACCTCCGGATGCTAGGTCCAGACAAAACCGAATTCTAAGGCAATGGGGAAAACCTGGGCGTAAGGATACTAACATATTGCTGCTCATTATAACTGGAGCGTTCACAGCTTCTGTCTACAAAATTACCTGGACCCAGATGATTCATATTTGACTTAGAAAAGACATCTTTATTGGTTTCCTTCCAAGTACTAGATGATGTAGAAAACAAGAATCAATTTATTGTGGTTCAAATGGCCCTAGAAGGAAGATACAGTCGGATCAGAAGCAACTCTCTCTCTCTCAGGGTTTACCCCAATGACTTCATGACATCTGTAGAAGAATGGCCACAGCCCCTCCCAGTGGAAAAGCTCACATTTTCAGTCACCCAAGCAAGACTCCCCTGGACTGAAAATAAGTTGCTTGGTTGAGAAATGCAACTCCGAACCTTACTGAAAATTCTGTAGTCTTATTATTTTTTTGTTTAGTGTTTAAAATATCCTACTAAATGATCTATCCAAATAACCAAACACCAACATAATCTGTGTCCAAGTAGGTATTTTCATTTCGCCTCTAAACTTACTTTCAAGTGAAAAGTCTTTCACTGGTGCTCAACTTTAGACTCCTATAAAGAAAGAAGAGGAGAAGGAGGAGGAGAATGAGAAGGAGGAAGAGGAAGAGGAGGAGAATGAGGAGGAGGAGGAGAAGAAGGAGAAGAGGAAGGAGAGGAGGAGGAGAAAGAAGAGGAAGAGGAAAATTCTTAGATTCTCAGGCTAGCTTTAGACTCCAGACCCTCCTGCCTCAGTGTCCCAGACCTGCCCTTTCATACTAGACTTGGAATCTAGGGGGAAAAATCAGATTCTAACCTAGGTTACATAAAAAGATGCTGTCTCAAAAACAAAAACAAACCTAAATCACTTTTAAAACTATTTTCTACAAAGGAAATATTTAAGTTGTGTGCTGGTATTCACCACAACTATTTACTTCAACCTACTTCTGTCTGAGAAAACCAAACGCAAAATTCTCATCTCTTTGGACAGAACGAAAGCACAGGAGATGGATGTTCGGGGTTAAGGTTAACAGAATGTTTAATGCTCCAAAAGAAAAAGGTTACAGATAAATGTCAAATGGAAGTGAGATCGCTTCACAGGCCTTTGATGTCCCTATGGAGAACGATTGCTTTGTGGTGAACTCGGCTGCAGCACTGAGCCTGAAGAACAAAGGTTTTCGTTTTAATTACCCCGAGGTGAGCCCGTGCACACACACAAACCACTCACGACATGAGGAGCCTCTGTCCTTGAAAACCTTTGCTGCTGGGAGGGGCATTGGCAGATGGGACACTACACTGAGTTTCTGGAAATTGCTGCCTTCAGATCATGACAGTTAGATCTAGAACAGCAAGACCATGACATGGAACCCATACAGTCCTAGGTCTTTATAGCTACATATTGGAAAATTCTAGGAAAGGGTTAAGGTTCATGGCCTTTGGACATGCTCTGTTTAGTCACTAGCACTCAGGAGGATAAACACTCTAAAGACGTGTATTTATTGGGTTGATATTTATGTATTATATTAATATTTTGCATTGGAAATTTGACATTTTCTTTGTGAGACTTCAAAGTGTCCCTTACAGACACTCAACATCAGAATCCCTCAGGAGTTAGTGAGACACTCAGCTACGCCCAGGACCCAGGAGCCTGAATCTGAACTTTTAACACGATTTTTGGGGGATTCATATGCTCTTAAATACAGAACATCTAGACAACTTTATTCAAGTGACTATAGTCTTTTCCTTCACTGTTTTCAAGAAAACAGATACGTCTCCTAATTTAATTACAATGTATAAAACTATTACAAAAATCCTTAGTTGAATGATTTTTTTTTATTATTTTATTTTTATTTTATATGCGTTGCTGTTTTGCCTACATGTATATCTGTGTGAGGGCATCCTATTCTCTGGAACTGGAGTTACAGACAGTATTGAGCTATCATGTGGGTGCTGGGAATCAAACACGGGTCCTCTGGAAGAGCAGCCAGTACTCTTAACCACGGAGCCATCTCTCCAGCCACAAGTTAAATGATTCCTACAAGTTCAAGAGAGATCTAAAGGTCCTAAGTGAACACTAAAACCACCCTAATAAGCACTACTGCTTTCAGACGGGACGAGAAAGCAGCATGTTCCAGTATCCACCTTGTGAGATCAGCATGGAAGGAATGAGTGTGAACATGGCTCAGAATCACACCAGAGTGGTCACTGATGCAGAGTGCTCCTCCAGCGTGGGATGGTGTCTACTCCCCTCCGCAGGATGCTGCTGAGACTGAGAAGCAAAGGCAACCAGTATTTTAGTAACAGATGAGTATTTTTTTTTAACTTTAAGGAATCTCTGTTCTGCTTTTTAGGGTACGAAATATCCTGACCCCTGTCTCTATCGTGTTTCCATCCTGTTCCAAATCCTGGGGAGGTCTATTACTGTTTCTGGTCCACAACTTGGTTCTTTGATTTAGGCATCTAAGTGAGGAAGACCGTGGCCCCCATCTCAGCTACCGGGAAGGGAGAAGGACCACTCCTACCGCTAACAAACTTGATAGGAGCTGGGTATGTAGCTAAGTGACCACGAACTTGCCTAGCGGGAGCAAAGAGCTGAGTTTCAACCTCAGCAAGGGAAAAGAAAAAGAGCGAAAGCCAAGTGGACTTGACTGAAATAAAGAAAGGCAAAAAATAAAATAAGACAGAACTCAGAGAGCCACCATCTGGGTAAATACTCAGGACTAATGAAGGAGTCTGGTAAAATACTTAAATTATCTCACAGATACAACTATGTCTACTGACAAGACTATAAATTACTTAGTAAGTAGGAATTGCAATTGTTCTCTGCTGTTCTAAAGTGGTCCAAAATATGACTAATATATACTCATAGCCTTGTACACAAATACATATATTGAGATAGGTGCCCATTTCTTAGTGGCATTCCTATCAAAATATAGAGAAATCTTGTAGGAAATAAGAGTGAAGAAAAACCTCTCAGGGAAAATTAGGTGTGTTTTTTTTTTCTTCTTCAAAAACATGAGTCAATAGCAACCACTGGGCAAGTAAGATGGCTCAGCAGGTAAAAGGCACCTGCCACCAAGCCTAATGTCTCAAGTTCAATACCAGAACCCACATGTAGAAAGAAAGACCTGAGAAATAACTTTCAGATTGTCCTCTGACTTCCATACCTGTACACACACACACACACACACACACATACATACACAAGCTCATACGTACACACATAATACACACAAATGCATATGCATGCACACACATATATATACACACACATACATATACACATTCCCATACACATGTACACATACACTCGTACACAAATTAATGCAAAAACTTTTAAACAACCACTTAATAAATATTTATAAGATCGTTTCACACAACTCACTATGTACAAAAGCATTTACCCACAGTGGCTATCGGTCCCCATGTCATCTTAAACTGGAAGCTTTCTCTTAATTCTAGAACCCAGGTTTTGTGAAAGGGACTTGTTAAAGAGCAGCTTTCTGTGGAGTGAGGGATCAAAGACAACATTATGCAGGGAAGGGACCCGATCTACGCTGAGGAAAGCCTGTCGTCAGTTCGAGCCCCCCACTCCAGCTCTGTAGCCTCGCTCTGTTTCTTAGCCTCTCTCTGCAGCTGCAGTTTTCTCACCACCAGGGTGTTTTCGCAGCCACCGTTTCTTTAAAAAAGCTGGCAAGACACCACATGTGGGGCTGAGAACACACGTGGTCCAGGCGAACGTACTGCTCTCCTGTAATTCCTACCAGAGACACGCAAATGAGAGCTTCCATTTCCGTGAAACATTGTCTGTCGCTTTAAGAACTCATTGTGAAGGTTCCCATGCCCACGTCTAAACTAACTTATTGGAGAGATGGCTCAGTGGTTAAGAGCACCGGCTGCTCTTGCAGAAGACCCAGGTTCTTTCCCACCATCTACATGTGGCTCACAACAATCTGTAACTCCAGTTCCAGGCCAGCTGGGTATTCCTGGCCTCTCTGGGCACCTGCACCCACTTGTGCGCACACGATGCACACACATGCATCTACATGTAAGTAAAATAAATCAAATATTTAGGTAAATAAATAAACAGACTCCACCTGTTCATTCTACCAAGCCTATCAGATATTCCAAAGAGATGTTTTAAAGCTGTCATCTGGATTGGGCGTGAATACACAGTGCTGAAAATTCCTCCCCACGTCTTGACTCTTTCACCCCCTCACGTGCTTCTGCAAAGAGCCTCAAAGAGGAGTTGCAGATTTAGGTTGAGGATTTATCCTCACTTGTGCAACTTGAGAAGCAGCTTTGGAGGATTGGCTTTGGCATGCAGGCTTTGTAGATTGGTCCTAAAACCACCATGGACACTGACTGGGACAAATCTTTGAGGATGACCTACTACAAATAACCCCCTTAAGGATACTGGTCTTGACACACCATCCAGGAATTCTTACACTTCTGTAGAGACATAGCAACGAGCCCGTTACAAACAGAGGGATGGTGTCTGTGTCTGCATCTGCCCGCTCTCACGGAAAATGACATTCAGGCACATTGACATTCAGACCTTGTTGAGTGTTTCAAGTCCCTTCTTGTTATAATTTTCCAGCTATACTTTTGCTCTCTGAAAACAGGTAACAGAGCCCTTGTTGCGTTCACAGTATCTTTTGGTGAAAATAAGTTAAACTTTTCACCAGCAAACATATGGTCATTGTTCTCGTGAGCCCGCAGGACACAGATCATAGATGGCACACACCAGTCATGTTAGCTGGGCATTTCACAGACCTGGTCATTAAGACAAGAGACCACCTGCTTCAGATGCACTTTGCCCTACCAACAATATGAACCAGAAAAATTTGGCTTATAATACTTAATTCTACCCATTTTAAGCAAGAAAAACAATATATTCATAGACAAAGATGAAAGGTGATGTTTATATATTTCTTAACAGCATCAGACTCATTTATTTTTTCAGAATATATTAAAAATAAATATAATCTACTTTCAATAGACACTATTAATGTTTTCTGAAAACCACCAGACTGAAGTTTTAAAAATTACAATGGCATACCTAGTCAGAGCTACCTCACATGTAATTCAAAATGTTTTCTTGAGACTCATTTTGGAAAGAATCTATTAAAACTGTATTGAAAAATGACTCTTTTAATTCTGGGTTTCACGTGGCAACGTTGCAATTAGTGGTCTAACTACCACAAGTAACCATGCATACCAAACTGTAACACAGAGAAACTGCAAGGAAATTCTCACGAGTAGTGGCTGTTTGGGGTTTTGTTATTTATAACTTACTACTGAGTTCATGTTTCTGAAAACAAGTCTTTCCAAACATAATTATGTAAACTATTTTGGTCATGTGAAAAAGTTCATATCCTGTTAGATACATACAGAATGGAAGATCTACCTTGATTTAAAAAAAAAAAAGTCCAAAAAAAGTAATCCCTTCTCCAGGTTCCTTAAAAACTCTGATTTATTTTCAAGTCTAGGTTAAAAATCCTGGGACTTGTGCATAATTTCATGGCCACATGGGGCCCCACTACACCCTCCAAACAAACAAAACTTGTTAAATAAAATACTTAAAAAAATAATAATAAACATAACTTCCGAACCAAGCAACATAATGCTGAGCAGAGAAGTCATTTTATTTTTAACACTGGTGACATGATTTCCACTGTCTTCGCCTATCCGACTGATGCCATGACTTCTGCTTGTGAGAATCCAGTGCAAAGAACTGAAGCAGAGGAACGCACTGGCCATCCTGGACAGTGGGGGTGCTTGGTAGAGCAGTGTCCTGCGGGTAGAAGGCTCCTACACGTCGCTGGGAGACCGTGCTCTCTGGGACAGCGTGGAAGGGATGCACCCGCAGCAAATGAGGCAGAGGGCTTTCTGGATCTCTTGGTTTCTGAAAGCATATATAACAGGGTTGATGATGGAATTGTAGGTGGCGGGCAGGAGGGTGGCATAGGTGTAGATGGAGGGGTACGTGTAATCCGCGATCAAGGAGTACAGAGTGAAAGGCATCCAACACGCAGCAAAGGTCCCCAGGATGAGAGCCAGGGTCGAGACCCCTTTCCGAGTAGTCACGTAGTGCGACGTGGCCAGGAAGTGGTGCTGCAGGGCTATCTGGTGGGCATGCCTCATCACAATCTTACAGATCTGGATGTAGAGCTGAAGCATCAGTGCAAACATGAAGAGGAAAGAGATGGAGAGGATCGCAGCGTTGTTCTTAGTGAGAGGTCTGACGACGCTGCAGGTGGACTCGTCCCTCAGGCAGTTCCAGCCCATGACAGGCAGCAGCCCCAGGCAGATGGAGGTCCCCCAGAGCATAACCAGCATGACATAGGTAAATGTGACGGTCCTCTCAGAGTGGTACGTCAGGGCATAATACAGCGAGAGGTAGCGGTCCACAGTGATAGCCAGCAAACTGCAGACAGAGGCAGAGAAAGAGGCGACAATGAGTCCAATTGTGACCAGCTTGGTGGCTTCTGAATGAAGCAGGTATGCAAAAATAAAATTGATGATGAGTCCCAGGCCAGCCAGCAAGTCTGCCAGAGCCAGGCTGCCTATCAGCAAGAACATGGGTGCTCGCAGGCTGGGGCTGTGGAAGATGATAAGGACCACAATGGCATTTTCACAGCAGATGAGGGTTCCTGAGCTGCACAAGACAATGTCCCAGGGGTTGACAACGAGCTCGGGTTCTGACTCCGCCACAGGGCCCTGGGAGGGGACAGCGGCTGAGATGTTCTCCGGAGCATTGGCATCTATACAATCCCGAGGCAGCCCGCTTAAATTGACCTTCGGGTCTTCGTTCATTTTAACCCCTTCCTCTTCAACGGAAAGACAGGCTTTTTAATGTTTGGGTACGGTAGGATGCCAATCCAAGATCATGCAAAAAACACACAGAAACAGACAGACAGTCCTGGACTCAGATAACCAGTGTCAAAACTGCCACGAGCTTCAGGAATTAGAAACAAAAGCTGAAGTCTGCATGGATTAAACCCCACAATCAAACCGCCGTTTGTCATCTAGGAAAACAGGGGACAGGACTCCCGAGGCGGTACAAGCGCCCTCGCCAAAACGCTGAGAACCGATATTGTCTAATTGCATCTCGTATGCCAAAAAGCAACAACTGTTTGACATCTGGGCAGCTGAGAGCACCACCCAGCAACTACAAGTCTGCAGGAAGGTAGAATATTTTAAGGGCCTCGAACTCCCACCCTTCCCAAACATCCCCCACGCGCGTGCACACCCCCAAACACACACCTCCGGACCCAAACAAAGAGGTGGGGGGTGTTCCAGCCTCTCCCCGTGTGCACAGCTCAGAGAGCAAGGGCCACAAAAGGTAGGTGTGTACCACCAAGGTGCCCGGACAGACAGACAGACAGACAGACAGACAGACAGACAGAGAAGGATGTGCATGCATTTGGCCGCTTCCCTAGCGGCGGGGATGCGTAGCCTGCGGGGCAGGGGTTCATCGGGGGTCACCTTGGCACGCCCAGGCCGAGGGGGGTTTCCACCGGTGCTGCAGAAGAGCGCGGGCCACCCGCGTGGCACGTCCGCGGTGGCGCCCGCGGCAGGTGAGCGGTGGCGCTCGCGCCCGGCTCTCCGCCCTGCGCGCTCCCCGCCCGGCGCGCATCCGCGGGAACCCCAGGAGGCCGCGCGCGCCCCCACAGGTCTCAGCCGCGCGCGGGGCTGGAGCCCGCCTGCAGCAGTTATGCAGAGACCCGCTCTGCACCCGCTCCTGGAGGAAAGCCTGGAGTCCTACTTGGTTCCTGTGACTTTCCTGAGGAGTCCTAGCCACCAGGGCTCGGCCTCATCAAGCTTTTCCCTAAACTACCGGATTCAGGACCAAAAGAATTGCAAAGGGCGATAGGGTTTTCGGGATGTGCAGGAGGGATGCGCGATGAGCAGCTTGTGGCGGAGGAGCCTTACAGTAGAAAGCTGCAGCTGGCCACTCTGCAAACTCGGTGTTATTGTTCCCTGGGGATGGTCACTTAACCGGATGGAAGCTGCTGCTCCTTGGATCGCAAGTTTACTTATTAAGCACTCCTGGAACTGTTTGCCAGTGGAAATCATTTAGGGCGTTCTTGCAAAAGCTTCCTGCAGGCACTGGCCCAAACCCAAAATTCATTTAAGTACCAAAGTGACACTGTTAATTTATTATTTCCGTTACCACATCCGTGGAGTCTAGGACTAAGATCCTGAAGGTTGTCTGCCTTACAAGGGTGGACCTACGACTCTCATCCCGGAACGGGATTAAATCTTAAATTTAAACATGATCTCCAGCTTAAAGGTGGGAGATGTCACATTTCCGTGTGACCTAAATGTGCAGTGCAAAGGATCCTGAGGACCCTTCATATAGGGCATCACCTGGTTTCTCTGCCTCCCCTGATTCTCACGGAAATTCCTGCTCCCAGCTTTAGCCCTTTCATCCCCTAAATTCTTTTATTCACATCCATCAGCCTCTGGCTCTGCAGGGTGGCTCCAGCTCTCCTGCCGCCAAGACCCTCCACTTCAAGTCCTCATCTCTCACCTGAGCTTCTGGTACCCGTCCCCTTCCCTCTGCCTCACCAAGGCCAACGTGTGGCACTGTTCCATCTAGTCTGAGACCTCACACTGCTTCGGAACTCTCCCTGGACAGATTGATTCTGCATTGGGCCACAGTGGAGTTGTTTTGTTTGTGTTGTAGCTCGTCGTGCCCCCCAGAAGGCTCCCAGACTTTTTCTGGGTCCTATATTCTCTGCAGAAACACTTTTGAAACTTAACTTAGAAAGCATCAGTTCCAGGGAGGGGTCCCAGCATCAGTTACCGATGCTGCTACTGCTGCTGACATCACACTTTGAGAAGTGAGGCCCCCCTGTGGAGTTTAGTCATTTGTATAAGGACACATCAGGAGCCTGTTGTGCAAAGGATTGTGTTAAAGCCTGCTTGTAGAAATTCAGTAAGATGTAGTCTTTGGACTCAAGGGCACAGCATAGTCCAGTGATCAGATAAAAATCAATAGCATACCAGGTAGCAAGTGCTGCAGTAAAGGGCTTCTCATCTCTCCTTTAATCTCTGTGTGATGAACAGAAACATGATAAGCAGAGCAATGTGGGGTTGGAGAGGTGGCTCAGTGGCTGCTCTTGCAGAGGACCAGGGTTCAGTTCTAGACATGTATAAGGTGCCCCATAACCATCAGTAACTCCAGTTCCAGGGAATATGGCACCCTCTTCTGGCCTCCTCGAGCATTACATGCCCGAGGTACACATTCTACTTGTAGGCGAACACTTGTAAAATAAACACATTTTTTATTTTTAAAAACGGAAAATGGTGCCAGATGGTGGTGGTACAAACCTTTAATCCCAGCACTTGAGAGGCAGAGGCAGGCAGATCTCTGTGAGTTTGAAGCCAGCCTGGTCTATAAGAGCTAGTTCCAGGACAGGTTCCAAAGCTACAGAGAAACACTGTCTCGAAAAATCAAAAATAAATAAATAAATAAATAGGTAGATAAATAAACAATTGCATATTGTATGCAAAAAAAGCAGTTTTAAAAAAAAAAGACAGATCAAGCCACCGGGACAAATTTCAGGAGCCTTCCACTGCTTGTGCAGTTTGGGATAAATAAATTTATAGGACTAGCTGGCTGCTCTTCAAGCCAACAACAACAACATGGACCTTGACCAAGCTCCCTCAATTTACTCAGCAGTAGAGTTTGCCTACATGTATCCCAGAGCTAAGGATCAACCTGAAACCACAACCTCTCACTGCTGTGAGAGTGTCCTGCCCCTGAGCTGTTCCTCCAACCTGGAATTCACTCTCTGTGGCATGTTTGGGAAACGTGGACAAGGAACCAAGTGCACAGTACCGGGTGATCTAGCAGAGGTATGCAGGGTCTTGTGCGGAAACCCGAGAAGAGTGGAAGGGGGGAAATCAAGTAGACACACACCTGGAGCTGAGTCCTGTCATGTGGAAGAGCCTGGGAGCTGAGAGCTGGCAGCTGTGTTTGCTCAGTGACTCCAGGTGACTGGTATCAGCTGACTCCCCATTATCCCCCCCCTCATTTAAAAATTTGTTTTATTGTCTCAAAGAACTTTCGGATAAATAAAAACATCCCGCCCCCAGACTAACCAGACTCTAAGTCACACGACTAAGAGAGCATCTGTACTGTTAGAAATGGCATTCAGAATGGGGACTGTGGAGCTTCAAAGGGAGTTTCACATTTTCAGCATTGATTGGTTTTATGCACTTATCCATTGGCAGGCAAAAAGCCCACGAAGAATTAGAACTAGAGAAACAATTCGCTTTACATCCTCTTTTGTCACTTCCGTTCATGGCATGCAGTCCTTTCTTGTCCCCTTATATTTAGCTTTTCTAAAGGTACATATATTTAATACAGTCTAAATATTATATGTGGTACAGTATAAGACAAAGAAGAGAGGACGAGGACTCTTCACCCCTTGAATGACTGTTGTAACTTTACTTCAAATTTCCTATTCGTTGGTGTGCTTAAGACCAGTTCAAACTAGATTAATGCCTTTTACTGTCTGACTGAGAAGACTCTGGAGTAACTCACGGGAAAGAAGTTGAAGCTACAGGAAGCATTTCCCTGGCATTGGGCAGTCAGTTCCTCGCTGGTTTAGTTCTGCTTGTCTTTGCTTCTCTGCTTGCCAGTATCTTGCTTTTCGACCTCAGGAAAAGGATGCAGGGGGGCAGGGGGCAGGGGGATCAGGGGTTCAAGGTCATCTTTGGTTTATCAATTAAGATTTCTATTGCTGTAACAAAACACCCCATAACCAAGGTGGTTTATTAAAAAAAAAAAAAAAAAAAAAAAAGCATTCCATTAGGATAACAGTTCCAGAGGGTTAGAGTCCATGATGGTGGGGCTGAAAGCTCACACATCTCACAAAACAGCCAGCAGGGAGCAGAGCACTGGGGTGGCAAGAGCCCACCCCTAGCGGCAGGTTTTTCTCAACTAGGCCACACCTCCTAATCCGTCCCTGACAGTTTACCAGTGGGGGTGGGGGTAGGGTGGGGGTGAACCAAATATTCAAGCGTTTGAGCCTATTATGGGTCTCATCGTCCTTCAAACCACAGCTTGGCTGGGCTGAGAGAGAGAGAGAGAGAGAGAGAGAGAGAGAGAGAGAGAGAGAGAGAATGAATTTGTAAAGGCGTGGTTCCCCCAGAGTGGCATTATTGGTGGGTAGTGTAACCTGCAGGAGGGAGGGCCTTGTAGGAGATGCTTAGGCCATTAGGCTCTGTCCTCTGCCTTTGCTTCGCCTCACGCATTCTCTGTAATGTGCTAGCACACCTCAGGCTCAAGTCAATGGGGCCAAATAAACACGCTCTTAAGCTTCCAAAACTGCAGCCCCAAGTCAACCTCTTTTCTTTGTAACTTGATTGTCTCAGGTAGGTTGTTACTAGGACAAAAAGTTGACTAATATAATGCCCCCAAACTTCCCCAAATGGGCACTTTCCCGGAGGAGTGGAAAGGTGGAGACCCGTGGGTGCCCTCTATAACTTGGGATGGATGGGCCGATTGGAGAGTTTTGCAGAGCCTTCCGTAATGAGGGTCAGAAGAGACCTGCCTGTGACTCTGTTTAGAGCCTACATCCAAGCTCCCATACCATATGTGTGGAGGGTTCTGGTGTCTGCTTTAACCAGCGTGATATTGATTTTCACATGAGGGCAGTCAGGAGCCCTCCTGTGAAGCTTGGTGTTTGCCACCTAGCCTGACACTGTGCTTCCGCAGCCCAGCGGACTTCCCAGGAGACCCGTCCTTAAGGCACCTGAAAACAGCTGCCAGCTCTCTCTTTCCTTGTGTCCTACGTTTAACAGCACCCAGTGGCCTATTCTGCGTGGTTTGAGGAAAGCAGATATTGTGAGCCCAGAGGAAATGCCCTTTCCTCTGAGGTTGGTAAATGCTGGAGCCTTGGTGTTAACTGTGACTTTTTTTTTTTTTTTTTTTTTTTTTTTTTTTTTTACTTTGCAGTCAGCGACAGCTTGACATGAGGAAACGGAGCGTTTTATGGATGCGATGTTTGGCTTATACTAGGGTACTTCAGAAGCCAACCATACTCGATATGTTTCAGCCAAAGTGTGTGTTAGCATGGCCTGCCACACTTCCCATCCTGGCTTGAGGTGCTGACAAATGAAGCGGGAGCAGGAAGAGGTGGGGCAGCGAATGCATTATCCCTTGTATTTAATTCCTTCAGCAATGCAAAGAAGCCTGGCGTATTAAATTTACGCTTCTGTGGAGTGCACCTGGAAGAGCTCCAGCTGTGTTCTTGCCAACAGTGAAGGAAGGTGTGTGTGTGGGGGCTGTGTGTGTGTGTGTGTGTGTGTGTTTCTTCGAGACAGGGGTTCTCTGTAGCTTTGGAGCCTGTCCTGGAGAGGACTGTTGCATGACTTGCGTGGCAAGAAGAAATGGCCCAGTTTAATGGTAGATTATTTTACAGGTGTGTTCCTGCCCACATGTGAGACTTACACATGTCTGAGTTTACACTGATCACATAACATTTATGATACCAGGAAAATGGGGTTCATACGCTACTATATTTTACTGTCAGTAAAGTAACAGCCAAGGAAAGGAGACACTAACACGGACTCTCCAAACTATCATTTTGCTGAATATGCTCATTTAGACCAGCCTATGTCTGGAGATTTTTATGATCACTTTGCAGTAAAAATTAATTTTAAAAACGATTATATTTGTTTTATATGTGTGGATGTTTTGCCTGTATGTTTATTTGTGCACCATGTGCCTGCCTGGTTCCACCCAGAGGAGGGAATCAGACCCCCCTTGGAGCAGGGTTTGCAGGTGGTACCGAGCTTCCCTGTGGGTTCTGGGACTCAAATCCAGGTCTTCTGCAGGAGCAGCAAGTGTTCTTAACTGCTAAGCCATCTTTCTAGCCTCATAAGGTAAATGTTTTTATAATCATAAGCATACATAAGCACACAGGGACCTCAGGTAAGAGGAGGGTGCATTGAGTTAAACACATCTGGTTCCACGAAAACTTGTGGCATTGCTGATTTTTCTTATGTCCCTCATCAGAGAGAAAATGCCATGTCTTCTGAGAGCTGCTGATGAATGTGGCTCTGTGGTGTGGACTTTGTACATATTCAAAGGACTCACAGAAGAATCTCTTGTAGTTGAATCAGTAGGGAAAGTGTTCAGGAGATTTCAGATTCCAAGCAGCTTTTCTCTAAGCAATTCGAGGGTGTTTGGCACCTTCCAGACTAGTGGCTGTGTGGATGGAACACCCACTGCGCACTGGGCATTTCCTGGGAATAAGAGCACACACATGCTGTCGACAGCACCGGCTAAATGGCCAGCTGACTGCAGCCTTTTATTATTAATAGGAGGGGGATATTAATTCATCCTTAGTAGCGGCTCACTTTGGAGCCTGATTTCAGGCCTTATATACCCGCAAACATTAGTTCTGCCAGCATGGCGAATGCCTCATGTTTGAGGAGTTGACTCATGCGAACCCAGTTTCTGTATAATATTTATGCTCTCAGGAGCCAGGCATGAACAGATTCACATGGCCTTGGGCAAGTGGGCAACTCACCTTGTTATCTGTAAAATGAGAATGCTCACAGCACCAGCCGCCCGGGCTGTACCCATAGCACGTGCACCCTGCCTGGCACACAGCTGAGACTCTTACAGTGAAAGCAGCTGCTCCGAGGCTGTGCTGCCTCCCCCTCCCCCCGCTGCCCTCGTACAAGAGGAAACGAGAGTTCCACTCTTCAGTTGCACTGACCAAATACTTTGGGCAAAGGAAACACCCAAATCTGGGGGAAATGATCAACTTTACCTTCAAAGAATATCCAGAATCCTAATTTGCCCAAACACTGAAGCTACTGACATATCCTTCAGTAGGGAGATCATGTACAGGCAGTAGAAGATTATTGAACGGAATAAGAAATGAACCATGAAAGCACAAATAAGCATATGAGAATCTTACATGAAGTCAATCTAAAAAGGCCCCATACTATGCTACTGTTATGAATCGTAATGTAAACATTTGTGCTTTCCATTGGTCTTAGGTGACACCCATGAAAGGGTCATTCCACTCGCGACTATGGGATTCCAACTATTTAGCATTCAGAAAAAGCCCAAACTGTAGCGGGAATGTGATAAAATGACAGATGGCTTCCTGGGGCAAGGAAGGTGGCAAGCAGAGGATTCTAGCGCAGTGGCATCCTAACGGCGGACATGTGTTGGGGTGCATTGCTCCACACTCACTGAGCTTTGAGCTGTGGACTCAGAGTGATAAACCTGTCAAGGCAAGTTCATCGAGTATAGCAAGCACACCACTCCGGTGGCAGACAGTGACAGTCTGGGAGGCTGTGCAAGCCTTGGTGAAGGGGGGGCTGACGGGAACGCTTTGTACCCTTCTGCTCAACTTTTGCTGCGAATCTGAAATTGCTCTAAAATTAGCCTATTAAATAAAGACTAACAGTGTAGGAAATAAATTCAAACAACCAACTACTAAATGCTCAAATACAAATATTAGCAAGAAACATATTAAAAAAAAAAAAGAAATGAAAACACTGCTTCCAGATTCCCCTACCTCTCAGGATGTCCACTCTGTCATCTTGGTCCAAATCTCTCTCTCTCTCTCTCTCTAAGGATGATGAAACAAATGAGAGAGAGAGAGAGAGAGAGAGAGAGAGAGAGAGAGAGAGAGAGAGAGAGAGAGAGAGAGAGAGAGAGAGAGAGAGAGAGAGAGAGAGAGAGAGAGAGAGAGAGAGAGAGAGAGAGAGAGAGAGAGAGAGAGAG
>NW_026068010.1:379950-551731 GCF_014885135.2 Alexandromys fortis
GCTCTGCTCACCTAGCTCACTCCATGGATTTCTCTGCTGACTCCCTCCTACTGTCCAGCTTATTCTTCTTGTATATAAACCACATGATTTCTATTGGCCAAAGCCCCTTGATAGGGTCCCAATCCCCACACAGGAAAGCCCAATTCCTTGTGCCTTCTTAGGCAATCTGTGTCCCTGATTCTCCATCTCCCCTTACCCTGTATCCCACTTGGAGTTAGCCCTTACCCTGGTTGTCTCTTCTAAAAGAGCACCTATGCTTGATCATGACTGGCACCTGCCATCCTCTGGGCTTTCTCCGATAGTCTGTTTTCTCCTAGGGCAGCGGTTCTCAACCTATGGGTAGCGACCCCTCTTGTGGGGTGGAATGACCCTTTCATAGGCATCACCTAAGACCATTGGAAACCACAGATATTTACATAATGATTCATAGTAGTAGAGAAATTACAGCTAGGAAGTAGCAATGTAATAATTTTATGGTTGGGGGTCACCACAGCATAAGGAACTGTTTTAAAGGGAAGGTTGAGAACCACTGCCCTCGGGAGTCTTATCGTGACTGCTAGCGTGTCCCCAACACACAAATCTTGTCTCCAATCTGCCCTTCTCCATAGCTCTCGCTAGCATTCATTCGGTTTTGTCTTCCTACCTACCAGCCCAACAAACGTAGGAGCCCGACTTTCACTCCAAAGCCCGAGACACTGGCTTCTGTAGAGAAGACAGCTGAGCTGTTTGCAGCGTGCTTCTCAGAAGAACCAGGCTTTCAGGGAACCTGGTACTTCCAGTGTCTGGTGGTCATGAGAGGCTGGTCCTGACCCCACTGAACTTCAGCAGGTGCCTGAGGACTCGGTGTCAGAGTTAGCCATGGTGTTGGCAGCACCTGGTTTGAAGGAACCCTTCTCACTTCAGCCTTCTGTCTTCTTCAAATAACATGTCTTGATGCAGAAGGAGGAGCCGATACAGTAACATTATTCCATGAAGTGCGTATGTCTTAAACCTCTGTCACTCAAACATGTTGAGCCAGATGGAGTGACAAAAGCCCCAAAGAGCTCAACTCCTGCCTCCCCGAGCCTGTGAGCTGGTGAGGGACAGAGTGAAATAGTAGAAATCACAGTGGGGCAGTCAATGTGTGGTCCGTATCATGTTATCTGCTTCTGGCTCCTGGGGCGTTAATGACGGATAAAGAGAAGAATTAATACCTGTGATGGCAGAACTTTCACCTGCTGCCTCAGAGATGCTGATAATGTGGCCACCATTTAATAGGGGGGAGTTCCACCTTCCCAGACCCAGTGGGGGGTTTGAATAACAATGACCGCTCAAGCTCACATAGTAGCATGCTTGGTCCCCAGTTGATGAGCTGTTTGGAAGGCCTTGTTGGAGTGGATTTATCACTGGAGATGTGTCACTAGTAGTGGGCTTTGAGTTTTCTATAGCCCACACCAGGCCCAATCTCTCTGTCTCCCTGTCTCTTTCTCTCTGACTCTCTCTGTATCTGTCTTTCTGTCTGTCAGTCTGTCTATCTGGCTGTTTGTCTGGCAGTCGTGGTGTGTGTGTGTGTGTGTGTGTGTGTGTGTGTGTGTGAGAGAGAGAGAGAGAGAGAGAGAGACTGTCTGTCTGTCTCCCCAACCCCAGCCTCTGTGGATCAGGATGTAACACTCTCAGCTACTACCCCAGTACCAATGCCTGCCTGTGTGCCTCCATGCTCCCCTCCATAATAATGGACTAAGTCTCTGAAACTGTAAGCCAGCCCCCGCTACACGCTTTCTGTTATAAGAGTTGCTTTGTTCATGGTGTCTCTTCACAGCAATGGAACACTGATTAAGACACCCGGTTTGTTAGAATTCCAATCAGCAGCCTCGATGGTCACTAAAAATGCCTTCTCTATTCTCCTTGAGATGAATCAGATTAAATGATGTTGAAATAATGGCTTCAGCTCAATGTTGGCTCTCACACATCTGTATCCCAGCTCATTAAAAGTCTTATTTATGAGCTAATCATCTCCTATTAGAATTAAATGGCATAAAACTTGAGTTAGCTCAATTGAATTCACAGCCTTCCCTAATATATTTATCTGGTTCTCAGAGAAGTCCCAAGGGGCCCATCTTGGTCTCATTAGATAAGACACATTCAGCACCAGTCTCCCATCCACAGCTGTAAAGTGACCACAGGCATGGAGCTAGTGATGGCCCCAGGCTCTCACCCTGCATCTGTGAACTGAGAAAGAGATGCATTGGGGGGGGGGGCACCAGCTTCACAAGATGTAATTTAAGATGAAATTAATGGATGCAGGACTGGGGCAATAGCTCAGCTGATGAAGTTCTTGCCACTGGAGCAAGACGACCTAAATTCACTGGCTGCCCCCTAGGGAGGGATGCCAAGACCTTATTGCTGAGGACACCACACAGTCTGGTTACAGAGTGTAGAGAACTCACATTCCAGCAGGAAACCCCCTCTCTGCTGGCTGTATTTATAGTGGTGGAAGCTGTGTAGGTTGCTTTAGGCTATGTCACAGGCTGGGATGAGTTCCACAGGACTTTGTGTGGGGGTACTAAGTGGGACCAATACCTGTGAGGACCTGGAGAGGCACCCCTGACCAGAGAAGAGACCAGCTGAGGGCTGGTAGTTTCAAAGCCTCTGCCACTCCCTGAGAAGTTCTGGGCTGGTTTGGGATCACCCTAAACTGAGGTGAGAAGAAAGGGGCTTGGCAACTCATTTCCTATCCACCATCTTTTGGATGTGTGCCCCCTACCCCATCCCTGGAGAAGGAACCCAGAGAGGGACTTAAGTAGGAACTACTGGTGGCCCACAGATGGAACAGCTGGCTGGGTACATCCTGCCCCAGAGGGTACGTGCTTTCAGAAAGGTGAGCTTTCAAGAAGGCTACCATGTCCACTTGCATGTTCCCAGAGCCTGGGACAGTGGGTGCTTTGTGCTACTCAATCAAAGACAGTTTAGACTGCAGTTAATTAGATCATTTTCAGAAGTAAGGCAGGTGGGCTTGAGAAGCAAACTTTCACTGGGCTATTGCCGTACTTTTAAGGAACGGAACATAAAAAAGAATAGAAATTTTGAGTTATACATACACATTAACTTATTTGGAGACAGTATCTCACCATGTGTATTCACCAGTGAAGACTGCTCAGACATGGGTTTAAGCCAATAGAAAGTCTTTATTAGCTGGTCCGTGACTACACTGGGTGTTTAGGATCCCAGTGTTGCCTGAGTCTTTCTCAGCATGAGCTTTTAAGCACATGTTCCAGGTTGACATATTTCAATTAACAACAATGGTAGCAGAACCAGAAGCAGAACTAAAGAGATTAAAAAGCAAGGTTAGTACATTTAGAGACTTTTCCAGAACTGTATGGACTTTGATGGATCATGTGTTTATTTTCATTTTTGGCAGGTAGTACTGTCTATGTGCTGAGTTTTACAGCCTGAATGGAACTTCCATCATGAAGTCAGTTGTGCTAAGATCTAGGGGTCTGTTACATGTAGCCCTGGCTGGGATGGAGCTTGCTTTGTAAACCAGGCTGGCCTCAAACCCAAAAAGATCTGCCTGCCTCTGCCTCCCAAGTGCTGGGATTAAAAGTGTCCACCACCACCACTCTGTGTGTGTATGTGTGTGTGTATACACACAAAATTTTAATGTATTTAAATTGTACTTTAACACATGAAACATAAAATTGTACATATTTGTAGTGCTCCATATGATCTTTCAATATGTTTAACTAGGGTAAACTCATCTACTAAAATATTTTAAATTTCTATGTTGAAACATTCAAAATCTCTTGAAACATTATATATATATATATGTATATATATATGCACTTTTTGAGACAAGGTCTTACTCTGTGACTCTGGCTAGCCTAAAGCTCACTATGTAGACCAGGTTGGCCTTGAATTCACACAGATCCACTTCCCTGTGCCTTGTGAGTACGGATTAAAGATAAAGACTATGTATACAGCCACTTCCTGTTAAAGATACATGTTTTTCATTTTTAAAAAGTTATGATTTTATCTTATGTATATGAGTGTTTGCCTGCATGAATGTTGACATTCCACTTGAATGCCTGGTACCCACAGAGGCTGAAAAATAGCATCATATCCCCTGGGACTGGAATTGCAGGTGGTTGTGAGGCATCACGTAAGTGCAGAGAACTGAACCTAGTTCCTCTTCAAGAGCAGTGAGAGCCCTTAACTGATGAGCCATCTCTCCAGTCCCTGAAGATGCGTTTTTAATGACAGTATTTTGATAGTTTTTGTTATTCTCAAAGATTTTGTGTAAGGGATTGCACTGTCTTAGGACAGTGGCTCTCACCCAGATGCCCAGGGCCACAGACCCTGATTTTTTTGTACTTGGGTACAGCTGAAATTGAGAATCTCCATAGTCAAAGCTGGCAGGGCTGTGGTGACTTGCTTTGATCCAGCAGGGATGTATCTGGCAAATGGTTTTCCACACTTGCCTCCCACACTGTGGAAGCAGGCACTGTGACAAGCATCATCCACGGGGCTGAGAAACCAGTGCACATGGCTTGTGGAGATAAGTTTGGTCGTCATGAAACAGCCATTTGGCAACATCTGTGAGCAAAGTTTATTTGATATGGTATCTGCTTTTATTTATCAACAAGACAGAGGAGAAAGCATCCACTTAAAACCCATTGCGCCTGCTTCTCTGAAAGATTCCATGCCCTGCTTTCCCGAGCTGAGACTCACTCGTCTTCCCTCTGTCAAAGTTGTCACCATTGCAAGTTCAGAAGGTTCACACGTGAAAACGACGATGCCAGAATGGACTGCAGGTTTACTTAGCTGAGGTAATGGATTCCATTTTTCTTCCTATCTGGGCTTCTCAGCTTAAGTTATGCTCTGATGTTCCATTGTTATGTTCTATTGTTAGAACTTAGAACACTCTTGAAAGCTACAAGTCAAAAAGTCACTCTTCCTACGTGGGAATTTGGTGGCTGAAATAGACACGGCATAAAATTTCCCACTGTGGCATTTTTGTTTTATGCCTGTGAGTGTTTGTTGGGGGAGGGAACGAGCACGCTCACGTGGGTAGGAGTGCATGTATGGAGGTCAGAGGTCAAGCTCGGGCACATTTCATCAGATGTTGCACACCTTTTTCCTTTGAGGCGGGGCCTCTCACTTTGCCTTGAACTCACCTATCAGGAGAGGCTGGATAGACAGGAAACTCCAGAGACCCACTTGTCTCTGCCTCCCAGCACCAAGATCTCAAGCAGATGGTACTATATCCACCATCTTTTTAATTATTTAATTATTATGTATACAGTGTTCTGCCTGCGTGTATGCCTGCAGACCAGAAGAGGGCACCAGACCTCATTACAGATGGTTGTGAGCCACCATGTGGTTGCTGGGAATTGAACTCAGGACCTCTGTAATAGCAGGCAGTGCTCTTAACCTCTGAGCCACCTCTCCAGCCCCTATATCCAGCATTTTTTAAAGTGAGGGTCAGGATTGAACTTGGGTCCTCAGGTTTGCACAGTAGACACTTTACCAGCTCCTGTGATGGGTGGTTCAGGCTGGTGAGCAACTGCGGCCGTCACCCACCTCCAAAGCCCTTTCACCTTTCCAAATTGCAATGCCGTGCTCATTTACCCAGAAGCCCACACTCCCTCCTTCCTCATTCTCAGGCCTCCTGCAACCAGCAGTCTCCTTCTGCTCTTTGAATTTGGCTGCTATATCACCCTCATGTAGAGGTCACAAGACAGAGGCTGTCCTTTCGTGCTTGCGTATTTCATTTAGCTTGATGTCCTTTACAGACTGTGTCGATTCTTTACTTTTTATGAGTTGATATATACCACACACACACACATAACACATTTATTGTGTTTAAACTTTTTAATTTTTAATTTCATTTTATGTGTATGGATGTTTTGCCTTCGTATACACATGTTCCCCAAGTATACCTCTAATACACGTCTGATGCCCAAGGATGTCAGAAGAGGGCATCAGCTTCTCTGGAAATAGAGTTTCTGATGGTCATGAGCCACCATGTGGGTGCTGGGAACTGAACTCGGCTCCTCTGCAACAGCAGCCAGCACTCTTAACCCCTGAGCCATCTTTCCAGCCCCACAGTCACCATCGTAACTGTTCCGAGGTCTACGTCCCGGTTGTGTTGAGGACATTCATTCTGTCTTGCCTTCACCACCACCTCCCACCTCTGGGACCCATTTCATTTTCCCACACAGAGAAATAAATGCCAACTTCTCATCCTCACTTTCTTCCCTGGTCCCCCACTAACCTCCATCCTTCTTTCTGCCCTGTGATGGTGACTCATCTGGATGCTTATGGGAATGGAATCTTGTAATATTCTCCTTCTGGGGCAGGCTTATCTCACTTAGCGTGAAGTCCTCTTGGCTAATGCACAGTATAGCACATGCCAGGATTTCCTTCTTCTATGAAACATATTAGCACCCAGTTAGCTGTCTCTACAGCCGTTTTGCTTTTCAGTTCATTCCCCAGTGGACACTGGGTTTCTTCTACATTTTAGCTATTACAAACACTGCTGCTATGTGTAAATAAGACAGAACGTGTAAATAAGAACAACCATTCTTGAGTAAAGTCCATGAGACACGGAGCAGTGGCCACAACCTGGGCCCCGGGAGAGCCGCAAGGTCAGCACGCCCAGGGTATAAAGTGCCCTCAGATCCATGTTCGAAGCATCTACTAGATTCTGCTGGATCCTGTTCTTAAAATTTTATTTCTTGGCGTAACCAACTGCATGTAACACCATGCTATTTCAGAAAGTCATCTGCCACTAGAAAGCATTTCTAGGATCATTCTTGTGAGATTCGTTGCCTAGGAACCATTTGATAATCCTCATTGATTTAGCTGATGAAGGAAGGATGAGGGAGTCACTTGCTTAAAACATCCATTTGTGTTCTCAAAACTCAAGAGGCCCACCTCCCCCTCCCCCACATAGATTGCTCAGATTTGGAGAGTCTGCAGAGCTGTGCAAGACACTAATTTGTTTTAAGAAATTGAAAACATGAGTTTAGACCAGGTTTCTCTATGCCTGTTTGTTCTCTTTGCACGGAGGGGATTGTAGCTTTGTGACCTGAGAATAATTATTCTGACAGTTATACTAGAGCTGTGTAAGGATAGCATTTGAGTCAGAATTGGGACATGGCTCTGATCTCAGACCAATAACGTGAACAAAGGGAGAAAGATGTATTGTTGGCTGGCATTGGATGGGTTAAGGAAGCGATAGAACCAGCCCACACCCCGTGAGCTATGATTCCAGGGCCTAAGACCTGGCGAGGTATTTGCCTTCTTTCTGATGTCGTGGCAAATTAGGATCTTAATTCATTGCACTTGGGGTGTCTATTCATACCCCTTGCTACAGAAAAGACGGTGAGTTTAATTATAGACTACTGTCTTAGACTGTCCTCAAGGACAGGGCTAAATAAAACGCACCTGTGCTGCCCTGTCTTGTGAATTCTCTGGAATCTGAAATACAACTAGCCTCAAGGTTGTGCAGATGACTGTAGATCTGTTCACTTAAGAGTCTGAGAAAAAGAGCCCCTGCCGATGCCTAGTGATGAAGGGGCCTGGTTGCCTCAGTACAGTCTGCATGGTTCTTTCCCAAGAGATGAAGCGGCTTAGTCCTAATTAGCTATCGGGTGCACTTGCTCTCCAGATGGACGGGGGCACAGGGCACGGTCATTAGAAGGAAAGGAAATCAGGCTGTAAATGTGCTGAGAAAGAAGACTTAAAAACAGCAGTTTCTCAACCTGTGGTCGCGGTCCCCTTGGCAAATCTCTCGCTCCAAAAATATTTACATCACAGTTCAAACCAGCAGTGAAATGGCAGTTATGAGGTCGCGACAAGAATAATTTTATGGTTGGTGGTCAAGACAACATGTGGAACTGTATTAAAGGATCTCGGTGTTAGGAAAGTTGAGAACCACTGGTTTAAGACAATCTGTTGGCTCACGGTTTTGGAGGTCTCCATCTAAGACTGCCTGACTTCATTGTTGCCTGGGCCATGATAAGGCAGACTGTTTTGGCATGGAGAAAGAGAGTGGCATAAATCACGGCGACCAGAAAGTGGGGGACGGGTGGGAACAGGGTCGATCCTTCCAGGGTACAACTCCAGTGACCTACTCCATCCATCTGGGTCCCACCAACTGTTCTCCACCATGTTGTAATAGGAGCGGCGGGGCTGCGTCCCAGCACCCCGGCCGCCTGGCTAGCTTATGTCCAGAAATAACAACACACAAATTGTATTCTTTTAAACACTGCTTAGCCCATTAACTCTAGCCCTTACAGGCTAATTCTCGTATCCCGATCAACCCATCTCCAATAATCTGTGTAGCATCAGTCTTACCAGGAAAGATTCTAGCCTACGTCCATTCATCCCATGCCTAGCTTGGGGAACACTGAGTTTACCGGGATTACTTACAGGAGCGTGGGTGCAGGGTTCCTTACTGGTACACAAGTAGCCCGGCATAAAGGTGCCTTTGATCCTAGCACTTGGGAGGCAGAGGCAGGTGGGCTGCTATAGTGAGTTCCAGGACAGCCAGGGCTACAGAGAGACAGCCTGTCTCAAAACAAGCCAACAAGCTGATAAAGAAGATGGCAAGTGGCTCAGCTGCAGATGCTAGGGTGATAGCTCATGAAAGTTGCATCCTAGGAGTGTTCCCTGCATGCCTTTCGGGGAGCTCAACCAGCCCAGACTTCTCTCCTCAGCAAGTGCTACTGTTTCTGGAGCCCCCCTCTGGGAGGGGGCTTGCCATAGTCACTGTTCTACTGCTGTAAAAAGACCTCCACCAAGGCGACTCTTATAAAGGAAAGCATCTCATTGGGGCTGGCTTATGCTTCGTTATCATCCTAGTGGGTTATAATGTGGAGCCAGGGGAAAGGAGGTGACATGTACACGTTGGGGATGAGATAGGCATAGTCAGGATGCTTAGACCTTGCATCTGTCACAGCAGATTGTAAACAGTTGGGTGCTTTCTCTACAAGGGCAGGTCCCACTGTTCATGCCCGTGGTGGGGTCTCGGGCCAGACTTCAACTTTAAGCTCCAGCTTCAGACACTCGCTCTGTGTGTGCGCAGAAGCCCCTGACAAACACCCATACACCTCGTCTTTATGGCTCCCAAACCTCCCCAGAGTAGGCTTTCCTACCCTCAAATATTCCTGGGTAAACGTCATTGTTACTGTAAATCCTCTAGGACTAAATGAGACAACCAAGTAGGAGGACATCTTGACTATGGCCACACCGTCAGCTTGTCACTGATGGGGGACTCAGGATGTGTCATCCCAAATAGGACACGGGCATGGAGCCAGCCTCAGGCATGGGGAGGGGTTCACTCTCACCTTCGTTCTGCCCACGAAGGGGTCCTCTTAGAGGAGCTGCCCTCTCTTTACCCAGGGAAAGGGTCAGGCTTGGGCTTGAAGATGCAGCGTTGCAGAGGAGACGGAACAAGACGAGTGTGCCGTGTCCCCAAGTGTAACGGGCAGTACACCAGGACTCCCTTTGTTCCGTAGTACCTCTCTATACCTATTCACTCTTCATCCAACAAGGTGTGAAGACACACAAGTCCCCTGTTTCCTCTCCACCCCCCACCCCCACCAGTGAGTCCCCAGGATCTACCTCTCTGTGCCACCCCAGTGCCAGGGTTAGCTGGATCTGAACTCTGGTCCTCATGTGTGCACAGCAAGCATTTGGCTCGGCTCACCATCTCCCCCTCCCACGCCACTGTTAGGGTTCAGAAAATAATACACCCAAATTAAGGTGCACTGCCAGGCTTAGCTGAAGCAGCCTCAAGGATCCCCCTTTCCCCTTTCCCCTTTCCCAGTCCTCTTTCTCTCCACCTCCCTTGTCTACCTAAAGAACACATCTGCCAAAAAGCAACTCATCTGTCTTTAATCTTTTGACTGAAAGCTCATCAATCCAGGAAGACAGAGCCACTATTACAGAGAAACCCAAAATGCAGCACTTCAGAGCCTAGGGACCCTTGTCCCAAGACACTCAAATCTCATTGGCTGCCTCCTCCCCCAATTACACACACACACACACACACACACACAAATATATATGCAAATATAATTTATATAAATACATATACACATACATATATATACATATATATATATACATACACATATATGTTATTTACTACTCTTCCAAACTCATTCACAGGACCCACTCAACCCACCCCTCTCCCTTCCAGGGTCTCTAAGCCACACCCACCCAGCTCGGGTACTGTTTTTTTTCTGCCTTTGCCCCTATCTGTCTCTTGACACTTGATTTCGGCAGATTCCAAAAGGAAAATCTGAACTTACCCACACTACCTCAAACCTATAGTAAACAAAGGCACCAGTGTCCATCCTGTCCGCCTTTCATTAGGGGCCTTCGTCTGCCAGCCAGTGAGGGCCGAGAGACAAATCTCTCCTTGCCTAGGTAGCTGAGGGGAAAGGAGAAGCCACGGCTCTCAGGCGCTGTGTCCGCGCCTCTTTGAAAGTTAGTGCATCTCTGTCTAAAAAAAAAGACTGACTAGAAAGAAATGTAAGCCACCTAAAATTTGTCCGAATGAAGATTATGTGGCCTGCTTAGTTTTTTGTCAGCTTGACATAGAGTCGCCAGAGAGGAGGGAACCTCAACAGAGAAAATGCCTCCAGAAGACTGCCCTGTGGGCAAGTCTGTGGTACCTTCTCTTGATAAAAGATGGATGTGGGAGGGCCCAGCTCACTGCAGGCAGTGCCATCCATGCACGGGTGGTACTGGGCACTCTAACAAAGCAGGAGGAGTGAGCCATGGGGAGCAAGCCAGTGAGAAGAGGCCTCAGTTCCTGCCTCCGGGTTCCTGACCCCACTTCCCTCAGTGATGGCCTACAACTGTAGGCTAAAGCAAACCTCTCCCTCCCCATGTTGCTTTTGGTCATGGTGTTCCTTACAGCGGCAGAAAGCCAAATAAAACAGGCACCAAATCAATGTATCTGTGGTCAAAATGACCCAGTGCAGGTCTGTATTATAATTTGTGCGACTTTGTCCTGCACCTGAAGAGGGGATTAAGACATTGACTGCAGGTCTAGTTTCCCACTCAATTTGCCCCAACATCTCACACATTGTTGATCATGTGACCCTCCTGTGGGTGTCTGGGACCCAGCTCTCCAGCGCAGGAGATGCCAATGCGTGTCCTTTATCATGCCAGAAATGGCTTTGGAGGACTGGGTGATGTCACCTTCACCTGAAAGTCTCTTTTTCTACCTAAGAAAAAATCAGAGAGCAATTCAGGTTCAGGGAAGAAATATAACACGATAGCTAATCCCTTCTCGGGAGCAGCAGTATGGCCTGATAACAGCCAGTGTTTGTCAGGAGTCTCGGGCAAGTCTGGTCTCGTGCAACTATTTATAGAAGAAGCTACCAGGTGTGTATCTGATGCCCAAGGGGTCTGCCGGGCTAGAGCAAGCCCAAGAAAAAGAGGCCTACAGGGACAGTGGTTGCCAGTGGACAGTTGGGGCTGCAGCTGGGCCCCTGGCTCCACCTTGTCCCTTGCCCTGACTCTGTGAACCTGCTTGCTCCACACTGAGCCTTGGGAACACTGAAAATCAAACCAGGAAGATCCGTTTTCTCATCTGTAGTCAGCTGGAGAAGGACTGAATGGCGTCTCTGCATTGGCCTAAAACCCAGGAACCCTACCCAATGCTGAGACCCTGTCCATCACTGAGGCCCTATCCAATGCTGAGGAGCTACGCAGTGCTAAGGACCTAACCACCTCCTACCCTTCAACAGGACATTGGTTCCTGGGCCCTTCTCAAGCCTTCTGCTCCCTGGCAGCTATGAGGAGAGCAGCTGTGCTCTGCCCCACACCCCATGCCACAACACTGGGCTCTGCTCTAGGCCCCAAAGCAACAGAGCCAAACGACCACAGCTGACAGCCAGGATGAGCCCGGCCCATTTACAAGTTGACCATCTTAGAAGGGCCCAGCTCACTGAGGATGGGGCCACCACTGGGCAGGAGGTCGTGAAGGGTGTAAGGAAACAGTCATGGGGAGCAGCCAGTAAACAGAACTCCTCCATGGTCTCTGCTTCAGCTGCCGCCTTGGTTTCTCTCAGTGACAGACTGTGAAGGAAGTGGAAGCCTTTCCTCTCCAAGTTGCTCTTATCATGGTATTTATGCCAGCAACAGAGCAAGCTAGCACAGCCGTGAACAGATATCAAGAATCTGATTTGTGAAGCTGAAGTTCCCCCTTGGGGTTGGGGGAGCAGAACAAAAAAGTTAGAATAATTTTTTTAAATGGCCCAAATAAGCATTTAAACACAAAAGACACTCAAAATTTCACACATAAAAAAATCTTAACATATTCCAAGAGAGAAAAGAAGGAAGAAAGAAAAAGAAAATGAAGGCAAGGCACATCTTCGTCCAGATGCTTAAAACAAAGGATCAAGGCAAAATCTTGGAACTGCTGGAGGAAAAAGCCATTGCCTACAGAGGAACTAAAGCTGCAGATCTCTCGATAGAAGTCGCGTGCATCTGAAGACCACGGAGTGACATTGTTATCCAAAGACCACGGAGTGACATCATTAAAAAAAAACACACACACACACACACACACACACAAAGAAAGCAATCAGGTGAAATCCTGTATTCAACAAAACCACTTTCAAACAATGAAAGCAGAACAAAGATTCCCCCTCCCCTCACAAATGAAAGAACACAAGAGCAGCAGTCTGGCACTGTCGTAGTGAAAGACTTTGTGGGGAGGGGTTTCTATTTTTCAGCCAAGAAATTTCCACATGAGAACACAGAAGAGAGGAAATACAGATGTTGGACAAATGGCAAATACATTTTCCCTTCACTTTTCAAATACCAAATGTCTTTTTGTGTTATAGTTGCTTTTATTTATCACGTGTGCATGTGTATGCACATGTGCATGTGTACATTTGTACCCATATGAGTGTGAGCCCACAAATGTGCCATACAGAGGCCATTTTTGCTGGCGTTAGTTCTCTCCTTCCATTATGGAGAACTTGGTGATCAAACTGTCAGGTCAGACTTGGCGGCAATGCCTCTACCTGCTCAGCTATTTCTGTAGCCATCAAATATCTCTTTGAGAAACTGGAAAGCAATTGGCAGTTTCAAGTGAAGTACTAGCAATGTATTGTGGGGTTTATATCATAAATAGAATTAAAGTTTATGTCAATAATAGCACAAAAACCAGGACAGATAAAATGCAAAAACACTATCATACTATTCTGAAATAATACCAAAAATTATATAGCCTTACTTGAAGCTGGACTGAGATAAGTTTTAAAAAATGTGTATTGTAAAGCCTGGATCGATTGTTAAAACATAGCCAAGAGCTCTAGGTATAAACCAAAAGCAGAGATAGACTGATTAGGATGTAGACAGGTTTGCAACATCAGTACCCAGAATCCAATTTTTTATTAAGTAAAGTAGAGAAGATGCAGACCTTGGGCCTAGCCAGCGATAGCCCAGTAATGGACTGCACCTGCAAATTATGTGAATATACAATAACAACCCATAATGAAACAATTTTAAAAGGCTTACTACTGTTCCATTTGCACATTGCTGTCTTCATCTCCCACAAATTGTGAGACCATTTTTAAAAGCTAAAGCATGCACTTTAAAATTAAAAGCAGGGTGGTAACGGCCAATGGCTCAACGAAGCAATCAAGTTCACCATAAGTTTCTGAAATCAAAGCAAAAACATTGGTTCTGTTTCCAAACCCAAAGAAAAATAAGAACTGCCCAGAATAAAGAAGGCAATCATTGCCTGGGATGTGGAAGGCCCTGGGTCTAAAACAGAAAAAAGAAAAGAAAGGAAGGGGAAGAAGAGGGAGGGCAAAGACGAGGGCTGTTAGCATCCAGCTCAAACCCTGCCTTTTGTGGAGTCAACTTTCTTCTGTCAATCAAAGCAAGTTCAGTAACCAGAATAGGGGTGCCATCCCCTCCTTCCCCCCGACCCAGGTCCATTACTTAAGCAATCACCCTTTTGTCCTAATCTCTGTGTTTCTGTTCTGGGGGATGAACCAATCAAAGGCTGACTGAGTTTCTCCCGGATTGCCAGGATGTTAAGCACTAGGCAAACTTCCCTGCTCCCTCTACTGACCAAAGACCCTGACAGACAGGTAACCTGCAGCTTCTCTCTGCTGCTCTGGACAATTCCATGGGTGGTGCTGGGCCCTAGCGCAGGTATTATTCACGGATAGTGGGTATCAATGGTGGTAATTTCTTGGTTTACAGCAGCGTAACTTGAGTTTCACACCGTGTTCTCCCTGTGTGGGAGCCTACTTTTGCTTGTGGCCTTCTTCCATAGGAGCTGAGGATCTGAACCCAGTTTACCCACTGAGCCCCCTTCCCTGTTTTACATAAAAAGAAACAGCAGCTGCCAGGTTTGTGGGTGTCCTGGCTGCAGGTTTGTAATCTTGCTGGTGATTTAGAGCAGAACTTTCCTGCTCAAGGCTACCCACGAGGCAATCCCCCCCCCTTGTTTTTAAAAACCCAGACTGACAGCTTGAAAGGCAGTTTCAAGACCCTTGACTCGAGCAGCTTAGATTTTTCCTGTGCCAAACAAGGTCTGTCTGGAAACAGATGAGTCAGCAAAAGAGAGTGTTCCAGAATTGTATAATAAAGAGGTGTTATGAGCAGGCCTGTCCTAGATTACCCCATATTGTATAAAGCCATGTTTTCTTTTGTTTTTTTTTCTTTTTTCCCCAAAATGTTAAGATTTTATTTACAAAGCTTTTCCTTGTTGTACAGAAAGTAAAAATGTTGTTACAATCGCAGTGTAACTGGCAGCCAGGACGGTCAACTCACCAATCACAGCTGTCACGATACAGCAAGAGTCTTACACGAAAACCTAACAACGTTTACAATTTTGTTGGGGCAGAAGTCCCCAGGCTTGGTGGAAAGCCATGTTTTCTAGACCATATCTTGTCCTGAGAGACTCCATGTCACAAGCAGCTTTGGACTCCATTCTGAGGATGAAGGAGGACTCTCAGCCTTACTGGATATGGCCAAGACTCTGTCTGTCCAGTGTCACCAGCACAACACAGACTGACAAATGATTTCTTCCTGGGAGTAGAAAGTCACCTTGTATTACCATCAGGAAACCCAGGACACATTAAAAGTTAGCAGACACACTAGACAAGGGAAAGGTGCAACTCCCCCACCTGGACCCTAATACCTGACAGCAGTCGGCAGTCGCTTCACCAACCCAACATCTGGACACCCCATGTGTGTCAAGGCAGAGAGCTCCTCACTGTCCTTGGGACCTCAGCTCAGTTCTGTGTCCACTGTGGATGCAACAGACTCAAACAGTCGTCTGCCCATCCTCCTATTCATGCATCTGGACCAGCCAGCCAGGCAGCCAGCCACCTGGACTTGGGCGAGCCCTTAGCCTCTACAGCCTTCAGTGCACCTTACTCCTTTGGCTCAACTCTGACCTTGCTGCCTGACTCAATGCAACCACCAGCCACAGCAGCCTCTCGACTCGATGAGGTTTGTCATCTTATCCCAGAGACTTCCCTGCCTCTCAGACTTCCCTGACCTTTAACCCTTCGTAGTTGTTCTGTACTCTACATGCATGCAAGCATACATACATACATACATGTATACATACATACATTGATGTGTAATGTATGATCCAGGAGTTATTATTAGTGACAACTGAAATGTGAGCACGGTAGTTCCCCTGGCACTTGTGAGTGTCGCCCTGCACCACCTTTTGCTTTGTTTTTCTTCTCAGAAGATTCTAACGTTGCGGGAAGACACAGACAGATCATTTATGTTTCTGACGTGGTGAGCCCATGACAAGAGGTCACGATAATCTGAGGGCAGATGGGAAATGACCTTGGACGAAGAACAGCGGGAAGCCACCAGTCCTCTCCGCTCTAATGGGACAAGACATGACAAGCTCGCCTCCATCCCTGGACAGGTGACATAGGCGGATGAAACATCTGGAAAGAGCAAATAACTCCTCACCCCAGCTTCTTCCCCGGTTGAACAGAATTTGGAGGGAAGGCACGAAGAGGCCTATAAATAGCTGAGCAAATGATTTAAGGACAAATTAAAGACATGAGCCTTCCTGGCCAGCAGACACTCAGACAGTTAAAGCAATTTCCTTCAGCTGGCCTTTCCCTAAGGTCAAATTTGTTTATGGATAATTCCGGAATCCCTCCCAAAGACATCTGCTAAACCTCTCGGCCCTCGCAGTCCTGCCTGTCTTCTCACGGTAGAAGATGTCTGAGTCCGGGACAGTGGAAGTGCGGAGAGCCTTTTCCCTAGCCTCCAGTAGGTACCACTTTGCAGAAGGGGCTGGGAAGGACCCAGGTAGCAATCATAAGGCCTTAGGGCCCCAGTCTTCTAGGGAAAGCAGTCAGCAATTTTCCAGAACAGGGAAAGAGCGACCCTGCTGTGAGTGATGCCAGGGCCTGTAGGTCACAAATAGTCAAAAGGAAAATCAAAGATCAACCCCTCGCTAAAGAGCACAAGTGCCTCAATCCCTCAGCAGCCCACACCCTGTGCTGGTCCATGACACTCTAATCCTAAATGTTTACTCCCAGAGCTAATAATAGCCCCTCGGGCCTGAGGAAGGCAAGCTCTCCTATCAGAGGGCTGTGTCACCACTGTAAACATCAGTGACTCTGGAAAAGCTCCTTCAGAGCCTGGGCAGGACTGAGCTGCGGATGCTTCTAGACAAAAGAAATTAATTAACTTGTCAAGTCCCTTCCTCCCAGAGTAAATGCAGCCAATTCTTGCCCCACAAACCTCGTTTCCTGGGGGACAGACACCTGTCTCCTGGGCTCGAGGTTTCTGCAGCAGCTGCTCGTGGAGGGGGGTGGGACGTGCCCACACGTGTGCGTGTGTGCAGGCTGAAACACCTACACAGGTGAAGCTAGACTCCCCCTCAGCCCCTCTAGATGGATATCCAGTCCTGGAGGTTTAAATGGCTTTCTGTTCAGGAGAGCATTTAACAAGATGTATTCGCTCCCTCAGCAATGTACATTAAATCCAAAGCCTTATTTAAACAGCTTTGACTTGTGGTTTTCATATTCATGAAGTGTAACCTAGTTTGAATCTTTATAGGAAACCCTGCGTATTTTAGGAGAAAAAAAATAGCCTTTTTGAAAACCTAAATGCTTTCTCATTTATATTTCTGATGGAAATACAAAAAGGTTGTACACTTTGACTATAATTGCATGTTTTTCAACCTTTTCAATTGTATTTGAGGGTCCCCGGAGCTGTTACACAGAGAAGCGGGATGAACACAAGACTCAAAAAAGAATTAAAAGGGAGATAGGGAGATGATTTGGGTTAGGAGCACACACTACCCTTCTAGAGGACTTAAGGTCAGTTCCCAGCACCCACACTGGGCAGCTCAGAACTCCAGCTCCAGGGACCTCTGTAGAAACCTGCATTCATGTGCGCATGCCCCCATACAGACACAAAGACACAGACATAATTCAAAATAGAGAGGGCATAGAAAATACCATCCTTGGGGCTTACATTTTGAAAAACTTGAATCAGTGGAATTCAGGACACATCTGGGGGTTCTGGGCCACTTAGCAATCACAGGTAGCTATAGCCAATCAGTCACTGGAAGTTTGATGACCAATAAGCAAGACAACCAGTACAGCAGATCATCCAGTCAATGAGAGCCTGGAAATCAACCTCATATTGTTTCTCTGTAGCGTGATGGGCTTTCGTTTCTGCCTTGGTGGGGAGTCCCATAATTATTAGGGGTTGTCCAGGACTTCTAGGGTCTGCAACCTGCTTTACGTGACCTCTGTGGGGACAGACTATCAAGGTCTGTCTCTACCATGAGGTCCTAAGGTCACAAATCTCTGGAGCAGACCCTGTCTCAAAAATTTCCAACTCAAGACATAACAGCAATAGAGATCAGTTGACCAGTAACCAAATCCGGTAAAAAGAAAGGGTCCCCCATAGTCTCGGGGTTCCTAACAATGTCTTCTGTGTCAGTGTGACCAAAATACCCGAGAGGAACAGTGGGTTCACAGTTCCACAAAGTTCAGTCTATGGGCAGTTGGGGAGATCATGATTGCAGAGATTATCTGCAGGAATGGCAGAGGAATATCACACACCATGACAGACGGCTGATAGAGTGACAGAAAGGGGCTACATTACTGCCCTGGTAGGAATGAAGATCCTCCTAACACACACACACACACACACACACACACACACACAAACACACGCACACACACACACACACACGCACACGCACATGCACACACACCCTGACCGCCAAACCTTCAAAGCAATGGTCCCATATCCATCCTTTCTGTTGCCATGATAAAGCACCATGACAAAAAGCGACTCATAGAAGAAAAAGTCCACTTTGGCTTATGATTCTGGATGGATAAGAGTTCATCATGGCAGCAGGTGGCTGGGACAAAAAGCTGAGAGATTACATTTACAGTCACACGTGGGCAGCAGAGAGAGGGTGGGAGGGAAAAAGAGAGATGGGGATAAGGCTTCAAACCTTGAAAATCCATATCCAGTGATGTGCTGCCTCCAACGAGGCTGCACCACCACCCCAAACAGCGCCACCAACTGGAGAACAAGTGTTAAAATGCGTGAGCCTGTGGGGGACATTTCTCACTCAAACTACAATAGTCTCCAAGAAACTGAAAATTTCCCAGGAGTCTTGTGCTGGGAGAAGGAAGAGGCTGGGTTCCTAGGGCAGCAGGAGAGAGTGCTTGTCTCTCAGGAAGAGATCTCACACAGTTCTGATGACTTGCCAGAGCACCTTGCAGGAGAGATTTAGCTGAGGAACTGATGGGTCGATGATGGGCAGGACCACATGTTAACCAAATTAGGCACACTTCTCTATAAATCTAAAGCTCATGTCTGAGCCTAGAAAATGAACTTGGTGTGTGTTGTGGTGGGGTCACTGGACCCCTTTGTTTGTTCCTCTTCTAAGCCACGTGGACACACTGAGAAAATCTTTCTTTGCCTTTCCCTATGATTTGTTTGTGTGGCTATTAAGAGCATGTGATTTGCTGGGTGGTGGTGGTGGCACATTAATCTCAGCACTCAGGAGGGAGAGGCAGGTGGATCTCTGTGAGTTCAAGGCTAGCCTGGTCTACAGAGAGAGTTCCAGGACAGCCAGAGCTGTTACACAGAGAAGCCCTATCTTGAAAACAAAAACAAACAAACAAACAAAAAAACAGAACATGTGATCCACACTAGCTTGCTAGGGTTGCCAGGCCCTGACCCTAGCAACTTTGGAAAACAAAGATAGCACAGTCTACAAAGATAGCCTGCTCTACCTCGACCTCACATCATCTCAAAACAGCGCCCCCTCCTGGAGACAACCCTCTGCGTACAGGAGCTTTGAAAGGAGACTTTTGACATCCAAACCAGTAACAGGGTCTCAAACAAACTTTAATAGTTTTAAAATGTGAACTGCAAGTCATCAGCCGGCCACACCCCCTTGACAGGAGGAGCCTGTCACACCCCAGGGACAGGAAAGCCACCTTGTGCTTGAACACAGTGTCGAGGAGTTCTCCAAAGTGACTGAAGACAGGACGTTGGGCAGGTGTGACTCGAAGTTGCACACCTGACTTGCAAGGAGACAGTCCTATTCAGCCCAGGACTGACTTCCCAACCAGCTGGAGGAAGCAGATCTGACTCCCCCAAGTCTGGAGCTGGATCATAATCCTGGGGGCGGTTCCCTCTCTGCTGGTTCCTGCTAACCAGGTCCCTTAAGCCTGCCTTCCTCTCCTACTGCCCCCTCCCTCTCCTCTCTCACTGCCCCCTCCTCCTCTTCTGTCACTGTCCCCTCCCCCTTCTCTCTCCTTTTCTGTAAGTAACTCTGGTATTGTGTGAGTTTAATTGAGAGTCTGAATTGAAAGTGGCATTATTTGGATGAAAAAAAAATTCAAAGACGAGAGATTTTGTGTGTGCATGAGTGTGTATGCGTGCATGCATTTATATGTGTGTGTATGTGTGTTTAAATTATGACGAATGTCATCTTTCTGGGGGAAATAAGCTAGTGCTGGAGAGAGCTGAGAAATGACTGCCTGAAGCATCTGGGGTGTAAATGTGATTTCCTGAAATTATAGTGGAGTAAAATAATTTAAAATATAAAATGTTTAAAAAGAAGAAGCTGAAGTCACAGATGCATGGCAGCCTCACTGACTTATACAGAAATAGAGCGTTTATAATTAGCTTAGCATAAAAATAGTCAGGGATAAGGGGTTAGTTTGCTGTCTATGTATCTCAAAGCTTGACTCAGTTTCTAGCTGGGAAAATGGATCATGTAACCAGCCTCCTCCAAAGTCTAAGCTCTCTGTATTTGACACTCAGATGCTTGACCCAGCCACCAACCTTGACTTATCGGCCTTCAGGGGCTTTGGGGATTCAGCCTGAGTGTTGTGTCCAGGCAAGTTTCTTAGGGTCCTCCTTCATAGCACCTGTTACCTTCCTTTATCAGTCCAGAATCCCTTGGAGCTTTACATTTTATTGATCTTTGTGATGGTCAGTGTTGTCAGCTTAACTGAATTCAGAATCCTATGGGAGAGAGGCCCTTGTCACGCCTGAGGGGTTTGTGTTGACTGAATTCTTGAGGTGCAAGGAACCCTGTAAGAAGAGAAAGGAGGCTGGGTAGCAGCATGCTTTCACCACCACTGGGCAGGGTTCACTGTCCTAACCAAGAGATTGTCGGTGTTCCATCATTTCCTTGCAAGGAGACGGAGGCAGTGATACAGGTAGTTCTCAAACCTCATCAGAGGCTGGGTCTCAGCCTTGCAAAGGGACTGCTGCCCACTGTCTACAGTGTTCACATGATGCCACCTCCCCCAGGTTGGCAGCCGTGAGCTCCCAAGAGTTAGTTTGCTCTGACCTTGGTAGTCCTTGACCAAGAAGCCTGGCTCGTCTATTGCACTCCATATACCACGCTTTGAAATTTGCTTTTGATGTATTTCTGTGCATTTGAAATCTTCCCTGTCTGTGTGTGCTACTCCACAGGACGCACTGCAGACTTCTGTATGCACACATTCCGTTCCCACTGTGCATCAGAAAAGGGTATTAGAGGCCTCAGTGCTCAGCACATTCTGTGACCTGGAGCTTTTATTCCCACTGCTCTGAAGATAGCATGAGAAGGCTGGCTCTCCTAGCGATGGGGGAGGAGCCTACTGTTGGAGACCCCAGACCTCAAGCCCTCGTTTTCACTGCATCATAACCAGGAAAGTCAGAGAATTCAGTTCCCATCAGAACACAAGCTGAGAATAGAGCTGGGGTAGTCTTTTGTTTCATTGTTTATCTTTGAGCTACTCTGTAGCCAAGGCTGGCCCCAAACTCACTTTTAGCTCAGGCTAGCCTCAAACTCACAGTCCTCCTGCCTCTACATCCCAAGTGCTGGGATTACAAGCATGAGTCTGTGATGAACAGGGTACTCGGGACAACAAGCATGCATCATTGCCCCAGCCTTTGGTCTGTGCCCACTCCATCAGACATTCCATTCAGAGTGCTATCGGTTGAGAATGATAGACTAGAACCAGATGAGGTCTTTGAATTTTTCTAGTCACTGCTACAGACAAAAAAATTGAAATGACCTTTCTGGTCCTTTGGGCAGGGTTTATTTTTATGCTATCTTAGAACTTATTTTCCATCAGGAGATTTCTGGTCAGCTTATCTTTGTGTGTCAGAAAAGCTGACTTCCATCCGAGATGCACCCTCTCGTTTGCTGGCCTTAGTGCGTACTGGAGTGTGAGGCTGTTCATTTAGTGATCTTGGACTGACCTTTGGGCAGACCCAGTTCTACACATACTACACACACACACACACACACACACACACACACAAACTCACACCACACATACTCACATAGATTCTCACATGTTCACGTACACATATACTTTCATACACACGCATACACACCCACACATACTCGCACAAACATGCACACACATACAGACACATATTCACACATATACACATGCACATACTCACATGAATATACACACATGCACACACATACTCTCACATACACTTACATACACATATACACATATTCACACACATACATACACACAAATGCATACACATATTTACACACATACATTTACACACACACATATATACAATTTTCTTATTTGTACTCCTTAAACAATAGACTGACTATTTCACTGTTAGGAGCTGTCTGATTCTGAGGTGGAAGAGGATTGGCTTGGACTGTCAAATCCTGCCTAGAAACAGGGCACCTTCAGTACTGCAGCTCAGCACATCACACTGCTCCTAAGGAACACACTACGGTGTATAAGCAAGGGTACGCTGCCTTTGGAGCTTGTCCGGCTTAGTTTTTATCAGCTTGACACAACCTACAGTCTCTTGGAAGGTGCTAAACTGCTTCCATAGTCCTGGCCTATAGGCAAATCTGTGGGGCATATTCTTGATTAGTGATTTATGTGGGAGGGCCCAAGCCCAACCCACCTCTGAACTGGTGGTTCAGGGTCTTATAAGAAAGCATGAACAAGCCATGGAGAGCAAGCCAGTAAGCAGCACTCCTCCATGGCCTCTGCTTCAGTTCCTGCCTCCAGGATCTTAACTTGAGTTCATGCCCTGACTTCCCTCAGTGATGGAGTGTGACCTGGGCATTACAAGCTGAAATAAACCCTTTCCTCCCTAAATTGCTTTAGTCATGGTGTTTATCACAGCAATGGGAAAATAATCAACATAGGGTCCACCCACTGAAGCGCAAAGGAGACAGTCTCCATGAGTCTAGTTTACATTGCTGTGCAGAGACGCATGAAGCTGGGTAATTCGTAAAGAACAGATTTGGAGACAGAAAGTTCCAGCAGCATGTTCATGAGCCCTTGACTGTGTCACTCCACAGTGGATAGTGCTGTGGTGTAAAATGCATGAGAGAGGGAGAGAGACAGAGAGAATTAGGTGATAAAACAATCCAGGCGCAGAGGGACTGGCTTGGTTTTAAACAGCTCACATTTGCCAAAACCAACTTGTGGTCCCATGGGAGCTGTGTCAATTCCTGCAAGAGCAGAGTCCTCAGTGACCTAATTAACTTCCACCATCCCTCACTGTTAAAGATTCCACCATCTCTCAGTATCGGCACACTGGAGACCAAGCTCCTAGTACTTGAGTTTCTGTGTGATGCTCAACCTAGAGACGAACCGTAGCACACAAACAGCCAAGATTCTGTGCACCCTGGAATCTTCCCTGCACCCCGAGGGACCAGCTTGCATGCATCCAGGCTTCTGCTGATTCCTGCAACCAATTTTAAGGAATAAGTCAGTTTCACAATAAGTTCTGTGTCACAGCACTCAGACGCATTGGTCACTGGTGCACAGTGGACCTGCTCACAATCACAAGCCCTGGGTGCATCCATGACTAAAGGGGGCAGTAGCTGCTGCTCGGGGAATTTCAGAACACTTAAGAGGGGTGGGTCAAAGGCGGCACTTAAAAGGGGTGGGTCAAAGGCGTCTAGATGGAGAAACTTCAAGAACACTCTGCCAAAGAGAGCCCAGGGAAGGAGGGTCTGAGCCACTGGGAGAGATAGGCATGGAAGAAAGGGCCTAGGGGAGTTGACTGAATCTTCAAAGGGCAGTGTGTACTCAATTTGTCTTTGGTGTAGCCTCTAGATCAGGGCTCAGAGACACATTCTAAAATCATGAGAAAGTCAAGGAAGTCTGGATTTTTACAAATCAGGAATTATAAATTTTGAAAGATGAAAAGTACACGTTTTAAAACTGTCATTAGTCTAGGATGAATGTTACTTGAGCATCTAGAAAAACTGTGAAGAAAGCCGGGCGATGGTGGCGCACGCCTTTAATCCCAGCACTCGGGAGGCAGAGGCAGGCAGATCTCTGTGAGTTCGAGACCAGCCTGGTCTACAGAGCTAGTTCCAGGACAGGCTCCAAAGCCACCGAGAAACCCCGTCTCGAAAAACCAAACCAAAAAAAAAAAAAAAAAAAGAAAGAAAGAAAGAAAGAAAGAAAGAAAGAAAAACTGTGAAGAGCGATTTGGGATGCAAGGATGCAGGGTGCAAGGATGAGGGTGTATGTATGCAGGATGCAGGGATGCAAGGTGCAGGGATGAGGGTGCAGGGAGCAGGGATGAGGGTGCAGGGATGCAGGGTGAAGGGATGCAGGGTGCAGGGATGCAGGGTGCAGGGATGAGGGTGCAGGGATGAGGGTACAGGGTGCAGAAATGAGGGTGCAGGGATGCAGGATGCAGGGTGCAGTGATGCAGGATTCAAGGTGCAGAGATGAGGGTACAGGGATGCAGGGTGCAGGGAAGAGGGTGCAGGGATGCAGGATACAAGGTGCAGGGACACAGATATTGCAGTGAGCATGGAACCGTCTACTTCTCTACCTGTTCTCGAGTGGCACGTGGCTTGGTTTTGCTGTCTTCAAGCCAGGGATTTAATATATGCCTCAGGAGCCATTGTGAGGATGCCCTGAAAAAGTGAAGTGTTTCTCATGGTGCCTTGTGCAGAGTGGATTTTCAGCAAGTACACTGCTCTCGTGTCTGAGACACTGTTATGAGTACTGAGGAAATGGTATGATTTGACCCTTGTCACTCATTTACTAATTTATGCTTTAATCAAAATACATGATCTAGACTAAAAATAAAGAAATGGTATGATACGTTCACTGAGGATTTTATACTAATTTAACTAGTTGGTGTTTTTGTTTGTTTGTTTGTTGTTGTTTTCTTGCTTTGAGACATGGTCTCACTCTGTAGCCCAGACTGGCCTGAACTTGGCAGCAATCCTCCTGCCTCAGCTTCCTGAGTGTCGGGGCTACAGGTGTATGTGGTATCATAGATACAGTCACTGTGTACACAGATTTTATCTAAGACTTCGACTAAATCACTAGCAATATCTTTATGTTAACGGTGGGAATTCTAGATATCGTTTAATTATCTTTAGGGAGGAGCGTTTTTTTAATTAATTAATTTATTTATTAAAGATTTCTGTCTCTTCCCCGCCACCGCCTCCCATTTCCCTCCCCCTCCCTCGAAAGCCCAAAGAGCAATCAGGGTTCCCTGCCCTGTGGGAAGTCCAAGGACCACCCACCTCCATCCAGGCCTAGTAAGGTGAGCATCCAAACTGCCTAGGCTCCCACAAAGCCAGTACGTGCAGTAGGATAAAAAACCAGTTGCCATTGTTCTTGAGTTCTCAGTAGTCCTCATTGTCTGCTATATTCAGCGAGTCCGGTTTTATCCCAGGCTTTTTCATACCCAGGCCAGCTGGTCTTGGTGAGTTCCCAACAGAACATCCCCATTGTCTCAGTGTGTGGGTGCACCCCTCGCGGTCCTGAGTTCCTTGCTCATGCTCTCTCTCCTTCTGCTCCTGATTTGGACCTTGCGATTTCTGTCTGGTGCTTTAATGTAGGTCTCTGTCTCTGTCTCCTTTCATTGCCCGATGAAGGTTAATATTCAGGAGGATTCCTATATGTTTTTCTTTGGGTTCACCTTCTTATTTAGCTTCTCTAGGCTCGCCAACTATAGGCTCAATGTCCTTTATTTATGGCTAGAAACCAAATATGAGTGAGTACATCCCATGTTGAAGGAGCGGGTTTGAATGAATGAAGAATAAAGACCCAGGGGACTGTGTATCTGCTATGTGTTATTAGTTAAATAATTCTGAGCACAATGTTTAGGGGACGGAAAGCCTTTTCTAATCACTGGCTTGTATGATTTTCCTTTGAAAACTATTCATTAGTCTGTAGACCTGCGAAGTTGCTCTGAAGTTCTGGGAACTGTCCCCTGAACAACCCTGACTCTTTAGTGACGGATCCCTGACTTTTGAACAATGTCTTCAAATTGGAAACGAGGATGATTCAGCTGCCACCGAGCAAGCCGTTGGTGTAGAAATGAAAGTGGCAATGACACTCACCATTGCTCATCAACCCTGTGCCCCAGATTCCAGGCAGGAAAATGCAGTTCTGAGACGCTCTCAAGAAGCACCAAGCACACAAAGACAGCCGGGGTCACCATGACAATGCCACTTGAGGTGCCTGTGGGCAACATTTTTCCTGGGAAGGCAGCTTCAGACAGTGCTCTTCTGACAATTTAACTCTGACATTTTTAAGTACTACCTGGACAGTGCAGTCAATTTATTCTAGTGAGTGTTTGTGTTGTAGCAGCCACGGCAAGCTGACTCACAGGTTTTTTTCTTTATGGCAAATATCATGCGAGTTAAATCAATCCAAATTATATGAACTATAACACTGCCGAGCAAGACACTGGAGTATTGTTTTACTGTGCCCTGAGCAGGTTAGCTGTAAATCTAACTTATACTTGCTCTGATTTGATGCAGCTGAATTATTGCTTTCAAAAGAGTTTGCAGTAGTTTAGATATTGATTTAGATAATGTCTTCCAAAGGCACATGCATGCAAGCCTCGGCCCCCAGGTTGGCATTGTTAGGACGTAGTGAGCTTTTGTGGAGGTGGAGCTTTTGTGACCTAATGAGAGGCCATCAAGTCACTGGAAACATGTCCTGGAAGGGGATTTGTGGGGACCCGGTATCTCCCTCTTCTGCTTTCCTACTGTGAAATGAGTGTATGCACCTGCCACGGTGCCCTCCTCACCACACACAGGTCTGAACCAATGGGGCCAACCGATCAGCTGTGAGCTGAAACCTCCAAGGCCACAATAAACCGGTCTCTTTGTGAGTTGGTCATCTTCGGCTTTCAGAAACAATGGTGGAACACCCAACTCACTGAGGTCCGCTATGGAGGATGATGCCTGTGGTGTGGGTGGGCTCCAGTGAGGTGGGGCTGAGTGACTTTCTGGAACTGGAGAGATGGCTCAGCAGTTAAGGTCACTGGCCACTCTTCTGGAGGACAAAGTTCCGTTCCCCGCACCCAGATGGTGCCTCACAACCATCTGTGTCTCCAGTTCCAGGGGATCTGATGCCCTCTTCTGAGCTTTGTGGACCCCAGGCACATACATGCAGGCAAAACATTCAAGGGATAAATAAGTAACATTTAATAAACCTTAGAAACTCAGTAGCTTTAAAAGTATTAAAATATTTCATATAATTTTATTAAAATGTAAATTCTCGTCCACGAAGTCTGAAAGTCAGCTCAGCACTTCCACTACTCTGACCAGGCTGTGCCTCCTCTTCTCTGTTAACTGGATACTGAGCTGGAACAGCCATTTGGTCAGGGACAACAATCCTTCCTATGACCAGTGGTTGTTTGGCAGTTGGCTGACAAACAGGGATACATGAGGTCACTAGTTTCACCCGGCAGGCTGGTCTGAGCTTGCTCTCCTCCTTGTAGCCCAGTGAGGGCCTGAGGACGAGGGTGAACAAGACTCTGTAGGACTAGGTTTGCAGCTAGTAGGCACGCCAAGACAGCTTCTCTCTAGCGAGCACTGTGTCCAGGCAGAGTGTAGAGTCCGGGAGGAGAAACATGAGTCAGTCTGTGCCATAGGAGCCGTGCCTAGCAGGAGAATGTTTTTGATCTATGTTTGTCTTCATCTAGGACACGTCGTTTCTAAACAGCCTCAGAAAGTTTTGTTAGTGACATATCCTAGGATGACCATGCTGAGAGTCCAGCAGTCCCGGGATGACTTTTCCTTCACCACTGGTTTTCATAAGACTGAAGTTACAAATGAGCAATGTCACAGAGCCTTCCTGGGGTGGACTTTTGCCTGCCCTCAACCAGCTCGTCCCCTCGGAAAACTGGTGACAAAGAATCAGACACCCCATGTCGTGTACATAGTACACGAGTAAGATCACATGTGTGTGCGCACGCACGCTCACACACACACACACACACACACACACACACACACACAGTGCCCAGGATGTCCGTGTGGCACCGGCTCTGCCACTAAGCAGGTGCACTGAGAGCTGAGAGTACACAGCAGATTGGGGGTTATTTTTAAACATCCTTGCTGGGAGGCAGCAGCGACCTTAAAGTAGGTTGTTTCTCTTTTTCTGGCAATTCAGTTTCATTATAACGAGCATTTATTTGCAGAAACAGAAAATTCTAAGCTGTAAAAACACACACGTTATGCAAATGGCAGATGCTGGATGTTTCCCATCTCGGCAAAGGCAAGTCGGAGACTAGCTATGATACACTGGGGTGCAGGAGATCATCGGTTTGGCAAGGACAGTTCTCATGAAGTGTGCCCCTCCAGTCCAGGGACCCCAAAAGGACAGGTAGACTCCCAGAGGCAGGAAAAGGCCTTCTAATCCTTTCCAGGAAGTAGCAGTGAGTTTAGCTGTTGGGATGGCACTATTCATTTTCCATCAACACTTTTATGGTTGCTGTGGTTACAGGAGAAAGCCAGTGGGTATCCTGCCTCCCTGAGCTAAAGTGTATCTAGTATCTACCACTTCACTCTGACCCATCCAGAGAGAAGAAATGATCCTCAAAAAAGCCAGTATCCACTCAGAAAGCCAAGATGTTACGGTTTGTTACGGTTTTTTCAGAGATGAACCTCTGAAATAACAATGATGGCCATGGTGTGTATAAGGTATACATATGCATTATTAATATAGTAATTACCCAGCAGATGGCTTAAAATGCTAGCAAAATACATTATTATACTTATATTGTCCCAATGATCATTTCGACAACTGTCTATTATATATCTCATGTGTAGCAACCCAGTGGGAGACACTAAGGGCTCAAAGCCTTCAGGTTCTTACAGTTCAGGAAAGAAAGATGCACAGCAGACCAGTTCAATAAAAGCACAGCTCAAGAATGTAAATGATCAGCACAGAGGAGCAAAGCTCGGCACAGCTAGAGCTGTAGGCCAGCAGCAGACCTCAGCATCCTGCACAAAGGATTAGGAACTGCTGTGGTTTCCGGCTTAGACATATAGCACCCTTGGGTGCTAAGGCTTGACTGCCAGCCTACAGTGCTAATGGAGACGGTAAAATCTTGAAGATGCAGGACCCAATGGAAGGAAAATAGGTCGTTGGTGGTGGCACACATCTTTAATACCAGCACTTGGGAAGCAGAAGCAAGAGGCTCTCCAGGAGTTTGAGGCCAGCCTGGTCTTCATAGTGAGTTACGGGATAACCAAGACTACACAGTAAGATTCTATCTCAAAAAAGGGGGAGGGGGGAAGAAAAGAAAGGAAGAAAGAAAGAAGAGAGAGAAAGAAATTTATTACATTGGAGGTGTGTTCTGGACGTGTACATTAGGACTCTGGAAACTCTGTCTCTGTGTATCTCTGTCTCTGTCTCTCTCTTATTTTGCTTTCCAGACACCATAAAGTGGGTAAACTTTCTCTTCCACATGCTCCACCATGAGGTACTGTGTTGTCCAACTGGCCAGACTAACAACTCTGAAATCATGAGCCCAAATAAACTTCTTTTCATTTTATACTCTCAGGTCCTTTGTCAGAGCAGTGGTATCTGGGCAAGACAAGGGTTGTGTCAACTAGATGCTAAGTGTCCAGGACATGGAGAATCCTCTAAGATCATCATGAGAGACGGACTACACAGAGACCTGCACTGGAAATGGCCCTCGAGTCTCCCGGAAGCCGTGAGGTCACAGAACAGCACCCCTGCAGTCCAGTTGCCAAGTCACCCATTTCTTCTTCTTCCACTAGACTCACAATAGTGTCTGGGTCACCTCAGTGTCCCCAAGGCGTGCCAGGATGCTGGGGCACATAGCTGACATCAAGATAAGTTACTCAAATAAAAGAGAAGGCAATCTTATTGGAGAAGGATAAACTGTTTTTTAACCCAACCTGCCGAGGAGCCTTGGGTTCTTTCAGGCTTAGTCAGATGAACACCGAGATTATTCCCCTCCGTGTTTCAGATTCACGCCTGGGTTATTAGGCGTTTTCAGGAGCAAATTAAAGTGCCCAAGCCATCAGGTGATTTGTGGTGTAGAAGTAGCAGCCTCCCTCAAGTGGGAGGTTTGTGGTTAAGAGGACCTTGTCGGCCTCAGCCCTCCAGTGCAGGAAGGTTGTGAAAACAAAGACAGACTCCGTTCCAGGCACCAACCATCCCTGAACTTTGAGTGAGCCTTTCTGTGCTTTTGTGTTTTACGTTTTCAGTAAATAAGAGTTGGGGGTGGGGCACTGTACCAAGATGGCTTTTAGATCCAGCCATGAAACCCGAATTGCAGTCCAGTTTATCTAGTATTTTATTTGGCCTGCAGAAGTCAGAAGAGGGCATGAGATCCCTTGGAACTGGAGTTACAGGTGGTTGTGAGCCACCATGTGGGTGCTGGGAACTGAACACAGGTCATCTGCAAGAGCAGCCCATGCTCTTAACTGCTGAGTCATCTCTCCCTTGTATATTAATTTAAAAGAAGGCAGGAAAACACTTTTATTATTTTGCAATAAATTGTTGCAAAATAAATTTTAAGTTGCAGCGTATGATGGTAACAACTTTAACCCAGCACTGAGGAGGCAGAGGTAGCTGGATATCTGTGAGTTTGTGGCTAGCCTGGTCTACATAGCAAGTTCCAGCTTAGCCAGAGTTACATGAGGATTCATATTCAGTAGATTCCTATGGAGGAGGAGTCTAGCGCTAATCACCCTTAGCCGTCCACTGCCACACAATTGTTTGCTTTTTTGCTATTGCTTTTACTTGGTCAGAATGTTTCTGCAGGGACAAGGTTGGCCTGTGTCCCAGAAATAGCAATTCTCCGAGTCATTTTCAAGCAATTGGACTGTTCTGGAACAACAATGCCCGACCCCCTTGGAATCGGTTCTTACTTGTGAATTGCCACCAACTTAATATCCAAGCCGAGTCTGAGCTTGACAGTAGAGGGAGGAATCCTCCCAAGGTCTCCTCCAAAGAAGAGTTGCGCTTCTGAATCACAAGGAATTACATTGCTTGCTTGCTCTTTATTGCATCCCTTTGAGCTGTCAACCGTGGTAAGAATGGCTTGTTCCTTTCTCTGGTGCTGCGAGAGAGCCGCCACCAAGACTTGCTAAGCAAACGGAAGTGCAGCTAGAAACTGCTGTGGATGTGGGCTGTAATACGTGTCCCCAAAGCAAAGCCTAGAGCGTTGGGGAGGGTCTGGGTTGGGGGATGGGCATCACACTCAGTTCTACCCTCTGCTGGGAGATCTCTTCCTTTACTCTCTCGTGACTCATATATCTGATAAGATGAAGAGATGTCACCCCAGGGCTGGCATCTGAGATCGGTCTATTCTCTGACTTTGTGCAGTCAGCCTCCACTCAGTAGATTCCCTGAAATGAAAATGGATATTCCGTTACAGATCAAGAGCCCTAGCCCGTCACTCAGATTCTAATTTTTCTGTTAAGTAGGAGCCGATGGCTAGGACACTCATCTTTGGTTTCACATAAAATAGTCTAAAGCATCCCAGCAGTGACCCACCACCAGCTTGCACAGAAGCACGAAGGTCATCTCCCTGGGACTGTTATCCTCTGAACTATGTGCCAGGAGCTAGCGTCATGCCACTGAAAGAATTGGTTTTCAAAAATGGGTTTCTGGGCTGGAACAATGACTCAGGGGTAAGAGAGTTTGCTATGCAAACACCTGAGTTTGGCTCTCTGGTACCTCTGTGAAAAGCGGGGCACGACAGAGTGTATTCCGGTAATTCCAGCACTGGGGGGTCTGGGGGACAGGAGAATCTCTGGGGCTTGCAGGTTGTCTGCCTAGCTGGAGGAGGGGAAGTCTTGAACTCCTGTCTCAAAGGAATAAGGTAGAGAGGGATAAACAAGAGTGATACGGTAAAGCCGTGTCCTCCTCTGGCCTCCGCAGGAGCGTGTGTGACAGGCCTGAGATTCTGGAGTGTGGTCACCTCTTCCAGTGACTCTGTCAGCAACCAGGTTAAGGGAGCTCTGTTTTTGGTCTCTTGTCCCAGAAGCATCACACTCCCAACACTTGTCTGAGCAGTGTCATGCAAAGGGAAGGCCATTCCTAATAGCTCAGAAAATAAATTCGGTCCCCACTAGAGAATTGTCACACGTATGAATCAGAAGTCCCAAACAGGAAAATCTCCTGAGAGCTGTGGAATGCCTTGACCTGGTGACACCAAACTGTGGCTGCCTGGCCTGTGACCCAAACCTCTGCCCAGGTCTAACCTTTGGTCAAAAGAACTTCTGTGGCTCAGTGGTTCACGTCACCTCCCAGAACTGCACAGTGGCCAGTTGGGGCTGCCGTCCATCATGAGGTGTGACCTCCATGCCAGCAAATTGCACGCTGGCAAATCCTAATCAAACACACTCCAAAATGAAAGCATAACTCTGCCACAGCCCACTGCTAATGCTGCAAGCCAAACTGTAGCTGTTGCCCAGTCTACTGCCCTCTAGTGGCGCATTCAAACCACTATTCTCCCTATTCTGGCCAAAGGATAAATTCACTTACCACCCACCGACCCTTCCTAGCTAATATTCTACATATTTCGGAACCAATCCAGATGCCTTCGAGGGAGGCAATCGACAGCATTTCAGGATCTACACTGTCTACGCTCTAGGGCACCATTGCTTTATCTCTCCCCGGTAGGCTGTAACTACTTTGTCCCAGCAGTACATCTGTCTTTGCTGTGGTCTCCTAGGACTCAAGGCAGAGCCAAGTTCCCCCCAACAGCCATTGCTCACTAACTATTGCAAACAGTGCCTAACAGACCATGGAGCTCCGTGCACCCTGCTTCCGGGTCCGTTTTCTCAGCCTCCCTAACTCTCATGGACCTGGGGCATGGCCTAGACTGGTTTGAATGCATCTCCTACAAGCCTGACATGTAAGACGATTTTCCATTAGTCCCCCTCTCTAAATTCATCTGAAAGTGCTGTTTGAAAAGAATACTCTTGGCGTCATATGAAGGACCTCACGAACAAAGCAAAAATAACTCGACAAGGTGATTTCTTTTTGTAAAAAGGATGCATGCACACATGGCCAAGATGGCCTCTCTCTTTTCTCCTTACCAGAAGGGGTGCCTGAATCTCAACCCATTGGTTGGGGTTTGACTTCCCAATCTGATAAGATCGGATCGTCAACCTGAAGGTGAAAAGGAGGTTCAGGAAGCATGGGCCCTTGACAAGCTAACCACCTTCAACAGGAAAACCACGTTTTTCTCAGTGCACATAATTTTGCATTCACCTTTCTGATAAACTTCAGATTGTCCCTACATGAACACACCACCCTGCCGAGTGCAATGCTTCTCCAGTGCGGGAGGGGCGGGGCACTCTCTTCCATGTTTGCTGACTCCTCGCATAGTAGCTTGCTTTAAGTGTAAGGGGTGCTCAGGAAGCCATGTTCAGGATGTATGAACCTGAGAGAAAGGTGAGGTGTGCCTACCTTAAATAGTCTCTGCTTGGGGAAGTATATGGGATTCTCTCAGAACTGCAATCTACTCCAGCCTCTTAAGGTGAAACCAGGGCCTGAGGGGATTTTGTCACCCAGGACCTAAGGAGGTGGGTGGATCTGAGCCAGGGGTTCACAGAAACCCATTTAATGTTTGCTCTGAATGAACTGGTAGGTCCTTTCCCAATATAGTAGAGAAACCTTAGAAATAGCAGCGGAGATGGGCGCAAGGACTTAGGTAAGATGCTTTGGGGATGCAAGCCACTTCTTTTTTCAAGTCCAGAGCTTTACAAGCCAAAAAAAAAAAAAAAAGTCATCTGGCTTTAAACCAAATCCAATCTTCAAGCAGCCTGCTTTTCCCCTCGAAGTGAGCCGCCCTGCATGCCTCCAGATGGGTAATTTATAACAATGATCTGGACAGATCTGCCTATAATCTATAATAGGGTACTGTTACAGAACCAGGAAGTCCCAGCTTATTCCCCTTTAAACATCTGGCACTTTATGGTCCAGTTCTCAGTGCGGGTTTATGGACTTCAGAACACAACGGGAGTGGTCGTCACGATGGTACCTTCCACAGAGCCCTGGGACCACAGAATTAACTTAGTCCTTGATGCCCCTTTGGTAGTTTTTTCATTGCTCAGAGAAAACTCATGAAAAACTCGTGTGCTTGTTTCTGCGGCCACATCTGGGTGTGTCTGACAGTTATGTACAGACCTTGTTCAGACTCAGCTTTTTAATTATGCTTATATTGGGGGTGGGCACACGAGTACAGTACTCAAGGAGGCCAGAAAGGGGTGTCATGTCTCCTGGAGATGTAGTTACGGGGAGCTGCGAACAGCCCAACATGGGTGCCGGGATCTAAACTCAGGTCCTCTCAAAGAGCAGTATTCTCTCTTAACTGCTGAGCCATTTCTCCAGCCCACTGCTCCTCCTTTTAGACAGAGAGTGAAGTGAACTGATGTAGAAAGACATCCCAATGATTTGGTTGTTAAGCGTGATTTTCTGCCTTCTTTTTCGGGCAAGCTGCTTTCCACTCTGCTGGAGGCTTATATAATTTGTATATCCATTCAGTTCTCCCTAATTTACAATCCCCAAATATCCATTTCACCTTGACTGTGGTATTTGCTTCAAGAGGAACCAGAAAAAAGTGTTTAATGGGAAGAGAAGGCTATTGCCCAGCCCACCCTATGTGGAGAGAAAACTAAAAGATTTTTTGGAATCCATATAAATAAAGATGACAATCTCCATTTTAGTCTCAGGGCAGGAGCAGCGAATTAGTGAGGCTTGAATCCACATGGAGGAACAGATAAAAATTATGATTAAAACTCCAGGAGACTGGGACATTTATAGAACAGGGAGGGAAATCACACTAATAATAAACAACGCTTTTCTTTCATCTTGAGAAATCCAAAAAGCTATATGTCACCCGTTTCTGAGGACTCAAGAAAGAAATAAGATTTCATTTTCCTTAAAGAGTTAATTATTGGGGCTGGAGAGATGGCTCAGAGGTTAAGAGCATTGCCTGCTCTACCAAAGGTCCTGAGTTCAATTCCCAGCAACCACATGGTGCTCACAACCATCTGTAATGGGGTCTGGTGCCCTCTTCTGGCCTGACAGACAGAATATGGTATACCTAATAAATAAATAAATATTTAAAAAAAGAGTTAATTATTGTGCAAAGCAGTCTGAGTGACAGGGGCTGTGTTCTGGCTACCAGGGCTGAGCACTGGCCATGAGAGCTTCAGTCTTGAAGTCCCTACACAGGAAATTTGATCCACCATCGTTATGCAGGCTGAATGACTCCAATATAGTCCATGAGGCATGCTGAGGGTTCAGGTAGACCCAGGCAGGGACAGTGCAGGGCCTACAGGGTGGACCTGGCCTTACCCTTAGGTGACAATGGAGAAATCACTGGACATCTCTCTAGGTTCAACACTGCCATCTGCAGTGGGTGGAATCTTCCCTGGGAAAGGAAAATGGGTTAAACAAGGTACCAGGTACCAGGCTAGCAGGCTGGCCACCATCATGTACATGTACTTTAGACTCCCATTCAGGGACTGATCCTTCCCACTCAGAGGAGTTTTCTCTAAAGACTTGGGGTTTTCTAGACAACACCTTGACTGCCTTCCCTATATACACTGATTGGAGAAGACATTCTTTAATGACCTATTAATTTTCTTTCTTGAATGAAGTCAGAAGTGAGAAGAGTAGAAAGAAGAGTAGCAAGGAAGAGAAGTGGAGAGCAAAGGAGAGAAGTCTAGGGTTGTTGGGTGACACCATTTCTGGGGAGACATAAACAAACGTCTACTCACCCCAGATAAAGAACCAGTGACAGACCAAAGCAGAGACATCACCCAAGTCTGACTAGTAAACAATGAGTTTATCAGGGTTATTAACAGAAATATGGGGGAGGGGTGACTTACAGGAGCAGAAATGACTCAAAGACAGCTACACCACCAAGTCCCACCCCAGCATGGGTGACAGCCCATGAAGGTTGGAAACCTGGAGCACACTGCACAGCCTGCAGGCAGCTCCACAGGTTGGAAGGTGTCATTTCCAGGTATCGGTTGCTCGGAGTCTCTTCCAGCCATCTAGTCTGGTCTAAGAATCTCTAGGCAGCTCAGCTAGTCTCTGCTTCTGCCAAGCAGTTTGGCTGGCCTGAGTCTTCTTGGCAGCTGAGCAGTTCTGAAACCATATCTCAGAAACCTTTACTGCTTATGTATACATGGGGAAAGAAGGACCTAATGAATCTGATAAGTTTCAGGGACTTCCTAAAGCCTTTGAATTGTATCTTTTCCTGAGCATCTGCAGGAATTTCCCTCAGGATAGAGTATCCCATTGACTTTTAGAATGTCTTAGGAGCTGGAAGGTTTTATCTGAGAAGAAAAACCTCTGTAGCAGTTTGACTAAGTAAGACAGCTTTGAGTCATTTTTCTCATCCATCAAAATGTGATTTTTATGGTACCTACCACATCCATGGAGCTTGGTGCACTCAACCAGGGGACTGGCTTCCAGAAATGGTCTTTGTTACAACTTTGTATACCTATGACCACAATAAAGATTTACTAAAAAATGGGTTCCTGAGTATAGGTATATATGGCATACCAGTGAGGGTGCATCCTGAGAACAGTATTGTCAGGTAATTTTGTCATTGTCTAAACATAATGACTTGCTTGCACAAGCCAAAATGGTTATCATGTTGCTAGGCAACATACTCTTATGATACCACCATCACATACACTGTCCACCCTTGACCAAAACATCCTACTGCACTCTAGGAGAGTAGTAATAACCCAAATGAGAGGAATCTAAAGGGAATCCTCCCACGAATGTCTGAGTTCCGATCATGTAAATATTCAGGGATGTATTACCTGTGGATGGGAATGATATATAGAAAGAGGAAGCGGCCAGGACCATACCATCTCCTTGAGGGCATGATCCCAGTGGCCTACAACTAGGCTCCATCCCTTAAAGACTCCCAACATCCGTAGCACCACTCTGCTCTTCAACCCTTTGACACATTGGCCAAGCATGGCTTGGACCAGCCTCAGATGGCCTCTCTTGTCCCATTTACTTCATCTCACCATCCACCCTGTCCAACATGACTTACAGGATGCTTTTCAAGAACTCTGTGCCTCTCTGTGATTTATGATTCTGGCTTCCAGCACTATACTCCTTCACTCACGAACTGGAATCCTGATTCGTCCAGGTACATTCCTATCTGTGAACCTCTCTCAGTTTATCTCCAATGTAACTGATGAGCTATTTTAGGCAGGGGAAATTATATCCCTTGTGTGCTGGACATCAGCATCCCTTGTTGACCCTTGTTCCTCAGTCATCCAGTGTGTAAAACTCCGGGTTGGGGGCATCGGGGGCACCACATGAACATCAGGTCCTCTAACCCTAGAGAAGCACATCCACTTTTGCTGACCATGACTCTGTGGTGATGTTGAGGGTTGCCACTGACCATGGTGTCCATTTGCCTATGTGGAATGAGGGATTCAGACCAAGTGTGCCAAGGCTTATCCAGCTTCAGGCTTTTGCTATTGCTGGGCTAAACGATGCTTCTGTGCAAACTAGTGGTGGCCAGTCTTCACAAGCCCAGCCCACCAGCTCTATAGACAAATGTTTCTTCTATTCTTCTCAGCATGCACACGAAAGTCCACAGCTCCTCTTCTAAGTAGATTCTTCATCACTCCAGTGCTTCCTGGAGAGGGACTCCACCACCATGCTTTAAGGCATGTGGAAGTGTTTCTTCTGATAGGGGGAAGAGAGGGAGGAAAATCCATCTCCTGGCAGCTCCCTTTAGCTCCATTCTCTAGAAACAAAGTATTGGAATTTTTTCAATCTTAGGAAGCATATTTTAATGAACTCCTTCCCAGGTTCAGGTATTACTGTGGAAGAGAGTGAAGAAGAGCCAGAAGCAATGGATAATCACAAGAAGACTGGCTTCTGGCACAGTCAGGCAGCGGCATATATGAGCTCACTGTGGTTGTGACAGCTTGCACACAACCTATGTGAGCCCAGATATACTAAATCCCAGCACCAAGGCAGGAGCGGGGCATTAACTCTCACATCTAACAAAGGGGCTGCTGGGAAGAGAGACCATTTTCTCTAAGCGTGTAGCCCTGGTAAGTTTATCACACCCCAGTGGAAGAATAGACACCCAAGAATATATAGAGAAGATAATTGGTTTTTGAAGCATTGGAGAGAGAGAGAGAGAGAGAGAGAGAGAGAGAGAGAGAGAGAGAGAGAGAATATGACACAAAGTTGATGAGTAGGGAAGGGAAGGGGTGGATATGAGAATAATTGGGGGAGAAAACTCTCTAAGACCTAAGAGAAATGCATGGTAAATCCTTTTGTAGACAGAGTGATCATGGTCAAGTTCATTTTCACTCGGTAGTTTTTCCTTGGATAAAATGTCACTTCATTAGACCAGGGTAGTGGTTCTGGCTACATGGAACACGGAGGAAGAAGTGACAGTTGAGATACAAGTTAAAATCCAGCCTTATTGCTGTGGTGAGCGTCCCGACTCTAGGACCCAGGGATGTCGTTGGGGCTTTCAGCTTGGCATTCTATAACCGTTGCTTTGGACTAATTATAATTCGCTCAGCTAATTCGAGTGGCCTGATTTTAGCATTCTGTAATTAAGCTTCTTTGGGCAGTGTGATATTTAGCCATAGAAGAAAAATACTCCCTTTCCCATTTTGAGAATCAGTTGAGCAAGACAAAGAAAGGTAGACACGTTTAACTCTAAAGATCTAATGCCTGGTTAGATTTATTATAATTTTTCTTGTTTGGGGACTTATTATATATATAATGTAAATATATATGAGTGTGTTTCATATATATGTGTGTGTGTGTGTGTGTGTGTGTGTGTACAGCATGTGTGTACAGTACTCACAGAAGCCAGAAGAGGGCGATGGATCCCTGGAACTGAAGTTATAGATGGTTATGAGCAACCATGTGGAGGCTGGGAGATGGATATATGTAAGTTGAATATGGGCTTTCAACTTCCAGAATAAACTTCGTCGTCGTCGTCGTCTTCTTCTTCTTCTTCTTCTTCTTCTTCTTCTTCTTCTTCTTCTTCTTCTTCTTCTTCTTCTTCTTTGTTAAATATGTAGTCTTGGGTAATTTGTTATAGCAACAGGAAATGAAGTAAGATTATAACAATGTTATTTGACTGATCAACATATCTCCCTTGATTGTTTCTGTTTAAATGAATGAATAAACCTATTTTCTACTCAGAAGGATCCTCCCCACCCCCACCCCTCACCCTGGCTCAATACAGCTATAATTAAATTCCATTGTATTCATTAAAAATGAATAAAGATTGAAGAAGGCCCAGAATGTGTTGCTAGAACAAGGCCCATGTGGTCTGGGAGAGCGGGGAGGATCTAGTTCTAGAGTTCTAGGAACCAGATGTTCATCCCTGTTGCTTCCAGATGTTTCTGGAAGGCTTGCTCTGCTGCTTTCAAGGCAGTCCAAAAGAGAGTGACTCCACATCTGGATGCTGGAAATGAGGAAAACAGACCTGCACACCGTGTGACAGCATCTGGACAGAGAGCCCTGGGGAGGTCCATGAGGTTTTTCTGTAGATGACGTCATTATTCGTGCAGTTGTCAACATGCAACAGAGAAAGAAGTCACTATGTGCAAGAAACTGGAGAGAGGGCTCAGTGGTTAAGAGTTCCGGCTGCAGAGGATCCAGTTTCGATTCCCAGCACCCACGTGGTGGCTCACAACCACCTGTAAATTCCATTCCAAGGGACCTGACACCCTCTTCTGGACTCCTTGAGACTATACTCATGAGCACTGGGCATGTAGAAGATGCACTAACTACATAATACAAAACAGCCATACACATAAAATAATAATAATTAATAATAAAAATAATTCAAAGAACACCTTCAATTTAATAACCACAGCTTTCTGTTTTTTGATAAGCAGTCAACGTGAGCACGAGCAACAGGCCTGTATCCTAGTCTACTTTGTAAGTTTCCAATGCACCTTCAGAGGCCCTCTCCTTGCTATTCACGTGTCCATCTCAGATTACTGGCCCATGAATTGGTCCAGGACTGCCATAGCTGTGTTCTGAGGACCTAGCACGTGATGGGGGTTAGTGAAACCTCAGTAGGTCCTCAGCATCCTGATGTCACCATGTGTTTCCTCCATGTCCTCTCCAGGACCTTGCCTACTAAGCAGACTCCCATGTTGCTCTAGGAAGGAGGCTTCCCTCCTTAAAGGAGCCTTCTCTGGTTATCCCCAGAGGACAGTTTCCCCAGGCATTCTCTGGGGAAGGTAGGCTGCCAGGCTCAGGTTCTTCCTGCTGGGTATTTAATCTCAGGCACCTGGTGAGCCTCAGCTCCCACTGGGCTACAGTCATTGTTGTGATCTGCTGGCCTGGCCTGGCACCTGGCACCCTGTCCCTTTAAGAGACAAGCCCTGCTCACTCCCTTCCTTCCTCTCTAACCTGGGCTCTCTCTCTCTGTCCCTCCCTCTCCTGAAGAGGTAACTACTGCCTCCCCTCTCCCCTTTTCCCTTTCTGTGTCATCTCTTCTCTCTCTCCCCTTCTCCCCTCCCCTCAATAAACCCTTACTCTTATACCATTCAATATCCACTAAATAAACTCTTTACCCAAGCTCTCTCTGCATGGTGAATCTGTCTGTCTCCCACCCGCCAGGGTACCCACGCTGACCCTAGTGGGACTGGCCTCGGGTGACCCCATTTTATAAATGATAATAGTCATCCTCACAGCTGCCCTCCCTCACTGCACTGTGCTGTGTGGCTCACGTCCTCACACAGGTGAGCCCTGCTGAACTCTTGGTTTTTGTCTGACACATGCTTCTCACTTCCTGCCTCTACTGTCCTTGGTTTCTCAGCAACCCTGAGCTTCCAGACCACCTGTCAGCATTTTCCTCTCATACTATACCCAACCCTGCTATACCTATGCTGGTCTTCCTAGGAAGTTGCCCAACTCTGGGGGCAGCAACTTCATGTCTTCATGCCCAATCCATGTCGTGAGCCTCACTTCAAATCACTGAAAGTATTTTTCACTTGGCCCCTTTAGGAGTCTGGTGCCTGGAAAACAACATCTCCATATTTTGTGTTTGCTCAAGACAGGCCCTGGGTAGGGTCCTATTTGCATTCTCAGTACCCTAAGGACTGGCTGATCACCCCCACATCGCAGGCAAGGTTTCTGAAGGCAAGCTCTCGTCTCTATTCACAGCCCATGGTGCTGGCTGCCTGCCCCTCAGCCACTCTCTAGGCTGCCCAGAAAAGGATGAGGGCAGTAGCCAAGGCTCTTGGACAGAGAACTCAGTCAAGGCTAGCTCAGTGACAGGCACAGAATATTGTCCAAAAAAAAAAAAAAAAAAAAACAAGTAAATGGCTTAAATTTGTGCTGCCTGTACTTGTAGGATTTATCCTGGCCACCAGGCTTTTGTTCAGAGCAAAAGGCTAATTCCCAACCTTTTCCCCGAGAAGTGAGCCTTATATAGTGGCACAAGTATTTGTCTTGGACAAGGAATGGGCTCGCATCCTGCCTCTGTCCCATCTGAGTTGTGTCACTATGGACACAATCCTTATTACTCTGAGTTTTGGTTTTCTTAATTTCTTTTTTTAAGATTTTTTCTCTAATGTATGTGAGGGTATGTAAGTGCACCACATGCACGCCTGGTGCCCACAAAGGTCAGAAGAGCACACTGGATCCCCAGGAACTGGATTTACAAATGGTCGTAACCCACTATGTGGGTGGCGGTGATCAAACCTGGGTCCTCTGCAAGAGCTGCCAGTGCTCTTAACCACAGAGCCATCTCTCCAAGCATAGATTTTGGTTTTGTTTTCAAATAAGGATGCTGGGTCAGACACTAAAATGTCTCCTGCAATTCAGTGCTAGAATTCTAAGAATGTTGACAGGAAATGTTTGGTGTTCCCAGCTTCCCTAGCATCTATCCCACTCCTTTTCCGTATTGAGTGAGTTTTGCTTCCTACTGAACTCCAACCATCATTCAGTCTGTGGACTGGAGGGGCTAGTTGATGTTAAGAGTTTTGCTAGCCTGGGACAGGGTTCTACTTCCTAAAATGAGAAGGTTGCGGGGCTCAGGATAGCCCAGACTGGTCCACTCTGGTGGAAGAGACACCTGAGGTTGAGGGTAGTCCTCACCCAGCACTACCTTCTCCCTACACAAGGATCCTGAGCTGAGTTCCACAGGTTGTCGTCTGGGCTCAAAGGGAAGTGAGCACAATCCACCACCACCCATCAGTGCAGCATGATGGTGAATCCACACCAGCAGATCTTACCGTCTCTATCTCATTCTGGATCCTGGCTCCTTGAGATCGGGGATCTCTGTGCATATGGAAGGGATCAGTTACTAAACACATTTACACATTACTCTCTGAGGAGTAAATGACAAGGGGCCTTGAACTGGGCTGTTCGCTATAGAATCTGCAGCCTTCCCTCCTGCAAAGTCAGACTCTACTCCTCCGTACTCCCCCATAGCTGATGGGAACATAGAGTTGACAGGGACATAGAGTTGGACTAGCTTTCAGTTGTGTGTGAAAGGTTGACAATACAGTGGCTATCCGAGGAATACCAGTGTGTGGCATGGTGACAGACAACAAGGCGAAGACCAGGAAAGTCAGCTAGGAAAGCTAGCAAGCATAAGGCCATGCGGTATAAAGTGATGTTTTATAAAACCTTATCTGAGAAAGACCAGATGTCTTCTTCTCCCGGCTTTCTACTTGCGAATGTTCCTTCTAGACCACGGAGCTTCTACTTGAATTAGCTTTATAGATCTGGGCTTTGTAAGTCCATCCCCATCCAGTCCCTGACATGGGCCCAGCCTGGCTCGGAAACTGAACATTTAGTGTTATTCAATTTTAATTTAAAGATGTATTTATTTTTATGTTAGGTGTATGAGTTGATTGCTTATGTGTCTATGTGTACCTGGTGCTCATAGAGGTCAGAAGAGGGTATCAGATCCCTTGGAGTCACAGACAGTTGTGAGCCACGATGTGGGTACTGAGAAACAAACCTGGGTCTTCCACAAGAGCCACAGTGCAGTTTTTTGAGGGTTCAAGACAGGGCTTCTCTGTGTGGCCATGGCTGTCCTGGAACTCATTCTGTAGACCAGGCTGGATTCAAACTCACAGAAATCCGACAGCCTCTGCCTCCCAAGTTCTGGGATTAAAGGTGTGTACCACCTCCACCTGGCTAATTTATTAAATTTAATTAGTGACCATATTTGACACATCAAAGCTGTGACCAAATGTTCTCCAGTCTTGCCTCCTCCTCCAACTCCCATAGTCATTTAGACATCTCCAGTGCACCAAAGAAAGGTTAGAATGTTACTACTCCATGTCAACTCAAGTACACTCCTGAGAGTGTTCATTCCAAAGTTGTGTTCTCCTTGTCCTATTTCAAACCTGCATTCACACCTGCTCTTCTTTGGAACCTTCTTTTCCTTACACTTTTAACTATATGCATCACTCCAAGTGAGTCAGGTCCTTCTGCCACTGCAAATGTTTTTGTTGCTGCTGCTGCTAATATGCTAATTCTGATTCCCCTCCCCTGACTGCCAAGTGCCTTCAAGGTTGAGGCTCCACTATTCTATAGTGTTTTCCTCCATACTAATTCAGAACTTTTCTTTCTAAGACTCCCACCAGTGTCCTATATATACACCACAGCTCTCAACAGAGTAGCCTGTGTCACTCACTGCTGTGAGTCCCACTGAAGACAAGGGCGGGTTGCTATTTGAACAGCACACATTACCCTACACATAGTAATGTGGGTTAAATGAGCGAGTTGCAGCTAGTCCAGTGTAGTGACGCTGTCCATGGTCCTGAAATAGCACCCCAGGGCTGAGCACAGACTACAGACTACCCTGAAACCAAACCCTCTGGGCATTGAAGGCACCGGGTTATGGGTGTGTTGTGGTGACAGTAGAGAATATCTGTTGAGAGAAAAGTAGGGCGAGTCAGCATGGGGGAGGCAGAGAGGTGGAGAGGGGAGGAGAAGGGAGGAGGGAAGACTCCCTAGGATAAGTTTTGGGTTCCTATCTAACCAGTACAATCAGAAAAATATGATGGAAAGAGGCCCCATGGAGAGGAATGAGCAGGTGTGTGTCGACTTGAACAACACATTCACACAGTCTAGAGTGCAGCTGGGCAGCAGGTGTGGTGGCCGTGACATTCACAGCTATTCTCCGTGTTAATACTTCGTCCTCATTTTTATCTTCCCTGTCTTAAAATATCAATTCCTCACACCGCCCATAACAAATTAGAATTTGCCTCCCTTATGTTCCATGTGCCAGGCTGCTGACTTCCTGTGGTGGCATGTTGTGTTTCTCTTGCCACTTTTACCATACCAATTTTAGATAATTCAATGAAAATTTAGTCACTCTCATCTCTGGGATGCTCAACTTCTCTTTTCTCAAAATTTTAGCACTTTTCAGCATTTTTATCCTTACTAACTCTTTGCTTTTAGATGAAGACTTCCTTCTTCCCTTCCTTCCTTCTGAAACAGGCTCTCAAGTATCCTTGGTTGGTCTCAAACTTGCAATAGGATGACCTTGAGCATCTGTCCTCCTGCCTTTACCTCCTCGATGTTACAAGAATATGCCCAGCAAGCTGGGTAGTTTGATTACATTCTAATTTTCCTAAGAAATTAATATCAAGCTTCCTTTTCCCAGCCTGCAAAGGTCTTCTGTGGGGCCTTCCCAAATCTTGCATACCACAGATTTGCCTGTTTGTATTTACAAACTCTATGTGTTGGGGTTGATGTTGTTTTTGCTGTTTTCCAGCTCTGTTTTTCTTCAGTGCCAGTTTTTTCCCCAGGTCATTTTTGCTTTGATAACAAAGGCAATTGTTTTTGAATAATCAATCTCCACCTCTTTCTAGTCTTTGTACATCATGATTCAGTATTTATGAGAAGTGCATTGCTCCTGTATTAGTGAGCATGTGCCTGTAATACTCCCAGCCCTTGGGAGGTGCAGTTAAGAGAATAGAGTTCAAGGCTAGCCTTGGCTGCATGGCAAGTTCAAAGAAAGAAAAGACCTTCCTCCCATCAGTGAAGGGCAAAGAAATGAAGACCAAAGTCATCTCCCTTCATCCCTTTCTTTCCCCCATTTGCTCATTAGAACCACTTTTTGTCAGCCAGGCAGTGATGGTGCACACCTTTGACTCCAGCACTTGAGAGGCAGAGGCAGGTGGATATCTGAGTTTGAGGACAGCCTGGTATACAGAGTCAGTTCCAGGACAGCCAGGGATACACAGAAGAACCCTATCTTGAAAAAGCAAACCAACCAACCAACCAACCAACCAAACAAACAACAACAACAACAAAAAAAAACTTTTGCCTCTGCTCTGGAAATCATCTCTTCTCGTTGGTTTAAGGCTTTTGCTCTAGCAACTACACACTGTCTCTCTGCACCAAGGTTTTTCCTGACTTTGAATCACTTGCTAGTCTCACAAATGTTCTAGCATCTCCCATCTTTTGCATTCCCTTCGCAAACTTCCATCTTCCCTGTATCTGTCAGCTGGATGTTACTGTAAGACACAAATGGGGGCAGCTGATCTCTAAAGAGTAAGTTGTTGCCCTGATTCACTGTTTTCGAGGGTCCTGTTCATGATCAGATGGTTCTGGAGGGGAAGTAGGATGGGAAAACTATCTCGCCTGTCCAAGAAAAAAAGAGAAAAAGAAAAGAGCCTGGAGTCCCACAGTCACCTCCAAGGCCATACCTCTAGTGACAAACAGATTCTCACTAGACCCCACCCCTTAAAAGATCTACTATCTTCCAACAGCACCTAACATTTGGATCTTTGAGGACATTTCCCCAAAACCCTGACCACCCCATTATTTTATTCTGAGTTAGAGCAAAGTTTGAAAGAGCTACGCATTCCTTCATCACTTCATCCAACCCTTCCTTTCAGACTTTGGTCCACTCCCCAGTCGTGTAAGGTCTCCATGGATAGTCACCACATCATAAGCTTGGTGACCTGTTTTTATCCTTCTTTCTTTACCTGTGTCCACCACTGATGCTAATGTTTGCCCTTGCCTCCTTACCTGTGTCCACCACTGATGCAGATGCTCGCTCCTGCCTCCTTACCTGTGTCCCTGCCACTGATGCAGATGCTCGCTCCTGCCTCCTTAAACAGCTCTCCCTCCTCCTTGTTTCTCCTCTTCCTGGTTTCCTTGTACCCAGATAGCTGTGCCCTCTTCATTTTCTCTACTGAATGTTCCTTTTCTCCCAACAGGGACAAGATTATCACACAGGTCTTTGCCTCCCGCTACCTGTAGCCACAGTGGTACTCCTGTCCTATTTGCTCTATGCTCTTACTGTTAACATTTGCATGAGCCCCTGGGGCCTGGTGACAGGTCCCCTTCTCTTGGATGGATTATCCCAATTGACTAAAAGAGAAGACCTTCAAGAGTGGTACCTTTGGCTCTCAAATCCCACAATATGTGCACCCTGCTGGCCCAGGGGGAAAAAGTCACCATGATCGGTATGTATTAGGCAAACAAAGCAGAGGGGTGGGGGAAAGGGAGAGAAAGTCCAGTATCTGGTGAGAACATCTAAGAATGTCAAGTTCTTTGTATTTAAATTTTCTCATACCCAAGAACAAAATGCTATTCAGTCCTAGCTCTTTTTTTTTTTTCTTCTGAGCTTTGTATAATAAACCACAAGCCACCCAGTGGGGCAATTCTGTGCCTGAGCTTTGGAGAGCGCTAAAACCTGGCAATAAGAAGGTTTAATAATAGCTATGCTCTAGACCCAGGGGATCCCTGGCAGCCTCAATTACTAGAGCTCCTATTTTTCTTTTGCCCTGTGTCGTCTGCAGTTGCCCTTGAATGCAGGGACATTTTAAACTAGAGACTTTGGATTTCCTATCTCAAACTTGCCACGGAGCCCCCACACCTTCTCCTACCATGCATATGGTATACATACCGTGCACACTGTATCTCATCTTCCACGGTTCTGTTTGCTTAATTATTGTTTTCCCTCGTAATTGCTAGCAGTAATCTAGCTGTAATGTGCTTGCTAATGAGCGCAGCTTTGAAACTCCATGTGTAAAGATCTGGTAAAGGTGTTCTTTCATCACTGCCTCCAAGTGTGGCCATATATACCATCACTTGACATGCACGAAGGCCAAAATAGACGCATGCACATGGTGCATGGACAGATACGGAGACAATATATCCACACACATAAAAGTAAATAGATAGAAACTTAGCACACAGTAGGTGTTTCTACACTGGCAAATTGGTGGATTTCCACACTGAATAGTTTACAAGATAATGGTTTTTTAGGAAATTTGGAAAGAAACACGCCATCACATTTCAACATAATTGAGTAGACTCACTTGCATAATTTACCAAGTGGCTTTCCAAGAGCATAATCTAAACAACACACGATGAACTGGCCCATAGCAAATAACTCAGTGCAGCATCCACGGTTACCGCATGAGGAGAGGCGGTGACATTCCTTGACAAAGGAGGGTGTCACTTGTTGGAACTGTGACACCTCTGAGCAGGATGTGGTCAGCAGTGAGAACTACTAAGTGTTCCAGATCCTAGGACCGTTTGGTAGCCCTCCGGGTGGGATCCTTCTGAAAAAAAGAGATTTTTCTTTTATTGTGCCATCCTAGGAAGACTAGACATACTCAAAAATGGTTTGAAGTGTGACTCACCGTGACTTCTTCCACACAGAGTGAGGGCACAGGGCTCTCCTCCCAGGAGACACACTCCCTGACATTTGTCATGGCTGGTTCACCGCTGCACAGCAAGAAGGAAAGATGGGTGGTGAAGGGCCCTGTTTGGCATTTTTTCCCCTTTTCCTTTTGGTTTTGAAGTGTGCGTGAGCCATGTGAGCGCAGTGTTCTGAGGTCACCAGGCAGAGCCAAGCCACAGAGGAGGGAGATTCGCTTGTCGCAGAGTCAAAGTTGAGCTCACCGGGCCATGGGACCGTTTATATAACTGGAGGCTCTTCCCCCACTCAGCTAACCCTGGCTGGGACAGCCCATACATAGGGCCTTCTGGGTCTTTTGGTGACCTCTAACATCCCAGGAAGACCATTCTCTGCTCCCTCAGGTTCTGGGCTGTGACTTCAGCCTATAGAAACTGCCAATTCCTCAGACTCTCCATAGCGCAGTTTCTGAGCCTCTGTTACAAAAGCGAGGGATGGCATGCTTGCCTGGGCTTGTCAGATGGGATTCTGACAGCGTGAATTTCTTTGATCTTCTGTTGTCATGGAGCTGTGGAACAGGAATCTTCCCCTGGGGAAGCTGGGCACTGTTTGGAGGAAAATTTGTCCTAGGGCTCCTCTGATATGACAATGTACACTCAATGGCTGGGTGCAGCTTGGAGATAGAGTGTGTGCCTAGCATACTCCGGGCCCTACGTTCCTCCGTCAGTTCCTAAGAAAGAAAAATCAGCTCACACCCCACAGAAACAACATTCCCGGGAGGACTTCAGACATATCAAGCCCTCTCCAGAATAGTACCAGCCAGAGCAGGCCCCTCTAATGCTGCCAATAACCATCTGAGCTCTCCCCACGCTCGTGCCCTTCAAACACGCCCTGATGCATTTAATCTGATTTTAATAAAGATTTTTAATACCATCTTGATTCCCTGAAGATTCCCTAGTGTTAAAGGGGTTGAACTCCTAACCCTTTCTCAAATAAAAGATAAGTGCAAATTCTAAGCAGAGTTAACCTGTTTGTATAGCTGAAATAATTAAAAAATAATATTCGTAGGAGGAAGTGGGGGAGAGTCTGGCATTCTTTGGACACTATGTTCTGGCTGGCACACAGCGGGAGTACCCTAGTATGTTAAGGTAGCTGAGATGGTAGGGTCCTTAATAGCACATGTAAGACCCTGGGCTTGATCCTCGACACCTCAGAACACAATAAGGTAGTGCACAGTTGTAAGTCCATCACTGTGGGTGGAGGCAAGAGGACCAGAAATTCAAGAGAATCTTTCCTTGGTTGCACATTGAGTTCAAGGCCAACCTGGGCTACACAAAACACTACTGTAAAAGAAAAATATCGGCAATAACTCCTCTAGCTTGCTTCCGATTGCTCTGATAAACACCATGAATAAAGCAATGTGACTAGGAAAAAGTTTGTTTGGCTTGTGTGTCCCACGTCATATCCATCACTGAGGGAAGCCAGGGCAGGAACTTGAAGTGTGAATCTGGAGGCAGGAGCTGATGCCAAAGCCATGGAAGAGCATGGATTACTGGCTCGGTACCCATGGCTCACTCAGCTTGGATTCTTTCCTTTCTTTCCTCCTTTTTTGTTTTGTTTTGTTTGATTGATTGATTTGCTTTTGGATTTTTGTTTTTGCTTTGCTTTTTGAGGCAAGGTTTCTTTGTGTCCTAGCTGTCTTAGAACTTTCTTTGTAGACTAAGCTGGCTTCTAATTCACAGAGATCTACCTGTCTCTGCCTCCTGAGTACTGGTTGCTTTCTTATAGAAATCAGACCACCAGCCCAGGGATGGCACCACCTACGATGGACTGGGCTCTCTCACATGATCATTAATCAAGAAAATAGTCTACACTCTTGCCTACAGGGCCATCTGATGGAGACATTTTTTCAACTGTTTCCATCTTTCCAGATGACCCAGGTTGTATTAAGTTGACAAAGCCCAACAAGTCCAATAGGACCACTGTGCTCAAAGACAAGGAAGAGACGAACCCTCTGGTCGGAAAAGAGCCACAGGAGTCTGGCAAGGGTTGGCCAGCCTCAAGAACAGGGAGGGCTAGCCTCAGCACAGGGGATGCCCTGACAGTGGAGGTGCAACAAAGCAAACTGAGTCTTCATTTCAAGTCTAGCTTTGCTCTTATCAGCAAAAGAGCCATGGGGTAGAATGGAATCTGTGGGCTGATCCTGCCATTCCTTGTCTTGTTGCACTAGCGATGGGACAGCCCCTGGTGTCGTAAGTGACATGAAGATAAGGCTCCTGATCTCTCAGGAGTATGTGACTTCCTGGGGTGGAGATGGTCTGAGTGGTGAGCGGAGGGAAAGGAAAGCCTTCAGGGCTTCAGGCATGAGAAGTGGGCCTGAAACTCACAGAACCTATTTTAGTCTTGGGGACTTTTCCCAAGGTTAATTTTTTTTCAGAGTTACAGAAAGCTAGAAAGGCTAATTGAAAAAAATACCTGGGCATCTTTTATCTCATTTCACAAAATTTAGCAGTTTGGTGATGGGCTGGTTTTTAATACACATTTTCCCTGGATTTCCTGCTAATTTTGGTATCCTCTTACAATTCAGTTACTTTTAAGTGAGAATTTACTGTCTACCAATAGAGGATGCACGGGACCTAAGCAAGGAAACATAGTCTTGGACACGGAATTGCATGCTATATATGTTAGTCAACTTTCTCCTGATGTAACAGAATGCCCGGGGTGATCGACTTATCAAGAGAAAAGTGCTGAGTCAGCTCTCAGTTTTGGAGGTTACTTGACAAGCCAGTTCTACATCTCCCAATCAAGGTCTCTAGTGACCTACAGACCTCTCACTAGATCCTACCTCGGAGAGGTACCACTACAGGGACCAAACCATCAGTATACAGGCCACGTGAGGGAGGGGACAACAATCATCCAAATTATGGCTATTCAAAGTGTTAATTCTCACTCTGCATTCATGGCCAGAAAATGTTGGCGGTGTTATGAAGCATCTTCTTCCGGAAGGGCAGGCAGTAAGCTAGGGCCCTTATAGGTAAATTATGACCCTTGGGGGTAAACTATGACCCTTGAAGGTAAGCTAGGACCCTTGGAGGTAAGCTAGGACACTTGCAGGTAAGCTAGGACCCTTGAAGGTAAGCTAGGACCCTTGCAGGTAAGCTAGGGCCCTTGCAGGTAAGCTATGACCCTTAAAGGTAAGCTATGACCCTTAAAGGTAACCTAGGATCCTTGCAGGTAAGCTAGGACCCTTGAAGGTAAGCTAGGAGGCTTGCAGGAAACCTAGGACCCTTGCAGGTAAGCTAGGACCCTTGCAGGTAAGCTAGGACACTTGAAGGTAAGCTAGGACCCTTGCAGGTAAGCTATGATCCTTGAAGGTAAGCTAGGGCCCTTGAAGGTAAGCTAGGACCCTTGCAGGTAAGCTAGGATCTTTGCAGGTAAGCTAGAGCCGTTGTAGGTAAGCTAGGGTCCTTGAATGAGCCACTGGGTACTGAGTCACACTTAAATTCATTACTACAACAGCAGTAGAGAAACTAAGCGGGGCACAGGAGCATAGAGTGGAGTTATCCAGACTAGGCCCCTGACAAAGTGAAAGGCACCAGAGGCCAGAGTCAACCAGGGACATCAGCCTTAGCATGAGAGGGCTCCACACCTCCTCTCTGGAGGCCGAGAGCTGAAAGTGGGACCAGTCGAGGCAGGTTGCTTACCCCGTGGCCTCAGGGATGTGGGGTGTCAGCTCCGAGTGAGATGGGGTAGCAGGCTGTTCAGGGAGACTTCGGTTATCTATTCCTCTCAGGGAACTTGGGAGTGTGATGAAGAGATTGCTGGAGCCGACACTCAGAAACTTCGCATGTGTCATTTTGGAAACTCCCACCTGCACGGTAAGCGAAGGAATTGAAAATAGAAAGCCAGGTGCCACCCCCTCTGCTACCAGCCTTCCTCCCCCCTCCAGCCTCCTTCAGAAGCTGGAATGAAAGTGACTGTTCTAGTTAGAAACCAAAGGTTGGTGTAGCCCAGGCAGGCCTCTCTTTCTGGAGGTCCTGTTGGTGTAGCCCAGGCAGGTCTCTCTTTCTGGAGGTCCTGTGGCCACCGAGGGAAGAGGTTCAGGTGGCCCTGTTTACCATTGATTGACAAGTCAGTGCAGGTCCCCTTCACAGGTTGCAAACACAGGGCCTGGGCAATAGCTCCTGTTTTTATTGCAGAATGGGGGGGAGCCCCAGAGCCTACGGCCAGCAGAAATATAAATTGAAACTTGTTAGAAAGGAAAAGAGAGGGATGAATATTGAATAGATTGGGTCAGTGCTCAGCTGCGGAAAGCTTTGAAGTTCTTCTGTGGCCTTGACAAGCAAGCCTGTATTTATCTCTCCCTCCAGAGCCAGCTTACTCACGGGAAAAAAAAAAAAAAAAGAAAGAAAGAAAGGTTCTAAAGCTTAATAGCCTTCCCTTCAGCCACATCTGCAGATTGACTGCTCAAAGCGTTCCCATTTACTGTACGGCAAGGTCTTTCCTAACAACCACGAGGAAAGAAAGACTGACCAGGGCCGATGGCTACCAGCTTCTGTGGGAGATGCCGGGAGAAAGGGAAAGGAGTGAGACAGTTTGCTCATGAGCTCTGACTGACATCTTAATTTCCTGTCCTACTTCATCCTCACAACTCTATACCATAGGCGTCTCTCCTCTGCTCAGCCTCTGTCAGAATTCACGAAGACAGAACAGTTATGGAAATTGCTCCAAGATTCAGTTAACAAGGGAGTACAGACTCCCCAAATCAATTTCCAGCCAATTATATCTGAGGAATTTCCAGGATGAAAAGATGTTTTTAAGAAAATCTGGATAGATATGATTTCCTGGCTCAGGTGGATGGGAAGCCCTCCCAGTCAGTAAAGTCACATTCAGCACCACAACGTCCCTGTCCCCATCTGTGGGAACCCAAGAACCCCACTAGATCTGCCTCATACATTTTAGTTCTGCTAAAATCTGGCCATTATGGCTACTGCTGTGTTTCTAAAACCCACCATGCAAGCTGCTTTGCTGGGTATGGGTGCAGACCTTGAATGTTAAGCTGGTCCAAAAGTCTCCCGAGGAGCTAGAGAAACAGAATAGGGAGGACCTTACCAAACTCCATTAGAGAGACCAGGACCACCACAGAAGTTGCAGGCTCTTTAATGATGGTACCAGTTTACCTTCGGCAACAGCACCCAAGTTTCTAGCACCCATCCTGCCGGCCTTCTAACTGGGGTGAGCTAGCATCTCGTCATAATCTTGACCTCCATGTCCCCAGTGCACTAGACCTTCTTTTCTATAGATCACCTCCAAAAAAAGAAATCTCATGCGAAGTGAAAATCCAGCTGCCCCTGCAGAGTTTGTGTGCATGCATGTGTGTGTGCGTGTGTGCACACACACATGTGTCTGTGTGTTGTTTTTCAGGTGGGGAGGAACCGAATGGAGTTGCTGGCCAAGCTCAGACTCCAATGAGAAGTAAGGGAATGAGACCTTGTCTCAAGGTCACACCCCAGGGAAAAGCCCCTCCTGCCTTCAGACCTAAGAGAGAAGGCTCCTGGCCAAAGAGGTCTGGAGGGGACCCTCTGTGAGGGTGACGTTCACGCTGTGCCCTGCTGCTAGACTGTGGTTCTCAGGCTCCAAGCCACCTCGTCACGCTGTGTGAGCCTCTGCTATTTTAAAACGCTTATTTTCTGTGCCTTTTCCATCTGACAGGTAAAGAACTGCCAAAGTTTTGTCTCTAAATAACTCTCATTATTCAGCATCTGCGATGAAAGACCTTATTTACTACCTGGGGGCTCCTTCAAAGCCATCCAAGGCGACCATTTTCACACCAGGAGGGCGTCAGTCCTGATGTGTACCCAGAGGAACCGCGTTTAAGTGGAGAGCAGGCCTCCGAGCTCCGCCGTGGATGTACTCATGCAGATGAGGACCTGAGGTGGTGCACGAGAAAGAATTGGCTTCCGGAACTGTCTGAGGTTGCCATGGTGTCATCAGCATCTTGAAGACAGTCACCAGATATGAGCATGACTTCACAGGCTAATTGAGGCTATTTTGATTAGGAGGCAATGTTTATTAAATGGTAAGAAATACATCTGCCGGTCACGAATGTTGTCACTGTTTTATATTTGAGTCGTTTCCTTTGCTAAGATGCCACAAACCCAGCTGTGATCCAGGAAGTGTGTGCAAATCTCAAGAGCCCACCGGACCAGAAGAGAGGGGTGATACCCTCAAGGAACCCACAGGCCTCTGTGGCCACCACGAACACTCCAAAAGACCTCTGATTTTAGTCACTTGGGAGCGGTATATCTTAACTCGAGGTCCCACTTCTAAAGAGAGTTCTTTAGTTTCGTGTTCTCCACGCCAAGTCTGTCTCCTGCCTAGGATCCACTCACACGCCAATTTTATCAGCTCTTTTGCTCTTTGCTGTGAAAATGCCTAACTAAAGGCAACGTAAGGGAGGGATGATTTATCTCAGTTTAAGAGGATGCTATCCATCTTGGCAGGGAAGGCACAACAGCATGCAGCTTCGTGACAGCAAGCATGTGTGACTGGACCCCTTACATTCCCAAAGATCAGAAAGCAGAGAGACAAACCTTCAAGTCCCACACCCAGGGACCCATTTTCTCAAGTGAGGCCTCACCCTCAAATAACAATGCTTTTAGGGGACAGTGCTACGATCTGGGGACCAAGTATTCAAACACATGAGCATATGGGGGCATTTCACACACAAACCATACCATCAGTTAACAAGGCTGACACAGGCTTTCATTCCTCCAGAGGCCAGGAGCATGGGCTTAGCACTTTAGACTGTGTTTCAAAGCCCCAAGTGCAACCCTAGGCATAGGATACCCAGCAGCTGGCCTTTTCAGTTATGAAGACGGCTCCAGACAAGAAGAAAGGGGCTCCAGGACCCAAATCTGGGGCTGCTCCAACCCAGCCTCCTCTCCCACCCCATCTCTCATTGTGCCAGGCGAAACGGGACCTGGGGCAAGCCCTGAAAACACAGCCCGCTCCCCGTTCCAGATCTGCCTTTAGTCTCTGCCCCCCGACTGGCCTGAGACACTGAGGATGGGTGTGGCTGCTTAAGTACCCTATGTGCTGGGTGTCATGGCACTTGAGAAGGACAGAGAAAGCTTGGCACAGAGGATGGTGCTGCCAGCTTAGCCCAGCCAAAAGTGGAGAGCAGAGAGAAGAGGCTGCCCTGCAGATGCTCTTAGAAATCTACCCCAGGCTGAGGAGCCCACTGCGGGACTGCAAACACATCACCCGGGTGGGTGGGTAATGGGAGAAGGCAGTCCCAAAGCGTACCGGAAGTGACCCCTAAAGTATGGAGTCTGTCCATATTTTGCTTTTCTGCTGGTTTTAATGAAACACAATGAAAACTAACCTGGGGAGGAAAGGGTATATTTGGCTTCCGGTTTACAATCCGTCATCCAGCGGTGCCAAGGCAGGAACCTGAAGGCAGGAACTGAAGCAGAGACCACGCGGGAACTCTGTTTACTGACTGTTCACTTTGGCTTCTCAGCCTGCTTTCTTGTATAATCCAGGACCACCTACCTGCCCAGGGTTAGGCAGTCACCAACAGTGGGCGGGGCCCGCACCTGTCAGTTAGCCAATAAAGAAAATGTCCCACAGACATAGCCACAGGCCAAACTGATGGAGGCGGTTCCTCCACTGAAGGTCCCTCTTCCCAGGTATATCAACTGGACAACCAAAGCTAACGATGACAGGGTCATTCATCTTAGCACAATAGCCAAACCTGTGCAGGTCCCAGGGGGACCCAGAACAGGCTATCACAGGGAAATCAGCAGTGGACATTGTTCTGTAAATAAGCAAATGTTTCCCTAACATAAAAAGGAGCCATTTGGGGCTGAAGAGATGGCTCAGTCAGTAAATTGCCTGAGTTCAAGCCCTCAAACCCAAGTATAAAAAGCACAGTAACCCCATCTCTGGGAGGAGTTAGACAGATGGAGGTCTATATGACAAGGTCCAGGAAAGATGAGTCTGTCTTCATAAAGCAAAGCAGAACGCTTCTAAAGAACGGCACTGAGGCTGTCCTCTGGTCTCCCCCCACAGACATGTGTACCCATCTACAAATGTATATCACCTACACCCACAAACACACACGTATACAGACATATACACACATGTGCACACACACACCAAAAAGTGAGTTGTTTGTGCTCACAATGTAAAACATCAATGTGATTATACTTATCCAGAATAACTCACATCCAAAAGTAAAAGCCAAATATTAAGAAGCATGTCTTTACTACGCCGTGTTTTCTTCTAGATGCATAACCCTCTGGTCTAATTTGCTGGCTTCTGACATCCCTCTACAAACATATATTCCTGACCATGAAGCCCACACAGCATGGCAGCCATGCTGAGTGCTCTCCCGCTGTTGGCATGTGCCACTTCTAGCACACGGAAGGACTCCTGGGACTCTGGTCTCCTAGGGGCATCCAGCAGTCTGTTAGGGCGGGATGCATGGCTGCTGAGTCCTACAGGATCCCCGGGGCTCTCTGGCAGCCATTCTAGACTAAACGATGGGCTCCAGGATAATTAGAGCCCTGTCTCTACGGAGACTGATGGGGCTTCTGAGGATGACACTCAGTGTTGTCCTCAACCTCCACATGTATGTGCATACACACGCACGTGCACCTTCACACATGGGCACCCACATACATGTGCACCTTATCATGCCTGTGCACCTCCACATGCATGTACACACACATGCACCTCCACACAATGCATGCACACCTTCACATACATGTGCACACATATGTATGTGTTTCTCCACATGCATGTGCACCTTCACACCCATGTGCACACCCATATACATTAGAAGAAAAATTAATACCTTAGCCTAGGACTTTTTTCAGTTCTAGAAATGTGATGTCAACTGTCCCTGAGGTAGACTAGCACCAACTTTTACCTAACAGGTACCTCGGATAGGATGGTAGCTATGGAACGGTCCCCCATAGTTCGCGGCATTTGAACACGTGGCCCCAAGTTGGTGGTGCCACTCGGGGAGGTTTGGGCGGTGCAGTTTTGCGGGAGGAAGTGCATCACGGAGGTTGGGGGGGCGGCTTTGATAAAGGTTCACATCACTTCGGTTCTCTCTCTGCTTCCTGCTTACCACTGAGGATGCCAGCGCTCAGCTTCCTGTTCCTGCCACCCCACCATGCCTGCCATATGCCGCCAGGCTTCTCATCATAACGGACTCTTATCCTTCTGGAACATAAGCCAAAATAAACTCTTTCTTTCATAATTTGCCTTGGTTGTTAGGAAAAAGCCTAAGACGAGCCGCTCTGCCGGCACAAAGAAATCCAATCAGGTCAAATCAAACAAAATTAAAATGTCCATATTTTAATAAATACAGCACTCTCAGGAGGCAGAGAGCATGGCAGAGGAGACAGAAAACCAGAGAGCACATGTAAAAGCCTGGACTACGTGTTCTGCCTCTGGGTGCCCACTTAAATACCCTGTGGGCGTGGCCCTGACCCGCCCCTGGGGAGGGGTCAGGACCTGGCATGCTGGGATTTGGAGTCCAGACCAATGCAACTCACAGGCCAGGCGTCTGAGATGGATGCCAGGGACTGGGGTGATGCTCCCAACTTAACATTACATTGACCGTGGGGCTTCATCACAGAAGCAAAACAGTAATTGGTACAGTGGCTCATTGACCTCTGCGATCTCTGTTGTTCGTCCCGTTCTATCTGAGAAGCAGGAGCTCCCAGCAGCACAGCGCTGCCAGGAGAGGGCATTCATGCCATTCAGGTCCTAAGACCTGCCAGCAGCCTCCCAGTATCAAAAATGACACAGGCCTTTCTTCTCATGGAACATCAGTAACCTCAGCCTGGCATCCCCGAGATCAGTCTGTCAGGGAGACTTCAATTCCAGCTGGGACGAGTACCTGGGTCCTCTCAGACCTCATGGGTTGAAACCCTGGCTCCGGATGTGACAGTCTGGGAAGGAGGCCTTTGTGATTTGGTCACAAGGGTGGAACTCTGGAAAACAGGATTGGTGCCCTTTTAAAAGAGGCCCAAGAAGGCCTCAGGAGAGGATGTGACGGTTAAGAGCACTGGCCATTCTGACAGAGGACTTGGGTTCCATTTCCTGCACCCACGCTCACAACCATCCACTTCCAGGGAGCCTGACACCCTCTTCTCTCCTGAAGACACCAAGCACGGACACAATACACATAAGCAAAGCACTCGTACACGTAAAATAAAATAAATCTAAAAATAATTAAAAGAGAGACCCGAGACAGCGACCGTGCCCCCTGCACCTTGTTGAGGGTGTGGTGAGGGAACTGTTTACGAATCATATCCTCTAGAGACAACAGATCTGCCAGCACCTTCACTCTTGAACTTCTCAGCCTCCGGAACTCTGAGCAGTCCGTTCCTGTCGCTCAAACCACCCAGTCTGGGAGATGCGCTCCAGCAGTCTGAATAGACTAAGACATGGCTATACCACACTCTTTCAAGAGACGGGTGGCTGTGCTGCGTCCCAGCCGCTTGTTTCTTTCCTCCAGTCGGCCAGTAAAATACAGTGGAAGGCTTTTAGGTCACAGAAGTCTCGTGGACCAGATGCGGAGGGACAGGGCAAGGCAGGAATGCGTGCCCCCCCCCTCCCCGTCTTATGGAGAAAGCATGGGAGTGTGGTGAGGAACTGGTGACATCCTTAGGGAAGATGGGAAAGAAAGTGCCTAAGGCCACTCCCCCCAACCTGCTTTGGGAAACATTCCTATGCCACGCACAGTGTGCGATGTCCATGTCCATGTTCGGCCATGCCATTTCTCAACCTAGAGATGTAGCAACGGGAGGAGAAAACATGGCTAAGGCACAAACAAATGTCAGTAAATAGGAATTAAGCTACTGCCCAGCTTGCGAGCCTCTCAGAAGTGCTATGATGTAATGACTTTAAAGCAGAGTTGGCAGGTTGCCACAAAGATCAGTCTCTAGTAGCTTGGCTTTATATTTCAGAATAATGTGTAGAGAATGTAATACAGACCTGGACTCCTCTTCATTGTTTCGATCGATCTCTGGGGCCTGCGGAGGTCTGCAGGTGTACCAGAACCAAAGCGCCATCTTCTGGTTCGTTCCTGAGCCTGTGGCTCGGTGATCTCCGCTTGTTACAATAACTAGGTGGTTATTGTATTTGGGTACCACAAACCCTTCCCCTTACGACTGTCATGATCTTTTATGAAGGAAAAACCATAAGGCCACTTGCTGGAGGTGGCTGGTTCACTGGTTGGTGGAGAGCGGATGAATCTTTAAGCAAATGGGTGTTGTTGTCACGACACTTCAGGGACCCACCCCACTGCCTCAGACCCGTGGAAATGGAGAGACAGATGCTGTAGGCAGTGTGCACAGAAAGTACAGAACACAACTTCCTGCCCGGATATTTACAGCCTGCGACTTCTGCAGAGATGGCCCACTGAGGTCAGCTGAACCTGCCTCCTTGTTCAGCCACACACAGTAACCTGCTCCTCCATTCGGATGTATAAAATAAGGTACTCGGTTCCACAGTGGTCGCCGGTGTGTCTCCGCCAGAGTGCACACCCCGCCTGATCCCAGCTTTCCTGTCCATGTGTGTGGTCTGTCCTTTACTCACTCACTCCTCACTCCCAGGCAGGTGTCCAGGACTAAGCTGCAAGGATCACAGCAGGGTCACCGTGAAGTTTTCTCAAGAAGCAGAATTGAAGCCTGGAAGGCACCACGGACTGAAATTAGGAACCGTACCTTCAGATCTTGGCTGGATAGTACTTCTTGCTTCTTTCCCCCAAACTCAAGCTGGGTGAGCAGACAGTGAGCCAAGACACTTTTATCCACAAGAGCTGGTTCTCTTTTAACCACTTTCCTGCCTAAGAACCAAAGTGAGCCTGTTAGAAACCTCTTATAAGTCTGGGATCCTGATTAAGACTTCTTTCTTTCTCTTTCTTTCTTTCTTTCTTTCTTTCTTTCTTTCTTTCTCTTTCTTTCTTCCTTCCTTCCTTCTTTCCTTCCCTCCCTCCTTCCCTTCCTTCCTTCCTTCCTTTCTTCCTTCCTTCCTTCATGTGTATGAGTGTTTGCTGTATTTCTGTATGTTCTCCACATGCATGCAATACCTGTGGCAACCCGAAGAGTAAGCTGGATTTCCCTGGAACTGGAATTACAGGTATTTGTGAGCCAGAAATTAAACCTGGGGTCCTCTGCAAGAGTAGATGGTGCACTCTGGCCATAGGCCTCTTTTCAGAATACCTGAAACTGGGTAGTTTATTTTTTATTAACGGGGTTATTTGGACCCACAGTTATAGAAGGTGGAAGACCAGGATCAAATGCTGGGGAGAACCTGGGGCTGCTTTGACTCCTGGCAGAAAGCACAGGGCACGTGACTATGTGCATAAGAGACAAGGTGAGGGACCATGCTGCATAACCAGCTCCTCTCAGAGTGATTGATTTAATCCTGTCAGAGTGCCAGCTCTCAGCAGGGAAGGCACTGACCCATCCATGAAGGCCCCATCCCATTTCTAACTAGCCTCACCTTCTGACACTGAGGGGATTAAAGTCCTGATCCATGAATTTTGGGGCGACACCATCAAACAAGAGTAGATAAAGACCAGGGGAGTATCAAGAATTATAAGGGGTCTAAGATAATTTTTTAAATTGAATTTTTTTTTCTCTGCTCCCCTCCCTTCTTCTCCCCTCCCTTTCTTCCCTCTTTCATGGTCCCCATTCTCCCAATTTACTCAGAAGATTTTGTCTTTTTCTTATTCCCATGTAGTTGAGACCCATGTATGTCTCTCTTAGGGTCCTTATTGTTGTCTAGGTTCTCTGGAATTGTGAATTATAGGCTGGCTTTTCTTTGCTTTATGTTTAAAAGCCACTTATGAGTGAGTACATGTGATATTTGTCTTTCTGGGTCTGGGGAACCTCACTCAATATGATGTTTTCTAGATCCATCCATTTGCCTGCAAATTTCAAGATGTCATTATTTTTTTCTGCTATATAGTACTCCATTGTATAATTGTACCACATTTTTCTTATTCATTCTTCACTTGAGGGGCATTTAGGTTGTTTACAGCTTCTGGCTATGACAAACAAAGCTGTTATGAACATAATTGAACACATGTCCTTGTGGTACAATTGAGCATCCTTTGGATATATACCCAAAAGTGGTATTGCTGGGTCTTGAGGTAGGTTGTTTCCTAATTTTCTGAAAAAATCAACATACTGATATCCAAAGTGGCCGTACCAGTTTTCACTCCTACCTTTCCAGTATAAGTTGTCATCCGTGTTTTTTGTTTGTTTGTTTGTTTGTTTTTAACCTCCATCATTCTTATAAATGTAAGACAGAATCTCAGAGTTGTTTTGATTTGCATTTCTCTGATGACTAAGGATGCTGAGCATTTCCTTAAGTGTCTTTCAGCCATTTTAGATTCCTCTGTTGAGAGTTTTCTGTTTAGGTCTGTAGCCCATTTTTTTATTGGATTATTTGTTCTTTTGATGACCAATTTCCTGAGTTCTTTGTATATTTAGAAATCAGCCCTCTGTTCAATGTGGGGTTGGTGAAGATCTTTTCCCATTGTGTAGACTGCCGTTTTGTCTTGTTGACCATGTCCTTTGCTTTACAGAAGCTTCTCAGTTTCAGGAGGTCCCACTTGTTAATTGTTTCTCTCAGTGTCTGTGCTGTTGAGGTTATATTTAGGAAATGATCTCCTGTGCCAGTGTGTTCAAGTGTACTTCCCACTTTCTCTTCTATGGGGTTCAGTGTGATTGATTTTATGTTGAGGTCTTTGATCCATTTGGACTTGAGTTTTGTGCACGGTGATAAACATGGATCTACTTTCATTCTTCTACATGTTAACATCCAGTTATGTCAGCACCATTTGTTGAATATGCTTTCTTTTTCCCATTTTATATTTTTTTCTTCTTTGTCAAAAATCAGGTGTTCATAGGTGTATGGATTTATATCTGGGTCTTGGATTCAGTTCCATTGGACCTCATGTCTGTTCTCATGCCAATACCAAGCTGTTTTCAGTACTCCGTAGTAGAGTTTGAAGTCAGAGATTGTGATGCCTTCAGAAGTTCCTTTATTGTAACAGGATTGTTTTGGTTATACTATTTTTTTTTACTTTTTCATATGAAATTGAGTATTGTTATTTCAAGGTCTGTGAAGAATTTTTCTGGGATTTTGATGGCCATCGCATTGAATCTGTAGTTTGCTTTTGGTAAGATTGACATTTTTACTATGTTAATTCTACCTACCCAAGAGCAAGGGAGATCTTTCCACTTTTTGGTGTCTTCTTCAATTTCTTTCTTCAAAGATTTAAAGTTCTTGTTATACAGGTCTTCCACTTGTTTGGTCAGAATTACTCTGAGATATTTTAGGTTATTTGTGGATATTGTGAAGGGTGATGTTTCTCTGTTTTCTTTTTCAGCCCATTTATCATCTGTGTAAAGGTGGATTACTGATTTTTTTTTTTAGTTACTCTATCCTGCTACATTACTGAAGGTGTTTATGAGTTATAGAAGTTCCTTGGTAGAATTTTTGGGATTGTTTATGTAAACTATCATGTCAGCAAAGTGAGAGTGTGACTTCTTCTTTTCCAATTTGTATCCCCTTGACCTCCTTTTGTTGTCTTATTGCTCTAGCTAGGACCTCAAGAACTGTATGGAATAGATATGGGGAGAGTGGACAATCTTGTCTTGTTCCTGGCTTCAGTGGAATCACTGGGAGTTTCTCTCCATTTAGTTTGATGTTGGCTGTTGGCTTGCTCTATATTGCCATCATTATGTTTAGGTATGTTTCTTATATCCCTGCTCTCTCCAAGACCTTTATCATGAAGGGATGTTGTATTTTGTCAAAGGCTTTTTCAGCATCTAATGAGATGATCATGTGGTTTTTTTTCCAGTTTGTTTATATGGTGGGTTACATTGACAGATTCCCATATGTTGAACCATCCCTGCATCTCTGGGATGAGGCTGACTTGATCATGGTGGATGATTTTTCTGATGTGTTCTTGGATTCTGTTTGCCAGTATTTTATTGAGTATTTTTGCATCGATGTTCATAAGTGAAATTGATCTGTAAATCTCTTTCTTAGAGAAATTGATCAGTAATTTCTCTTTATGTGGCTTGGGTATCAGGGTAATTGTAGCTTCATAAAAAGAGTTTTGCAATATTCCTTATGTTTCTATTGTTCGGAACAATTTGAGGAGTATTGGTATTAGTTCTTTGAAAGTCTTGTAGAATTCTGTGCTGAAACCATCTAGTCCTGGGCTTTTGTTGATTGGGAGACTTTTGATGACTGTTTCTATTTCTTTAGCAGTTATAGGTCTATTCAATTTGCTTATCTGGTCTTTTTTTATTTCATTGAGCTCCCCCCTGCTTATCTGGTCTTGATTTAATTTTGGTAAGTGATATTTATCCAGAAAATTACCCATTTCCTTCAAGTTTTCTATCTTTGTGGAGTACAGGTTTTTGAAATACGACCTAATGATTCCCTGGGGTTTCCTCCATGTCTATTGTCATGCTTCCCTTTTCATTTCTGATTTTTTTAATTTGGATATCCTCTCTCTGCCTTTTGGTTAGTTTGGATAAAGGTTTGTCTATTTCATTGATTTTCTTGAAGAACCAACTCTTTGTCTAATTGATTTTTTGTATTGTTTTCTTTGTTTCTATTTTGTTGACTTCAGCTCTCAATTTGATTATTTTCTGATGTCTAGTCCTCCTGGGTGAGTTTGCTTCTTTTTGTTCTAAAGTTTTCAAATGTTCTGTTAACTCACTAGTGTGGGATTTTTCCAGCTTCTTTATGTAGGCATTTAGTGCTATGAACTTTGCTTTTAACATTGCTTTCATTGTGTCTCACAAATTTGGGAATATTATGTGGTCATTTTTATTGAATTTTAGGATGTCTTTAATTTCTTCTTTGACCTGAATTGATGATTAGGGTGAGATTGTTTAATTTCCATGTTTTTGTGGGCTTTCTGGAATTAGTGTTGCTATTGAACTCTAATTTTAAGCCATGGTGATCCAATAAGATACATGGGGTTATCCAATTTTTTTTTATCTCTTGAGGTTTGCTTTGTTACCTAGTATGTGGTCAATTTTTGAAAAGGTTCCATGAGGTGCTGAGAAGAAGGTATGTATATTCTTTTATGTTTGGATAGAATGTTCCATAGATGTCAGTTAAGTCCATTTGAGTCATAACATCTGTTAGTTCTCTTATTTCTCTGTTCATTTTTTGACTGACTGACCTGTCCAGTGGTGAGAGGGGAGTGTTGAAGTCTCCCAATATTAGTGTGTGGGATTTAATGTATGATTTAAGCTTTAGAAGTGTTTCTTTTACATATGAGGGTGCCCTTTTATTCGGGGGCATAGATGTTCAATATTGAGATTTCCTCTTGATGGATGTTTCCTGTGACTAATATGAAATGACCTTCTTTATCTCTTTTGATTGATTTTAGTTTGAAGTCTATTTTGTTAGATATTAGGGTAGCTACACCAGTTTGTTTCTTAGGCCCATTTGATTGGAAAAATTTTTCCCATCCCTTTACTCTGAGGCGATATCTGTCTTTGAGGTTGAGGTGTGTTTCTTGAATGCAGCAGATGGATGGATTCTGTTTTCATACCCAATATGTTAGCCTGTGTTTTTTTTATAGGTGACATGAATCCGTTTATATTAAGGGATATTAATGACCACTGGTTGCTATCTCCTACTATTTTAGTTTTTGTTGTTTATGATGTTATTGTGTGTGTTTTTCCCTTCTTTGGGATTTGCTGCTGTAAGATCATCTATTGTCTGTGTTTTGTGAATGTAACCAACTTCCTTAGGTTGTCGTTTTCCTTCTACTACTTTGTGTAGCTGTGTTTGTGGCTAGGTATTTGTTAAATCTGGTTCTGTCATGGAATATCTGGTTTTGTTCATCTATGGTGATTGACAGTTTTGCTGGGTATAGTAGTCTAGAGTGGTATCCATGGTCTCTTACTAAGTCTGTATAGCGCCTGACTAGGACCTTTCATTGTTTCCACTGAGAAGTCAGGTGTAATTCTGATAGGTCTACCTTTGTATGTTACTTGGCCTTTTTCCTTTGCAGCTCTTAATATTCTTTCTTTACCTTGTATGTTTAGTGTTTTGAGTATTATGTGGTGAGGGGACATTCTTTTTTGATCCAGTCTATTTGATATTCTGTAAGCTTCTTGTATCTTCATAGGCATATCTTTCTTTAGGTTGGGAAAATTTTCTACTATGATTGTGTTGAATATATTTTCTGTGTCTTTGAGCTGGAATTCTTCTCCTTCTTCTATACCTATTATTCTTAGGTTTGGTCTTTTCGTGGTGTCCCTTATTTTCTGGATATTTTGTGTTAAGCTTTTGTTAGATTTAATGTTTTCTTTGAGTAATGAGTCTATTTCCTCTATTGTATCTACAGCGCTTGAGACTCTCTCTTTCGTCTCTTGTATTCTGCTGTTTATGCTTGCATTTGTGGTTCCTGATCGTTTTCTCATAATTTCTATTTCTATAATTCCCTTGGTTTGTATTTTCTTTATTGTCTCTATTTCGGTTTTCAAGTGTTTAATCATTTATTTCATGTGTTTGATTGCTTTTTCTTGATTCTCCTTAAGGGATTTGTTGCTTTCTTCCATTTTTTTTTGTTTGTCTTTTCCTTCATTTCTTTGAGGGAGTTTTCCATTTCCTCTTTAAAGGCCTCAAACATTCTCCCAAAGTTATTTTTAAGTCATTTTCTTCTGCCTGATCTATATTTGGTTGTTCAAGCCTTGCTTTTTTAAAGCCACTAGTTTTTGTTGGTGTCATGGTGTTCTTTGTGATGTTGAGTGTGTTCTTACCTTGTCTACCCATCTTTTCCTCTGGTGTAGTTGGGGCTGTCTGTGTCTCAGGTGATCAATCTTCCAGGTGCCAGTGGATCCAAGGCTCAGATTGTTGCTTCTCATGGAGCAGTCACGGTCACAGTTCCAGTCACCCCAGAGGTCACTCCGTGTTCCTGGAGGTAGCTCAGTGCTCCCTGGAGTTGCTCTGCAGTACAGGGGGTCGTTTGGGCCTGCCCCCACAGAGGTTGCTGGCTCAGGCCTGCTCCAGTGGATATCGCTGGTTCAGGCCTGCTTTGGTGGAGGTTGCTGGCTCAGGCCTACTCTGGCGGAGGTCTCTGGCTCGGGCCTTCTCCCTCAGCAGTCACTCTCTTGTTCCTGCTCTTGTGGAGGTCGCTGCCTCAAGCCTGGTCTGGCAGAGATCCCTAAGATAAAATTTTGAAGGTTTTTTGTTTGTTTTAGTTACAAGTGTGGGGGAAAGTTGAACAAATGACTGCAGCACCTATAGTGGCCACTAGAGGGCACCAGATTCCCCTGGAGCTGAAGCTACAAGTGCTTGTGAGTTATCTGGCATAGACGCTGGGAATTGTACATGCTCTTAACGGTCAAGCCATCTCTCCAAACCCAGAAAGTATTTTGACCCTGCTTGCCCAGCTAACAAATTAACTTGCCGTGGCTTCCTGGGTATCAGAAGACAGAGGACCCCACAGTACAACACGAAAGCATGACCGTCACCCGTCAGGTCTCCGACCCTTCACCAAGTTCCTGGAGGCTGCGCACACCGTGGGTGCCTGCTGTAGCTGGGGAAGCTTGTCCTTTGGGAACTCCCAACTTCTGTGCTGGGGAGATTATACTGGTCAAGATGCAAATATGCCTTGCCTCCTAGAAAGAAACACTTGTTTTTTTTTTTGTTTGTTTGTTTTGTTTTGTTTTGTTTTTATCTCTCCAGTGTGTTTGCAAGGGTTTCATCTGTGAAAACCTTCCCAGAACAAAGGCCATCTGTGCCCATGCTCACAAAGTCCCTCGGGAGAACTGCAGACTAGGAACCATGGAGACGAGAGAATTTTGGCGTTTTCTTTCAGGGAGACGCAAAAATCTGTAAGCAGGAAGCTGTACTGTGAAGAAGGTGGGCATTGCCTGAATGGCAGGGGAGTGGCGTTGCCAGATGATGGACACAGCTGTAGTCCTCTTCTTGTTTCTTTCCTGGAGGATGCTCTGTGCAAGTTCCTGAGGGCACAGAGGGGTGGGGGTGCTGCCCCAAGCCATTAGGCGAAGGTGGGCATCAACCCTGTGGTGCTCTTAAAAGTGAGTCAAACACTGAGTTGCTAATGCAGGGTTAGAAATACAGCATGATATAACCCGGCAGAATTGAAGATATTCCAACTCTGTCTCCTGATCTGATTGACACCAAAGAAATGGGAAATATTCCCCCTTCCCCAGGAATCTCACTCTGGGAAAAGGAAAAGGACCAGCCAGAGGGGACCTTGTCTCTGGAGAGAGATTCCACGGGGGTTCTAACAGCTTGTCAGGCCACCTGACAGCGTGAGAGTGAAACCCAGACAAAGCCGGGTCAGTGGAGGGTGGGACCACACCTTGCCAGGGGCTGCTTAGATGTGCATGCCCTGGACCCTCTAGTTAACGTTCACGCTGAAGACAAACTTGAGGCATTCCCTGAATTTCTTTGTCCCTCTTCCCAACGTGACCACCCCTTTTTCTAGTTCCTGCTTTTGATTTGGCTCTTTTGATTGGTTTATTAGAAATAAACCAATTTATTTTATTGTTTTGGGCCACAAGCTGTGTGACCCCAAGTTCAATAACAAGCAGAAACCACTAGGCGGCTGCCTTCGGACCTGCTCTTCCAAGAAGAGCAAGAGAGACTGAGCCAGGAATGTTCCTTCTGGACAGGAACTCTGCTCCCTCTGAGCAGGAGAGCCTGGGTTGGGGAGGCTGAAGATTGGGAAGCCCAGACGTGAGCCTTCTGAGTTGAGAGAGGACTGTGAACCCCCAGCAGAGGGCAGCCCGGAGCCCCACTTCTCCGAGGACAATCTGTGACTCTACGCTCCTTCTGTCTTCCCCATAAGGAGGAGAGAGGCTGACAGAGCATCGTGTTCCCTGCAGATCCACGGGACTGTGTTATCTGGGGCCTGTGCACCCCATACGGTGCCAGAAAGCCCAAGATGCCTGAGGATAAAACGAGCATTCCCTGCGATCACCAGCTCTTCATCCATGGCTCATTCGTTCCCGAAATAGTGAATTTATCCATTCGTGTAAATTAACTTCCCATGTGTTAAGGTAACTTATAGTTTTATAGTACATGAGTGGAAATATTTTGAGATATGATACAAAATTTAATTTTTTTTTCAAATATATCCACAAACACAAAAGTTCTGCTTACTAGCTCATGTCTCTTTATTCTGCAAAACTTTATCCAGTAACTGCCATGCAGAAGGCATGGGTCTGTAAAGAAATAAGAGAATTAAGAAATGACATGCCCTGCCCGGCGTGGTGGAGCAAGCTTGTAATCCTGGTGCTCAGGGGTCAAAGGAAAGACGATTATGAGTTTGAAGTCAGCCTGATCAACAAAGCAAAGACTCTGTCTCAGGGGGAGGAAGGGGAGGAAGGGGAGGAGAGAGGGGAGGGAGAGAAAGGAGAGAAGGGGAAGGAAGGGCAGAAGGGGGAGGAAGGGAAGGAGAAGGGGGAGGAGGGAGGGGAAGGGAAGGAAGGCGAAGAGGTTGGAGGGGAGAGGGGGAGGAGGAGGAGGAGGAGGAGGAGGAGGAGGAGGAAGGAGAAAACACCAAACAAAAAATGGTCAGTTCGAAGGAAACAGACAGAAAAGGTGCGAAATTTGAATTGAGACCTCAAAGGCAAGAAGGAACAAAATGTAAGATGATCCGAGGGTAGCATTCCAGGAAAAAAAATAAATCGGGCACGACGGTCCTGTGTGGGAAGGGAAGAGCTCCTTGTGCTCAGAGTGCTGTGAACAAGGAGATGAAAGACAAGAAACAGAAAACCAGAAGGAGCCAGCTGGCAGCCTGGCATGAGCACAGGGCCACGGGAAGTCTTGGAGAGCTGAATACCAACCTGGGTGGGCGTGTGGCGGGGGAGGCAGGTTAGGAAGCCAGTGTTGAAGGAATGAGGTCGCTTCTTCCATACTTGCTCAGGTTGCAGCCCCAGAGTCAAGGCCAGCCACGCCAAGTCAAGAAGTGGGCCTGCATCTAGGACAATAAAATGTATGTTTTCTCCTACTCTTGTTTCTCATTGCTCCCAGTGAGCTCTTTGAAGCCATCAAGGGATCCAAAGTATTAACTGACTTCCATAGGAAAATTGCACACAAGTTAGTAAATACACCGGGTCGTGTTCCACATTCCCTGGTAACATCCCAGACAAGGAGGCAAACCACGGAGGTTTCTGGGTCTGAATCTCCAGCTCCCTCAGCTGAGACTCCTGCCGGGTGAAGCAGCCATCTGCCACGCCCGGACTCTCAATGGCTTTGTTACTGTACCAGGCATTGTGGGTGTCATAACAGCAACCCACTGAGTAGCTTGTACAGAACAGCAAGGGCTCCTCACAAAATCAAAAGGAAATCTCAGAGGGTCAGAACCAAAGGAAGCCAAGGCGCTGCCATGATAGTCAAGTTCACACCCGGGACAAAGGGAAAAGGCTGAGAGCCATTTGTGATGTCAGGTGTTTGCCGAGGACAGGACACCAGGACCTGACGCTTCAGGGTGAAGTTCTCATTCTCGAGCCTCTCCTGACAGACTTGCTGCCAATACCGTCACGGCATGTGTGGTCACCAACCTGGCACATACATCCTGGGATAATTCTGTGATGGGAAGAGCCCTCATACCAGGCCCTTTCTCTCAGGTGCTCAGAACACGAAAGTTTTCTGAGCTCAAAAGAGACACAGACCGCAATGTCAAAGAATAGGGTGGCAAGGCTGATACCACATGGCTATGGGGAACAGCACAACCCTGTCTCAAAGCCAACAACAAAAATGGAGTCACTTATGCCAGTCTTTTCCAAAACTAAGGTCAAGAGGTTATGGAGGTATTTTTAAAGATATTTTATTTATTTTTATTTTATGTGTGTGAGTGAGTGAGTGTGTGTGTGTGTGTGTGTGTGTGTGTGTGTGTGTGTATACCACTTGCACGCAGTACCCACAGAAGCCAGAAGAGGGCATTGGATCCCCTGGAACCAAAGTTATAGGTGGTTGTGAGACCCCTTGCAAGTGCAGCCAATGTTCTTTTTTGTTTTGTTTTGTTTTGTTTTGTTTTTTGAGACAGGGTTTCTCTGTAGCTTTGGTTCCTGTCCTGGCACTAGCTCTTGTAGACCAGGCTGGCCTAGAACTCACAGAGATCCGCCTGCCTCTGCCTCCCCAGTGCTGGGATTAAAGGCGTGCACCACCACCACCCAGCCGCAGCCAATGTTCTTAATTGCTAGGTTGGCACTCCAGTCCACGGTGTGGTTCTTGGGGTTCCTGAGACTAACCGAATGCATTCCAATCACATCTCCTTCTTGTATTCTGTTAGTGTTTTGTGGGGAGGTTTTTTGTTTTGTTTTGTTTTTCATTTTTGTTTTTTCCAAACACAGGCAAAGTTCACCTCAAGACTGAGACATAAAAACAGAGTGGAGAATTATAAACACTTGGCAGGAATGAAACGCTTCTGAAGAGGTAAATGCCCCTCCCTTTGACTGTCAGACTATTAAAATAACAGACACCCACCACCACCACCAAAAATGAACGTCACTGGACTCTCATGCTAAGAGAAAAAAAAAAAACTGTAGCTGGTTGCCAGCCAGAGGAGGAAGCTGCCCCTAAGAAAGAGACTTCCCACAATCCTGACAATTGTGGGACTGTCAGCAGGTGGTAAGAACAGAGGCACACATCTGGAGTTCTTTTCCTGAGGGCTTCTTTCCAGAGGCTTCCATTCCAGCAAGCCTGGGATTTTTGGATTCACCGCAGGGGGGGGGGGGTATTGGGACACAGCAGTAGGGAGCAGAGTTAGAATTTATTAAAATGGATTGCAATGCCTTTCCAGCAAGGGTGTGGGCTTCTCAAAGAGGAAATGTATCTTAGCATCTTCACAGTAGATCCCGTGACTAAGTCACATTGTTTTGTGTAGTTTACAAAAGGGTTTAAATGAATGCCCTTTTGTAAACCCAGTCAGTGTCCGCCTTCCACCATGTGGGTTCTGGGGGTCAAACTTGGGGCATCAGGCTTAGCAGCAAGCGCCCTCACCCTCAGAACCATCTGAGCAGCCCGAAGCCATTTTTAAAACAAAGAGTGGTAGAAACACTAAGTGTTAAAGAAACATCTAAGAGTGGCTCTTGTTAGGATTCTGGTTGAAAGAAACTAATTATAAGAGGCATTTCGGGTGGAGCGCTGGAGTAAAAGGACTCAGCTGGTTAAAATACCCACTGTGCTATCCTGGAAATCTGAGTTCAGTTCCCTGAAACCCATGTAAAAATGGAAGGAGAGTATAGACTCCACAAAGATGTTCTCTGATCTACACACACACACACGCCACACACCCTCATATGCTCACTCTCACACACAGACACATGAATATACACACTCACATGCACATACACAGTACTTTTTTGTTTGTTTGTTTGTTTGTTTGTTTGTTTTGGTTTTTGGTTTTTCTAGACAGGGTTTCTCTGTAGCTTTGGAGCCTGTCCTGGAATTAGCTCCCTACTCCACATGCAATCACCAATTATTTATTGGCCATTAATTATCACCTCTTGAGGTTGGTGAGACAGCTCACTGCTTAAGGGCACTCCCTCTCCCAGAGGACCCCAGTTCAGATCCCAGCACCCAAATCTGGTAACTCACAACCACCTATATAACTCCAGTTCCAGGGGACCTGACACCCGCTCTGGTCTCTGTGGGCACCAGCAGCATCTGTCTACCCAGTCAGCCCTCTGTACTCACGGGGCTTCCTGGTTGATAGCCACAGCAGGGGAGGAAATCCCACAACAGACTTCTGAGCACATCAGGAGCTCTGTGCTTGCGTTTCCCTGAAAGATCCCAAGAATAGGATGACTAATGTACTAATATGACTGCTGGGAGAACGCAATGGAAGATCCACAGAAGGCTGAGTACAAGGCGAAGAATACAGTAGCCAATCAATCATTGTGATTACTGTCATTTTATTCAGAAGCATCTAGAGCTGTGCTTCAGCTCCCTCTAGTGGTGGTAGGTGGTAACTTCATCATTTTCCAGAATTGGCTGTGCTTAATAAATCTTTCCGAAGAACCACAGGCAGCCATTCTGATGCATCACACAGAATTCAGAGCATCAAAAGCGCTGCCTCAATAACAAAGGTCACTGTTATTGAAGAAGCAGAAGGCATTTGGGGATTTATGAAGGGAAGTTTCTAGAGAAATTGCATTTTATTTGGAAATGCGGCATTAAGGAGATCTTTGTCATTAGCTCATGGGAATGGGTCTGTCCTGCACAGACAAGCAAGCCGGCCACCATCCCCTGTCTCAATTAGGGTTTCTATTGCTGTGATGAAATGCCATGGCCAAAGCAGCTTGGAGAGGAAAGGGTTTATTTCACTACGCCTCCGCATCACAGTCCGTCACCAAAGGAAGACAGGGCAGGAACCCAAAAAGGCCAGGAACTTGGAGGCTGGAGCTGATGCAGAGGCCATGGAGGGGTGCTGCTTACTGGCTTGCTCCACACGGCTTGCTCAGCCTGCTTTCTTATAGAATCCAGGACAACCAGCCCAGGGATGGCACCACCCAAAATGGGCTGGGCCCTCCCCCATCAATCACCAACTAAAAATGCCCAGCAGAGCTTACAGCCCAATCTTATGGAGACATTTTCTCTATGAGGGTCCTTCCTTTCTGATGACTCTAACTTGTGTCAAGTTGACATAAAGGGGGTATAGGAGTTGGGAGTACAAATCGGGGCTGGCCCTTAGCTCGGAATTTCTAAGCCTGGGTCTTGGGGCAGGGAACAAATGGTTAAGATTTTCTGAACCTCAGTTTACTTAGAAATCAGCAGACCCGCCTTTGAAGGATTGGTGTGAGCTCCACCAGGTGCTGGGACCAGATTAGACGGGTTCTAACCTCAGCCCGGTGTCCTGAGAAGCTCACAGCGCTCAAGGTTTCTGTGAGCCCCGGAAAGAAGTTTTCCTCTTTAATATTTTATGCATTTTAGTTTACATTATGTAGATGGGGTGTTTTGTTTGCAAATATGGCTGTGCACCATGTGCATTCCTGGTACCTGTAGAAGCCTGAAGAGGGTGTCAGATCCCTTGGAATGGGAGTCACAGGGAGTTGGGAGCCACCCAGTATGGGTGCTGGTTCCTCTGCAAAAGCAATAAAAGTTCTTAACTTCTGAGCTGTCTCCCCAGCCCTGGGGATGTTTGGTTTGAAACTGCCCATTTTCTCTACAGCCCCCTTAGTCCCAGTGAGTCCACTGCATGTTAGACCACTAAGGAACCCAACATGGGCCAGGGAGAAGCACAGAGCAGTGACTCAAAGTGAAACCCAGGAACTTCAGGGGAAGGCGAAGAGCAGAGAAAGACTAGGCGTTATGGGACATGCCTTGCAACCCAGCACTTAGGAGGTTGAGGTAGGTAGATCTCCAGGTTTGAGGCCAGCCTGGCCCATACAGTCAAGGTTGCATAGTGAGACCCTGTCTCCAAAAAAAAAAAAAAAGAAAAAGAAAAAAAGAAAAGAAAAAGGAAGAAAAGAAAGAAAAGAAAAACAGAAAAAGAAAAAGATGGGAGGGGCATGTCTGTGTGTCTGTCCAGCTTACTGGGGAAGAAGGGAGGTGAGGTTGAGAGGAAAGACCACACACACTGGTTGTGTAGCTGGTTGCCCTGAGCTCACAAATCCCCCACAGACTGTAAGCTGGGTGGATCCAGGGCACCCTGGCCAAGTGGATGGTAGCTACTGTAATTACAGATGTCTTGTTCCTTTCGTCTTTAGAACTTCTATGCGGGCTGCAGAGAGATGGCTCAGGAGTTAAGAACGCCCACTGCTCTGGCAGATCTGAGTTCAGTTCCCAGCACCCACATAGTGACCCGCAATCATGTATAACTCCAGTTCCAGGGGATCCAACGCCCTCTTTGGTCTCTGTAGGCACCAGTCATATATGTGGTTCACATACATCCATGCAGAAAAAAACACCTAAACTAATACAAATAATCTTTTTTGTTACATTTATGATTTACTGTTCTTTTAGTCCCTCACACTCGGCTCTATGCCTCACATTCGTTAACTTATGAAAATAACATGTATTGGGGCTATAAAAACGACTCAGCCATTAAAATCAAATACTGCTCTTGCAAAGGACCCAAGTTTGGTTTTTAGCACTAGGTCAGGTTGCTCACAACTGCCTGTAATAGACTCCTAGGGTTCTCTCTCTCTCTCTCTCTCTCTCTCTCTCTCTCTCTCTCTCTCTCCCTCCCCCCCTCCCTCCCTCCCTCCCTCTCTCGCTCTATCTCTCTCACACACACAGACTCACATGCACAGACTCACACACAGACTCACATACGTGCACACCACAGACTCACACGCACACACCCACACACAGATTCACACACACAGACTCACATACACACACGCAATTAAAGATAAAGTAAATTTAAAAGTAACTCTTGAGTATCAACAATAGTAGGCACCAAGCCCCGAGGGCAGAATGGTTGTCAGGAATGGCATAACTCTGGCTTTTCTGCCTTCCTCCACCGAACTCTTACTTCGAGTTCACGCCCTTTCCTGGTGTCTTGTCCACCCGGTCCACCTTGCCCCACAGCACCTCCCTGCTAATGCCCATAATGCACTTTTTCTAACAGCAATGCCTTGACAAAGCCTCTGATATGGCAGCGGTCTTTGGGGACACTGGAGACATTCGAGTCCCTGTTTTTATTCAGCCATGAGACAGGAAGCAGCATGTAGTTGTGGACAGGGCATTGGAGACCTGGGGGGTGGGGCTAAGGGGTCTGACCTTTCTATATAGCAAGACAAGAATGTTTTATAATTGTCTGTGTTGATGACTTCAAAATCCGTGGCCATGCAAGATAAACTCTGCTTGAACATACACTTCATTTTATTTGTTTGTTGTTTGTTTTATGAGCATGGGTGTTTTCTGCATGCCTAGTGTCTGCAGAGACCAGGAGAGGCCATCGAGTTGCCTGGGACTGGAGTTACAGATGGTTGTGAGCTGCCATGTAGGTGCTGGGAATTGAACTCAGGACTCTGGAAGAGCAGGCAGTGCTCTTAACTGCCGAGCCACCTCTCCAACCCCCCCCCCATCATACACTTTAAATAGGTGAATTGGGCAGCATATGGATTATATCTCAGTGAAGTGCTTGTGGAAAAGAGAAAGGAGGGGGAGAAGGGGAGGAAAGATCCCACCCAACAGAAACCTCTTAGAAGTAATATAGAACACAACGCAGTCCACACTTGGACTCTTGGTGCCTGTGGTTGCAGGTGGGCTGCCGTTACCCTCCCACCAGCACCCCAGGGCTCCCGCCTCATCTTCTGAGCAGGAGCCTCCGAGTGACAAAAGGAGCAGGAACTGTGTGTGCCCTGGACTCCGAAACAGCGAGTGCATGGTCTGACTGCCCTCAAGCAGAAAAGGACGCGTTTAAACACGGCCTGATGGTTCACCTGCGCTGGCTGGAACGGATGCGGAATTAGCTACGTGACGATGCTCCAGGCCGCCACAGGAGGGCAGTATTGTCACAGGTAACACAAAGCCTGAGGCACAGGACACTGCGTCTACATTCCAGAACCTCAGAAAATACCCAGGCAGGAATCCTAGCTCAACAAAGTATTATAAAGTAACCACGAGGTTGTTAGTTAAAAACAAAATAACTATGATTACATAAGTTAAACAACCTTTTTTAAAAAATCCTCACTAAATATTTGATGTGGGAAAAAAAAAAAAAAAAAAGCCCTTCTAGGGTGGAGCTGAAGACTGCGTTCTGATGCAGTTTCTAAGCCGTAGCGCCCCCAGAGCAGTTACCCCAGGGTCCCTTTACACTTTCTCCTGAAGTGGAAGCGCCCACCAGGCCATCGGGGACTGAATAGCATAGCGCTGGTCTAGAGGCCCTGAGCTCCAGCTGCAATTGGACCTTAGCCCCACCGCATCCAAGCCAAGTGTTCTTTTTTCATGTCTTGTTTCTGACTGCAACAATGATCATGGGTCCCACTTCATTGAGCCTAGGAGCTAGTGAGCAAACACCCATTTAGCAAACTCCCATTCAATATTTTGAACGGCACCCAGTGGTGTATAATACATTCTCAAAAGTCCTTAACCTCGGCCATTTTTTTAAAAGATTTATTTATTTATTATGTATACAACATTCTGCCTCCATGTATGCCCACATTCCAGAAGAGGGCACCAGATCTCATTACAGATGGCCTGTGAGCCACCACGTGGTAGCTGGGAATTGAATTCAGGACCTCTGGAAGAGAAGTCATTGCTCTTAACCTCTGAGCCGTCTCTCCAGCCCCAACCTTGGGCATTCTTGACTCAGATGCTTGCTGGGACCTCTCAGGGAATCTTTAAAGCCATTCAGTTCCGTCGCAGTCCTTTCGCTCTGCCTGTGGTCGGCTGCCGTTTGAAAATACAAAATGGAGAATTTCAGAGGTGAACAGTGCACGGATTCTAAACTGCGCACCCTTTGAGTGGCACGATGCCTCCTGTCATACCGCTCCTCCCTGCCCAGGGTGTGTCACCCTTATGGCCAGTGTTTCCACACTGTATATGCTACCTTCCTCTTAATCACTTGGCAGCTAGCTCAGTTCTCAGACTGACTGTCCTAGTCCGCAGGATCACAATGCTTGTGCCCAAGAACCCTGCGGTTTCAAGCATCCTAGGCGGGGGCTGGGGGTGGGGTGGGAGCATGGTCCTGGAATGTGTCCCCTTGCAGGTAGGATGAATTAAGGACTCCAGTTCAACTGCATTTATCACCACATCTTTCCTAGTGGCCAAGCGCCCACCAACGTGAGTAGAAAGTAGCCTCTGCGTCCGATGGAATAGTACCCAGCCTTAAAAGGAATGAATTCTGACGCAGGCTACAACGTGGCTGGAACTTGAGGATATGACACCAGCTGAAATAAGCCAGACCCTAAAGGAAGATTCCTTAAATGAGGTCAGACTTAAAGCTGAAGAGTAGGCCGTTGGCCGCCAGGAGCTGGCAGGAGGAGGGCGGGGAGTTAATGGTTAATGAGATTGGCTAGAGTTTCGGTTCTGCTTGCTGAAGAGCTGGATGGCTGGTGCGGGTTGTGCGATGACTCAAAGGGACCTAATGCCCCTGAACTGCCGTATGATAATGGCCGGTGTGGTCAGTTTTATGGTATCAAAGTTAAAGAGTATCTTCCTTAAAATTAAAAAAAAAAAGAACGGACATAGAATTGAGAGGAGTAGGAAGGTGGAGGGGTGGAATATAATTGTATGAAATTCTCAAATTAAAATACTACATTAAGAAGAAGTATTTTGCTTTTACAGGTCCATGTGGTTAGAGCTTGTGGCTCTGGGTAAGACATAAGGTAAAATTCAAACTCAATGATGGTTCTTCAATCAAAAGTGTCCCTCTCCTCCCACAGAATCTGGCTCAAACTCAGCACTGACCTCCTCCTGTCAATGTGCAGCCAAAGGCTTGACCTTCCCCAGAGCCCTACCTAATATCCCCTGACCCTGGCACCCACCCGTTATGACCCTGGCCATCCTACCACCCTCAGAGAGTGAGAGAGCGGGGGCTCAGTGGGCCCTAGCCTGAGACATTGATTTCCCCTTCTCCAGGCTCTTTGTCCTCTTGGGCCCCCAAAGAAGAAAAGGGCACCTTGAGGGACAGTGGGTTGTTCGCTGGAGGGATTTTGACCTTTCTGGAAAGAATCCAAAGTTGGCAATTAGACTCCTGGCCCAGACTTCTCCCTCTACCAGAAGGTGAGTTTGCAGCCCAGCTGGCATGCAAGTCCTAACCGAGTGGATGGGGAAGCCAGTTCTTTGGTAGTAGAGGTGAAACCAGAAGGCAGACGTTCCCTATAAGACCCACCATTCCATATCACAGACATGTCAGCACACTGGCCCTGGCATCTACATGCTTAAGGCATACATGGGCAATCATAGGCCAGCACCCACAGGGGAGATGTTTGCAGTCTCCATGGAACTATTCAAAATGAGGGGGGCTGGCAAGATGGCACAGCAGTTAAGAACACTGGTTGCTCTTCCAGAGGATCCGGGGTTCAAGTCCCACATGGCAGCTCACGACCATCTGCAGCTCCAGTTCCAGGGGATCCGATGCCCTCTTCGGACCTCCTCGCGCACCAGGCACAGAAGCGGCACATAGATATACACATAGGCAAGACGCTCATACACATAAACTAAACTAAACTGATAAACTGCCCAGTCCACAGAAATACCCGGAACAGAAGTAAGTCGAGGACAGGGGACCCCAAGGCAAACGTTCCTTTCCTGTCTGACGCGTGGTCTGCGGCATATTCAGGTGCAGGCTCCTGCTTACAGGAAAGGAAAATGACCTACAGATTCTGCTTACAGCGCCGCTAGTTAATTAAATCACAGCTTTACTGTGCCTGCAATTAGCTCTAGAGCTAATCTAAGCGCTCCCGGCTTCCTGGGGTCTGCTGATCTTTTTGCTCAGCCCACAAGTGTCACATTGGAGCCGCAATGACAGATAAAGAGACCTAGCGGTTCCTCCACCGTAGTGATTGCAGCTTTTCTCCTTGATATCTTTATGCTGTGCTATAAAAAGCCTATTATACTTAATTTAAAGAGTGAGACCTGTTGACACCTCTTTCAATTGTTAATCTTTAGGAAGCAATGGGCGGAATATTATTTGAAAGGAATAAAGCGCTCGCTTTATTGGAGAGTAGTAAAGAGCTAATAGTTGGCACAACAATACGCTGTTTGCTCTTCAAGATAGTTGGGTTTATTAGCTTAAGTCACTTAGGGCACGTTACAGTTGGCCTCAGCCCTGTGTGTGCGGTTTTAGGACTTGGCTTGGATTAGTGGAGCAGAATGAGGTCTAGAGAGTCCATGAGCACACACTATCCCCAGGCATGCCACCCAGAGCCCACCCTGCACACACCCACACATTTGTGTGTCCAGGGGGCAAGGGGACAATGCGCTGACTGTCATTCTTCTCTGCATACAGCCTGTTTCCTTTATCTCTTTCAAGGGCCAGGAAGGCCAGGCTGGGGATTTAACTAACCCCGAGAACTTGAACTCTCAGCCCTGGCAAGTAGATTCTGAACCAAAGAGAGGACCGATCCCTGTTGAGACTGGGACGTTTAGTCAGTGAGTCAGGTCTCAAGGCCTCCTGGTGGCTGCCGGCCTGGTGATATAAATGGCAGGCCCAGAGAGGAGTCTGAAATGTGCACTTTTGAATTAGCAGATGCTCCCAAGGACGTCACTCCAACCAGGCTTTTGTCCTCCGGAGACCCCACAAAGAGAAGTGTGGTTCACAAGTCTGCCCCTCAACCCTGCTTCGGTTCCTCCAAGATGAGGCCTGGAAAGGCTCCAAAGCCTTGAGAACCATGTTAGGTTACTGCATATTGGCTACCCTCTTCCCTAGAGGCACAGGCTTGTTCAGAATCAGAAAGACTCAACCATGAGAGACTAGGGGGCTGACCAGTCATCCCCCCTTCCACTTCCACTCCCCTCCCCCCACTTTCCTTCCCCCAACTCCCCTTCTCTGCTCACAACCATGCTGGGATGAAGCAGGCCAAGGAAGCCAGCTCATATCCACCCACACCCAGTTCAAAAGGTGAGCAGCCCCAGCCAGGGCCTCCTGACAAGCCTCAAGCTGGCCCCACTGATCCTCCTGCCCCTGAGAAGCACTTATCGCTTGAACTTTCAGCCTGCTAATTCCAACCAAGGTCCATATCGCTCAGGTTCAGGCAATAAAAAAAAAAAAAAGAAGTATGTTTATCTTTTGGAGTCAAATCCTGTCTCTCCCAGATGACTCTTCCAGCAGGCTATTTCCTGGTTCTCTGCGTCCTAATTCCCAGTCAAGGCCAGACAGGGTAGCTCTTCCAGAAAGCCTGAGAACCCAGCCTCTCAATGGAGGCAGCAGGACCCGGTTCCCAAAGTCCCCATTCGAGACAAAGTCAAAGTCAGGAGCTGTTCTGAGAAAGCGCTCTGGCCTCCAGGTTCTCAATTGGTATCTAAATAAATAAATCCCTTCTTGAAGCCAAATTGGAACTCTAGTGAGCCAAAGAAAGCTGACATGTGCAGAACATGGTATCTGGACACCCAGCAGCACCAGGCAAGAGCTGAACTAGGCTCAGTGTAAGGCCAGAGACACAATGCCCCCGAGTTGCCTGCTTCACCTTCTCTCAACCTGCCCTGGGGCCATGTGTCCAGTTGCTGCACCATCAGGCAAGAATCTTGGTTGGTAGTGGGTACTAGGTGCCCTGGAGAGAAGGAATTAGATGGCGGGTGAACTGTCTTTGGGCAGATAGACAAATGCCGTGTTGGCCAGCACTGACCCCTGACCAAAAGTCAGTCCCAGGTAGCGCTCCTTGGCTCTCACTGTTTCTGCCCTTGAACAAGTCTCATCACAGAATCTGCCTGTGGACATGGGAAAGATGGAGTAGGGATGAGGGTTCTCCACAAGCAATTCTTAGTAGGCAGCCCTAGAGATGTGTCCTCAAAGAGGGACAGTACCAGGGCTCCACAGTGCCAGCCAAACTGCTCTGCTCTCAACACTGAACCTTGTCAAGGTAGAGAACGCTCCCATTGCCCAGGCTGCGAGGGGCATCTGCCAGGACTGGACCATTCAGACAGCCCCGTCTTGGGACCACCCCTTTCAGTGGCACCATCTGCAGCTGACTTAAGACGTTTGTGTTTCAGGACCCTCCACTTCATGGTGCTCTGGCAGTTTCATTTTCACCAGACCCAGCATTGTTATGCCACAAAAGAAACCACCTCTGAAGCAAGCAGAGGCCCAGAGGAGCGCCTAGAAAATCGTCCCACTCGAGAGCGTGGGATACGGTAGTCTTTGTGCACTCTAGGGGAAATATGGGGATCCAAATGGGTTATGGCTGGGAGATGCTCTTGGGTTGCCTTTGCCTGGCAGTGTGCGCCAGGTAACCCGCTGCACGTGCTTTCACACGACAGCTAAGCAGCACCGTAAAACTGGGAGAAAGTGAGACAGGCGTCCTCCCGGTGCATCGAACCGTCTCCTCCTCACTGCGCAGGTAGCAGCATCCATGTAAGATGCTGGTACTGCCAAGGCATTAATGGTGCTGTAAAATAATAAGCTACAGGCTGCTCCCGCACGAGTAAGCACTTGATAAAAGAGAGATTTACAGCCACATCCATCAACTTAATTATCTTTTACTAGGGTTTAAACTTAGTTGTAATACTAATCTGTATTCAGTACGGTTTACGGGATCTATGGACACTTTACAATCTTCCTCTATTCACAAGTGTCAAATTATGGCAATATTGATAAAACATTAGAGACAATGGGAGGAGAGACAACCCCAGGACCAGCTCGTATGCTTTTTACAGCTCTGTAAAAACCTATTACTCTCTGATTTAAGGATGAAAATGTGTGGCCAATAATCTGAGCTGATAGTGTTTCGGAAACAATTTCATAGATAATAAAAGCGCCTTTCCTGGCCTTCTTCAGCGCCCGCTCTGCCCAATCCCAAGAGCCATCTCCCCAGACTGCACCATAAGAAGCTGGCCCTGTGATGACTGAACCTGGCTTCCTCTGCTTTTGCGGGCTTCTTCCCTTAGACCAGGATGGGTCTGGGAACCTTCTGTGGTTCCTCTACATGGAAGACCACCAGTTCTCCGGCTTCCTACTGCTTTGAGTGAATGATGATCCAAGGTAGCAGTTCTCAACCTGTGGGTTGCGACCCCTTTGGGCATTGACCATCCTTTCACGGGGGTCATGTATCAGATATCCTGTATATCTGATATTTATATTATGATTCACAATGATACCAAAATTATAGTTATGAAGTAGTAATGAAAGCAATTTAATGGTCGGGGTCACCACAACATGAGGAAGTGTATTAAGGGATCACAGCATTAGGAAGGTTGAGAATCACTGATATAGGGGACCCTGGAGAGAACTGTGCTGTGAGTGTGTTCAGGCAAAGATGAACCCCCTGGGCCATTTGTCCCCAGAGGACCTCTTTCTGCAGTGTGGCCCACAGATGTGCAGTTGTCTGTGGGAGGAGCCTCACGGTCAGTGTTGGTGCTCCTGAGTGCAACACACTCCTGAAAGGAGTCATGAGTCATGGTCTTTAAACAAGAAGCTTGAAGCTTTGTTCATTATTGTCTTCTTCTTCTTCTTCTTCTTCTTCTTCTTCTTCTTCTTCTTCTTCTTCTTCTTCTTCTTCTTCTTCCTCCTCCTCCTCCTCCTCCTCCTCCTCCTCTTCCTCCTCCTTCTCCTCTTCCTCTTCTTCCTTTTCTTCCTCTTCTTCTCCTCCCTCCTCTTTCCTCCTCCTCTCTCCACCTCTTCTTCCTACTTCTTTCTCCTCTTGATTGGTTTTGTTTTGTTTTATCTGGAGACAGGGACCATGTGACCTCAAATTCACTAAGTAGCTGAAGCTGACCTTGAACTCCTGCTCCTCTGGTCTCTACTTCCTACGTGCTGGAGTTACAGGTGTGTGCTGCCACACTCAGCCCCTATTTCTTTCAGGGGCACTGAGCTCTCTCACTGTCTAGACTATCAGTTTGCCCCGATGTCCCCCAAGTGGTGCTTGGTGTAAGCGATGCTTACCTGGCGCATAAAGTCTGTCCTGACACTCTCTCACTTGTGGCCCTCAGCCCTGAGACCACAGTACTGAGGTGGTGCTGCTTTTAGGGACCCCCTTTTGAGTCCTTTATGGGTCTTGGAAGAAAAGGAGCCAGTGTTCCCCTTAACTCCTAAGAGCTTGAGAGCCTGTTGTCACTCAAAGGCTTCCAAACAGTTGCTGAGCCTGCGCAGCCTTGGGTTCCAAGTATCTACCATGAGATATTTTCATTGATCTAGAAGAAAGTTCTCCCTTCCTGAAGCAGATGCAGTTCTGGGGTCCTTGACTGCCTGAATCAGAGCTCATTGGGAACGCTAGTCCCATAGAGTCCATGGTGATGCTGTCTGTGCAGAAAGGCAGTGTGGAGGTTGTTTCCTGCACTCCCTTCCCCATTTGTCAGCATTATGATCCCAGTAGGGATTGGTGGCCTGGGATACAGTGACAGGGATGGAGGAGAAAGAGATGTCCCTATCCCACCCAATGGCAAGTGTAGCAATTTTACCTACCAGCGTGCTGAGGGCCGAGGGACAATGGAATGCATGGGTAGACAACAGCTCCCCAAACAACTGTGGGCACAAAACACCTTTAAAACCATGAACCAGAATCCTTTCAAAAGAGAGGCTCATCCACCAATAGGAGGCTCCTGGTGCATCAGCAGACCCGGGGCTTAGAGTCCCGAGATCACCACAGCGGCAGCAGTTTATCTGTGGAATTCCTGACCCACCTACTCCCTGTGGAAGCCCTTGTGAAAAGTCAGAGGGAACAGGAAATAGCAGAAACTCTTTGTAAACTGTCAAGTGTATCACATGACAAACAGAAGCTACACCAAGCAAGCAGTCACATCACAAGTCAGACGCCCAGCTGAGCACTTTTATAACCGCTGACACCTTTAAAGATTTCTCCTCCAGGACTAGAGAGATGGCTCTGCAGTTAACAGCACCGACTGCTCTACCAAAGGACCTGGGTTCAATTCCCGGCACCACACGGTGGCTCACAACCATCTGTAACTCCAGTTCCAGGGGATCTGTCACCCACTTCTGGCCTCTGTGGGCACCAAGGACGCATGTGGTACACAGGCATATACGAAGGCACAACACCATATATAAAGTAAAAATAAGATATTTCCCCCAAAATCTATGAGAGAATTTATCATCATCATCATCTCTATTTTAATGATGCAGAAACTGAGGCTGGGAGATGATGCAGGAGTTCAAGGCCACACAGTGGTAAACGACTGGGGTACCCTGAATGCTCTGTGTCCTGAGTGCAGTTGCTCGTTGACACACCAGAGAGGAAGGCTCTGTGGCTCAGAAGAACACAACACCATCAGTACACACAGCTGGCCTTGCTAGGAACCCAGGTCAGACTGGCATGCAGAGCCACTGGGGAGAGCCAGAACAATCTTTTGCTAATCTAGCCTCCCTGCTCACCATCTTCTTCTCAGGAAGGGTGACAACAAACTGAACTGACCTGAACTGACCATCTGGAAGCTATGGATGGGATCAGAGGATACACTGTGTGGCCTTTCTGAACATAGATGCGAGTGGCTTGTCCCAAGTCATTGCCGACTAGAGGCTAACAGGAGACTAGAAGGTACCTGGATTGTTCATCCCACCAGGTAAGTTCCAGGGCGCCAACTGGTGTCCTGAGGTAGACATCCAGGCCAGCTAGCTTTCTGTGAGCTGGGAATCAGTCTTTTAAATAGACACACGTAGTCCTTAGTATGTCTTAATTAAGGGCTTAAATACCCGTGCAGTGGAGGAGATGAGGCAATGTCTTTGGACACCTTTTGTTGCTACACAGTTGGGGGGGATCTGGGGGGAGTACTTGGGGAGAGCTAAGGGAGAGGCTTCCCTACCTTCTGGGCATACATAAGTGCTTCTGAAGGTTCTCATGGATCTTTAAAAACAAAACAAGGGGACTAGGAAGATGGTTCAGTGGTTAAGCGCACTGGCTGCTTTCCCAAAGGACCCAGGTTCAAGTCCCAGCACCCACATGGCAGCTAACAATTGTCTGTAACTCCAAGATCTGACACTATCACACAGACTTACCTGCAGGCAAAATGCCAAAGCACATAAAAGTAAATGAATTTTTTAAAAAATTTAAAAACAAAGCCAAAACCACCTTTGCTTTTATCCATCTCCCTCCCCCACTCTTTTTCCAAGAATTCTTTGCTTTATGAGGATCCCCAGGCCTGGCCCATTCCAAGGCTAGATCTTCAGCCTCTAGAATGGACAACCCCAGCCCTAGGAAGAGTTGACAGAACAAGGGTGTGTTTTTCTCTCCCATATAGGAATGAAAAGATGGAGTTCTTGCCTGCTTCTAGGCCTGCAGCATCACTGATGTGCACCTGTTAACTGGACCACAGTGCTGGACCACAGGAGTCAAAGATGTAGCTGGGGAGGTGAACACACTTCATACACGGGAGTCCCAGGATGTACGTGCCTGTGAGGAGACACACGGGACCCTCCCTGGCTGTAATGTCACCAAACACTCCGTTCTCTACGAACCTGTAAATGAGACGGTGGACGAGTGTGTAGTGTGTCCTCCGGCATCCTCAGGGGTCCTCAGAACACACCGCAGGTGACCACAGCCAAGGAAAATCAGGGTGCTGGGGCGCCGGGAGAACCAGGGATGGGGGAAGGGAGTGGAGTGTGGGAAAAGCACCACAAAGAAAACACAGGTGACCTAGGTCAGCTCTGGAAGCTGCTGAGTTGCCCCAGTACCTGCTTTACCCTTGTGGAAACACCCCTCATTTCCTCCCAGTTGGTCCCTTAGCAGACAGATGCCTCAGGATCCATGTCCGACTGTGCCCCCCCATGGCTGTGCTGTCCCCTCCACCACCACCCTCACCCTGGTCTGTGCAGTGCCAGCAAGGCAACAAGGGGTAAAAAGGATGGGGTGGGGGCTTTGCTTCTTAGAAAGAACAGAAAGAAAAATTAATAAAAACCACCTCTAAAGCCTTCTAGTGATAAAGGGAGCTCCTAGGATTCAATTGTAATGGGACAAATTAAAAGAACATTGTCAAAGATTGTTAAGGCAGTTGTAGTGCAAAGTCAACAATGCCTAGAAATAAAGTCAATACAATTTCTCTACCTGAAAGTATAAACGTTCTCGAGATGATTTATTTGGCCATAAATTATTTTCATATACTCTTTCCTCGGCACCACACTGCACACACTTTCAAATGAATGGCATTTGCCCTGGCAGAGCAGAGACTGGCATGCTCAGTATTTTTGATTCCATAAAAATCACTAAACATATTTATGTCTTGAAGGCATACCTTTTTGCCTTACATTCTGAAAAGTGTTGACATGAGGAAAAATTTATTGTCAGCTTTGAGGGGCCAAAATTGCCAGGAGGCCCAGTGGTCCCTATAGATGGTGCCAAGCAGGAGGTGGGCGTGGGGGCTTCAGATCTAGCAAGTTTTGTTTGCCTGTGTGCACGGAGGCAAGAAGTCAGTACAGGATCTGCTGTATCTTATCCAGACTATCTTATCAGGTGGTAAATCTGTCCTTTGATCTTGGCAACAATGTGGAAAGTTGGGGACAGCTGCCACCGCCCCTAGTCAGCAGCCTCAGCAGTCCCTCATAAAACATTTATGAAACCTGTAATAAACCGGGCAGATAAGGAAGAGGGCTTGAGATTTCAGAAGTCAGCAGATCCACAGAAAATGCCCTCTTCTACCTCCGAGGTTCCTTTATTTGGAAAGCAAACAGAAAGCATCAATTCCCACTGGCCATAAAGCCTCTAAGCAAAGAGCCTCAACAAACCCTGCGATTAGCAGAAAGTGTTTGGATTCTTTACCCAGATCCAGAGAGCCCCTCCCCTCCCGCTGCTCGAAATCCTCAGCGCGGAGGCCACAGCTAAGAGCACCAGGCATGATCAAGCACAAGGGTGACATAAATACAAGTCCCGAAGAAATAAAGAGTCACTAATGCCCCAAAGTAAACGGATATCCCAGAACCGAGTTCAGACGAGGAAGGCAAGGCAAGAGACGTCAACCTTGGCTCTGTAACTTGGGAGGTGTTTGCTCTCGTCTCTAAACAGGGGAAACGAGTTCTGGGGAAACAGATGAGGCTCTCTGAAGAGAGAGGAGTAGGACAAGAGTTGTAACTATCGGGACTTTCCTTAGTTGACTTTTCTGGGAAAGTATCCCAGAGTTGAGCTGCTGGACCCAGGAGGTCTCAGAAGCAAATAGAGCCAGAGTGGAGAGGAGAAAACTGGAACAGTCCTGGGAAACACAAGCCCCTCCACTCAGAGAGGGCTGGTGTGCTGAGCGCTGGGGAGCTGGGTGGCAGAAGCAATGAGCGATGCACGCTACCGATGCGTGATGCAGAGGCGCAGGAAGACAAATGGCACACTAGAGGACACAAGTTGAGGGGAGGGGGTGTCGTACACAGCACATATGAGCACACCTTCGTTTAGAATCTTGGGTTGGAGATGATAAGAAGTAACAAAGCCAAAAAAGAGTAGGACTGGTTGAGGAAGGGGTGTGTGAATTTGAGGTCTTCCAGCCTCTCACCCCCACCCAAGTCTGCTGTGGCTAAGCAAAGAACGATGTTTCCAGGGGCCTAATGACCAAGCAACTCCCCTGAACAAGATATCCTCTGTGTCCTGAGAATAGCCAATGCTTCCCCTTGTATCTTAGCCTACTGGGTCTCCCTTCGCCCTCTCTTTTCACACTCATTGCTTAACACAGAGTAAATCCTTAGGAATCCTTGCACGCCAGCCCCGATCCACTCTCCACGTCAGTGCTCCTAGGCTGAGGTCACAGGGCAGCACTGTTTGGTGAACCCTGTAAAATCCCTGCCCCAGCATGCACTGGGTACCTAGAGCTAATGGGGATGCGGGTCAGGGAAGATGCTAAAAGGATGAGGACCTGCAGGCTCCACAGCCGGCCCTGCCAGGGCAGCACCTTGGCGGCACGTGAGGTAGGCTCCATGGACAAGTGAGATCAAGTGGGTTTCAGTGTCCAGGCCACTGGAGTAAGGGTTTGTAAACAGTAGAAGCAGAAGTGGACACGGGGCTCAGCTGTCGCTGGAGAGTGAGGGCAGCACACACAGCGTGTTGGCTGTGTCTGAGATGTCCCTAAGTGCTAGTTGTAAATAGTAATCAGTATTGGTTTGCACACAAGCTGTTAAAGTAGGCCAAAACAATGCATCTTTTAAGACATACAATGCTTTTAGCTAAAAGGCAATGGTTCATCCCTGAAAAACACAGTTAAAGCTGTTTTCTCATGGGGATTGCAGCTCAAGGGAGCGGCATTCTCCAGACAACCCCTGTAAGATGGGCCTTTTCCTGCCCACTGCTACCTCTAAGCAGCCCAGGGAGGGTCAGATGGGAGACAGAAGATCAACAGCTCCCGGGACAGTGGCCCTTGTAATGCAGGTGATGTTCACCGGGACAGGAAGTCACCCATCTTCCTTCAGTCAAGGATCGGTGAAAGGTGACCAGGAGTGCACACGCAAGTCTGGGATGAGACACAGAAGGATGGTGTTTGCCTGGTGTGTGTAGGCCCCGAGTTTAGTCTCTGTTGAGGGCGCCGGTCCTCATCGGTCTGCAACACTCAACACCTTGAACATCACACTCTGAGCCCCAGATTCTTCATCTGCAAACACCGAGGATCACAAATCAGCGGGGTCAGATGATGTAGAGGTTCCTACTGCTGTACCTAGCATCTTTGGTTATTGATGCTCAGAATAAACCACTGGTAATCCCTGAGTGTTTCCGAGGACCACAGCCTCTTCAGGGTGAAGCTCAGACTTTGCCCAAAGGTTGGTGTCCCTGTTTCTTCTCATCTAGTCTTACATTTTGACTGAACTTTCTCTCCACACTCATGATTACTAGCCACACATGAAATGGGTATGATTATCATCAGTGTTTTACAGACAAGGCAGTGGAAATTGGCAATGTTCAAGATTTCATAGCGTGGCTGGTCAGGGCACGGAAACTTTCATGAATCTCTTCCAGCATAAATGAAGGGGAACTAAAGGGAAGGACAGTGAGGAGAGTGGCCCCAGGTGCTACTTCCACCTCAAGTCAAGTGGGTGATCACAGGAAACAGGAAATGGAGGTCAGTTAGCTCTCCATCACTGTGACAAAAGTACCTGAGCCACGCATCCTATAAAAAGGCTTGGTTTGGCTCAGGGATTCAGACTGTGGCTAAACTTTATTACGTTGGGCCTGCTCCTCCAGCTCTGATCCTGAGGCTTGACTCTGCCCAGGGAGGTGCTTCCCCGGATGCCACTGGCCACCTGTGGGGTCAGAGGTGACCCCACATACTTGACTCTCCCCCAACTGGTGGGAACTGCATGCAGCAAAATCCGCTCAGTTTGGTTTCCCCCTGCGTTCCACGCTGCTGCGGCCGCAGAGATGAGCTATGCGTGGTGCCTTAAAAGATACAGAAGAGAAACGTGAAGAGCGGCGGGAGAGGAGGTGTGAGAAAACAGACCAGAGAGACAGAATAGAGACACACACGCCATCAACCGGAACCCACCACCACTCCACGTGTACAAATATGGTCTCTGGACAGACCGGCAGTGGGCTGCTGGGCCTTCCTCAATGGACTTGCTATCTCCTGTACTCTGTCTTACTGCCCAGAATTTTGGGTTCAGTGTGACTGGCATCATGGTTCACAATAAAAGTCACTCATCCCGCCTCACCCCTGCTTGCTTTCTGCTGCCACAGAACAAGAAACTCAAAAGACCCAATCCCGGAGGAGGCTTTGAGGCAGGGGGTTGCCCATCAACCCTCGTGGTCCAGGCACCATGCTCTTCCCTTCCCCTCCCAGACCTCCCGGGTTCTCTCAGCCCCAGGGCAGTATTATCTGCACAAACTGCTCCCAAGCGATAATGAAACTCCCAGGTCAGACTGAGGGAAGCTTTGTGGCCCTCTGAGGTGAGGAGGGGGTCTCATTGCTTGTCGGACCTTGGGCCTCTTTGCTTGTTGAACCTTGCTGTTTGCTCACCTGTCATTTCAATTTTGAGACAAGGTGACATGGAAAAGGGGAGAGGGCACATTTTTGGCCGGAGAGGTAATTTATTAGAAGGCCACCGGCTATAAACATCTCCTTTCGGTTTTCTATTGCAGCCCCGGCCTGCCACGAGGCTGATCCCTGGTTAATGCGTAACTGAGTGGGTGCCACACTTAGGGCAGCTGAGCCTTGTGTCCCAGCTCTTCACTTCCTACTCCACTTGATGGGGCCTTGTCACCCTCCACTGGAGTACAAACTCACTGCAAAGTGGGATGCCTGAAGCCCAAGTCCCCCACAGGCTGAAGATGAGCAACGTGAGATCACTCTTTCTGAGAGCAGAGGGGTTAGTTTCAGGTTGTCCACCGTCAGGTATGGGTGGCTGTGCCCGTCCCCTTAGCATGACAGCAGCCATGGCCATGGTGATGAGCCGCCTGCTTTCTGACGTCCTCTCTGTGGCTCCAAACAGGATGGAAGAAAACATGCCTTTCTGCTCATCACACTGGAACTTCCTGTGCTCTGGGGCAGAACTGGGTGGGAGGGGAACCATTGTGTGGTGGCGCACGCCCAGCACTCGGGAGGCAGAAGCAGATGGATCTCAGTGTCTTTGAAGCCAGTCAGGTCTACAGAGCAAGTTCCAGAGTAGCCAGAGTTGAGAGGCCCTTGTCTCAAAATAAGCAAAAGGAAAAAGAAAAAAGTAGATCACTTGCCAACAGGGAACCGACTGAAAGAATAGTCCCCTAGATACCCTCTGCAAAATTAGAGGATGAGGGGGCTTTCTCCAGAAAATCTTAGAGTACAAGATGAATAAAGAAACCCACGTACGGAAATCCTCGTAATTTCCCACCATGTGGGCCTGCTTACCTAACTTGAACAGATTCAAAACACGGCTTTGCCAGCACCCCAGGTGTCCCTTCTCACCCAAGCCACAGTGACATCCATTACCCTGGCCAACACCAAAAGCCCCAGATGAGTCTTCCCTGTCTACATGTTTCCTGGAGGTTCTCTTGCATCTGGCTTCTCTCAGCAACACGACGTGTGCTGTTCCAATCAGTTTGTTTCCCCGGGGAATGTGAGCTGTCTATAGTTTTGGCCAACATATGTCAAAACGCAGGTGCAGGGGCTTGAGACACAACTAAGTGGTTAAGCACACTGGTTGCTCTTCCTGAGGACCCCAGTTCAAATCCCAGCAACCACACGGTAGCTCACAACTGTTGGTAACTCCAGTTCCAGGGGATCCAAAGCCTTCTTCTGGTCTCTGCAGGCACCAGGCATGCATGCACATGGCGCACTGACATACATGCAGACCAAACATTCATACACATAAAATTAAATTTTTTAAAATGCTTGTGCCTGTATTTTTTCATAGGTTGGCTACTGCACTGCTGAGTGAACCAAATGTGGATCAAAAATAATGAGAAAATATATGTCTATGCAGAACAGATTAAAGGGAAAATCCTTGCCAGCATTTCCTAAACAACACAGTACAGTAGTATTTGCATTGGATTGACATTATATTAGGTATTAAAAGTCAAGCCCTTGTGTGCTCTTGCAAACATTGTTAGAACATCCTGGGCTTTTGATAGCTGCGTGGTCCTGGAGCCGATGCCCTGCTACAGATAAAAAGACATGCCTGCCTGTGCTGTTTCCATTTTGCAACGACAGCGGGGCCTTGGTGGGGCTTTCTGTGAGGTGGGAAGGTCTTCAGATGTAGCACAGTTTGGTATACTCATGCCACACTGGAAATCTTGGTCTGTGTTTCCCCATCTGATGCTTACTTTGGGCTGCAGCAGAAGAGGCCAGGGCACAGTGTGATGGGGAAGTTGCAACAAAAGGATCTGTGTTGGGGACAAAAGGATTTGGGTGGGACTGAATGAGAGCTGGGTCTGCACGACACTTCTCTTCTGAGTTAGCCAGCCCAGAGTCTGAGAAGGGAATGTCCATGTAGTATTGACTTTTACACAGCACAAGCAGAGATAAATGAAGAGACAGAAAGAGAGGCCAAGTACCAGCCAGTGGGTCATAAATGTGACTTAGACGTAGGGGCTATGTGTGCAGGAACATACCGAATGCAGTGGTGTGGAAAGCGTGTCCGGCGTGGGAGCCAGGAAGAAGGCTTAGCTGGTAAAAGGGCCTGGCACGCAAGCTTAAGGACCTGAGTTCTCATCCTGGGACACCACAGCTCCAGGCGGTGTGTGTCTGCATTCCCAATGTGCATAGAGCAGGATGGACAGGAGAACCCACAGCCAAAGCTCACCGCCAGCTGGCCTGGAACACAGAGCGGTGGCAACCAACAGAGAAAACTCTCCCCATGACCCCAAAACGGGATGGGAACTGAGGACGGATGCCCAAGGATGTACAGAGGCATGCGCGCTCCTGCATTCACACACAGGAACATGCTCTCTCTCTGTCTCTCTGTCTCTCTCTTTCTATCACACACACACAGAGAGACAGACAGACAGACAGACAGACAGAGAGATGTATAAATAAACACTAAACCAAGAGTGTCCAGTGTGTGTGGCAGACTGACTGGACAAAGATGAAGGCCTTGGGGTCACTGGGATGGGGCTGTTACCTCACTTCCCTTGCCCTTGAAGCTCAGGAGCAGGAAGTTCCTGGTAGTAATGGACGCAAAAGCCATGAGAAGATGGGGCGCTTCATCCCCGCTTTGCTTATATGTTGTCAGAGGCTGTGAAAACTCAGGTATGTCTCACGTCCCTAGCTCATGGGCCTCTGTCACCTCCCAGGCAGGAATCAGCACAAGCTCCTCATTGTCCTTAAGCCAGGCTCCTTCTGTCACAACCACTGAGCATCAACTGATTAGAAACCAGTGGGTTCCCAGTGTGACCGCTGCGAGGAATTCAATATTTTTTTCCCACGGAGAACTCTGCAAAGGCTCTACCCATGACCAAGGACCCAGGGAGAGGACGTTGCTCTTAAAAACCACTGATGTGACTGTCCACAATTAACTTAGGACAAGAAGAGAAGAAAGATTAGGCGGAGCTTCCCTGATTATCTCTGTCCGTTCTCTGTAAAAGCCAGCACTGAGAAATGGTGCTGATCTCTCGCTCTCTCCCTCTCTCTCTCTCTCTCTCTCTCTCTCTCTCCCTCTCTCTCTCCCTCTCTCTCTCCCTCTCTCTCTCCCTCTCTCTCTCCCTCTCTCTCTCTCTCCCTGCAGTAGAACACTTGCTTAGCATGTTCAACACTCTAGGATGGATGCCGGCATGAGAAAAAGAAAGACAAAGAAAAAGAAAGTAATCAGGTCTCAGCATTCTGTGCAGCTTTCTTTCTATTGCCCCGAGACATACCTCGCTCATAAAACGCAAAGCAATTAAAGTCATTTTTTATTTGCGAGTCCCATGTCTAACTCAAGTCCATCAACAAGCAGGTGCCCGATGTAAATGCAGAGTCAAAGCTGTGACTAAACGAAGAGAGGCTCGGGTGTGTGTCCTGCTATGGGCAGGACCACCACATGCCTCGAGTCTCCTCCCTCCTGTGTGCCCCAGAGCAGTGTGGCCGAGGAAAACCAGAGACCTAGAAAGGGAGAAGGAAGCTTTAGATCTTAAAAATCCGTGTCTCCCACCAGGCGCTATTTGCTGGGCTGTCTTCAGTGGCATCACGGGTTCAAACTGGCCTCCTCATTGTATCAGCTAGATTTGCCCTGTTTTTCCAGGGAACACAGACCGCCCTGCTCGCTAAGAACATTTTTCACGATCAGCTGCATTTGCAGGAAAATGTAAAGAGCGGAGCCTTCTAGACCAGCAGTTTTCAACCTGTGGGTCGCCACCCTTTAGGGGGTCACATACCAGATATCCTGCATATCAGATATGCACATCACAATTCATAACAGTGGCAAAGTTGCGTTATGAAGTAGCAGCAAAAAATAATTTTATGGATGGGGTCACCACAACACGAGGACCTGTATGAAAGGGTCTCAGCATCAGGAAGGTCACTGTAGACTCTCACTACTGGCGGTGCCCCGGGCAGGGGTTGCGGGTAGACGGGCACCTCTGTAATCCCAGCACTTGGGAGGCAGAGGCAGATGGATCTCTGTGGGTTCCAGGCCAGTCTGGACTACACAGTGAGACCCAACCTCAAAAATGAAAGAGGGAGACAGGAAGGGGGAGAGAGAGACTCAGACTATTCAAACACTACACGTGTCTGTTGCGGTGTTGGAGCCCCTCTGCATAACGGGTTGTTCCATGTGGACGTGGACGTATACACTTCCCGTGGATCTGCCTATCCGTCTCTCAGCCGTACATTCACTGTAAAGTCCTGGGCTCCAACACTGCAGGACGCGGACCACGGTAGCAAACATCTAAGGAGGCTGCTGCAGCAATAGTTCACCCAGCTATTTTTATCAGATCCTCATCATCCACAGCCACAGGATTAATAAAAACAGAGGCTGATAAAGGGAATCTTACGGGAAGTTGACACTATCTACCAGGTAATAGAAGGAAGCCCTATTCGTAATAACCAAGTCTTGTCTGACGAGCTTAAGGCAAACCCTGAGGAAGAGCTTATGAGGGGCCGTAGATGTGAGGCCCTCACAGGATCCCAAGGAGTCGCTTCTCAGAGTCACTGTCTGCCACCACAGTCATAACTCCACTCAAACAAACTCAGAGGTGGAGGGCGGAGGGGCTCTTCTGGAGGGGGATAACACCCTCACCCCCACCACCCTCCTGTTGGTTCACAGTGGACACACACAAGGCCAAATGTCATAGCCATGACAGTGTTGGAAGCTGGGCCTCGCTGCACACAGTGAGCACACGGTGACTCTCAACCAGTCAGCCCCTACCCTGCCCCTTTAATGCTCACTGCTCTGTTATATAAGAAGCCACATCAGAAGCAATGGCCAGGCTTCTTGTCCTGTCTTTGGAACCCCATTCCTCCTTAAACGCCTTAGTAGTCCCTAAGTCTTGACATTGGCTCCTTTGTAATTTGTTTTCTACAGCAGTGCCAAGCCAGCCTAAACCACAGATAGCAGGGCGTCGCTGTCAAGGGAAAAAAGAGGGTGGGAGATGAGGTGTCTCTAGGATGAAGAGAAAGAGAAGGCGTGCGGGCCCAGGCGGGTTATGCTGGACCCACCTGACCTTCTCACCTGTCTTCGTATAGCAGAGCCCTGCTCGGTGACCAAAGGACACACACAGCCAAAGAGCTGTGGGCCATGGAGGGGCTTGGGATCCCAGCAGGTGGTCAAGCCTCAACCCCCACCCCCAATATCCATCACTGAGCAGGCCTCATCAAACACAGATGGGGGAAGGAAGCAGAGGAGAGTGGCTAGTCCTTCTTGTTTTCTACGAATTTCTACCCCTGCGATTCTGACGGGATGCGGGTCCCCTTTGAACTCAGCTCGCTTCTGTAATACCTACCTGAAGCTCTCTAAGGGAAGGGGAGCCAGGCCCTAGCCAGGGGGAATGACCTCACGGACAGTACCTCCCTAGACCTGAATCATTGCCCAGAGACTCAAGGCAGCACACAGTTTACAACCCTGAGCTGTGCCCTGTGTTCATGCAGAGGGGAGCTGGGCAGCCAGGTACCCTGAGCCCAGGATACCCCACAGTGGCCCAACTCTGATGACAAGACAAACTGGAAGGACAAGAATCTAGGCTATGGCTGATCACAGGACAATGAGAAAGCAGACAGGGGGACAGAGACTGTCAGGGTCCCCATGGGCCCAGGCGTTGAGATGCCATGGAGCTTGAAGCTCAGATGCAGATGGACCAGTGGGTGCCACATTCTGCATACAGTGTGACATAGGGGTCAAGCTTACCCAATGACGTTTAATCACTAAGGGCTTCCCCGTGGTTATCAGGGGCACTGTAGAAGAGAGCTTTTTCAGGGTATGTGTTCAGTATCCCAGGCTTATCTTTGCTCCTCTGTGGATGGTGTGTGTGTGTGTGTGTGTGTGTGTGTGTGTGTGTGTGTGTGTGTGTGTAAATCACCAAGCAGATAATTCTCAGGACAGGATGCACCGTCGTGAGTCCAGATGTCAGCTCAGGATCAGAGTCCCTGAGGAAGGTGGCCATGACTCACGCTGGCCTCTCTGGCCTTCCGACTGGTTTCCTGCTCACAGTCTGGGCCTCCCAGGGCAGCAGTTTTGTTCCGTGGCTTTCTCACAGTGGAGACTTGAGGTGCTTTAGTGACTATCAGCAGCATAGGGAAGGGGATTCAACCAACCCAGACACCCCAGTTTCCCACGAGAGGCTAGGCTCTGGCGTGGGGGACAGCTGAACCAGAGCCAATTGGCTGCCTGTCAGTGCATAATCCAAACATGGCCAAGGCCCCTTGGCCAGTAATAAACCCAGCGCTGTGAAAACAGACCCTGGAGCCAGGGGTACAGCCCTTGTTCAGTAATGATTAACCAGCAGCCCGGGGCCCCTGGAGGTCAGGGTGATAATGAGAAAGCTCCCCTAAACCTACCCCAAGTACAGAGGGCCTGGAAGAAGCCGGCCTGGCATCACCGCTAACCAGTTTCCCACCCCAGAAACTGGTTGAGGGTGTAGTTTTCAACCACCCCAGAGTGGGGGCCACCCTCCCCTCCCTCACGGACACAGGAGCCCTGACACCACAGACTGAGAGAACGGGCTTATAAAGTCCAAGGTGAGCACTTGAGTCCTCCTGGGAGGCTGCGTTTCCCCAAACCCAAGACTGATAAGGCTTTCCAAGTAGAAGGGCTTAAGGGCTTATCTTTATGGCCTGGCTTGTCCTAAGGCACAGAGGGCCTTTCTGTTCCAGTGAAAGTAGGAACGGACTCTTTCAGGGGACTTTTCAGGTGCTGCTGATTCCTCCTTCTCTTCCTCTTCCATCTTTCTCCTCCTCTGTCTCCTCCACCTCCTCCTCCTTCTCCTCCTCCTCAGTCTTTTTCCTCCTCCTCCATATTCTTCCTTTTCCATCTTCAGCCTCCTAATTCTTCCTCTCCTCCTCTTGCCCCTTCTCTTAATTAATTCATTCATTTTTTTTTAATGACAGGCTCATGGCGTGTAGCCCAAACTGACCTCAGACTAGCAGTGCTCCCGCCTCCGTCTCCTGAGTGTTGGGATCTTTTTTTCCCCTTAGGATGCTCATTGCCCTTTAAGATGTCCTAATTTGGAAACTCCTTTGAGATTCCTAACCAAAGTCAAGAAGAACTTGGGCCTCGGTTTACATTCAGTCTCCCACACCCCTGCTTTGTGAACTCTTGAGGTTCCCTGCACACAGTAAAAAAGGAACCCTTCCACTGGATCAGCAAGGTCAAGGCAGAGGGTTTAAAAATAATAATTAAAAACTCATACAGCTCTCAGGATGCTGAGGCAGGAGGGTCCTGAGTTTGAGAGTTCCCTGGTTATGTAGTGAGACCCTGCCTCAAAAACAAAACAAAACAAAACAAAACAAAACAAAGGGCTGAAGAAATGGCTCAGCAGTTAAGAGCTGTTCTGGCACTTCCAAAGGGCTGGAATTTGGTTCCCAGAACCCAAATTAGACAGCTCACAATAACCTGTAACTCCAGATTCAGAGGATGCAATGCCCTCTCCTGGTATCCATGGCACTGCATTTACACACACACACACACACAATTAAAAATAAAAATATATAAAATAAAACAGTTAGAAGCCTCTTTTAAAGATGATGACCAACCGGGTGCCCTAAACCCGCAGGTACAAGCAAAATCATAATGCGGAGTCCATGCACGAGGGTGTCAACACTCAGGACGGAACGTTAGCTCTTAGCTTACACTGGACACGGACCACAGGTCTCCCCGAGGTGGACCATGTTGGGAGGAACATGCTGCAGAAGTACCCTTTGTGGGCAAGCAATGCTGCTCCTAGAAGATATTGGTTATTAATTGAACATCTCTGTGTCTAGTATAGGATACCTCCTTATAAATTATTCATCAGGGAGGCCCCAGAAACCCCCGAAAGAACAAAGATTGTTGCCATTGCTCTCACTTGCCCACCGTAAGACCCTATTGCTGAAGACACCATTGATTTTGGATGCAGGACATAGAGAAATCAGCCTCAACTGAACACAACACCCCCTGCCTGAGATGTGCTGTGCAGGCTACTGGAACACCAAAGATATTAATGGTCTCATCCAACACTGGACCCTGCAAGCTACAATACAACCTACCTGGTGAGATGTGCCCACTGGTTCAATAATGGTCTGACTGCTATGGGGGTAACCATCCACTTTCTCATGGGATATGGGGCCTGCTCCCTTGGAGGGATTTTATGCTTGCTACTCTAAAGCTGGTCCAAAGCCCAGGACTGGGAAAATCATAGACCCTGGCAGGAAACCTGCTCTTGTCTTCTTGCTAAAGGGCCATGCTGTCAAAATGCATTCTAAATCTCTCTGTTAATACTCTTAGATGTGGAGAGATGGCTCAGAGGTTAAGAGCAGTGACTGCTCTTCCAGGAGTCCTGAGTTCAATTCCCAGCAACCACATGGTGGCTCACAGCCATCTGGAATGAGACCTGGTGCCCTCTTCTGGCACCAGACAGACAGACAGACAGAACACTGTATACATAATAAATAAATAAATAAATATATATTTATTTATTTATTTAAAAAATACTCTTAGATGTGTTGGACGGTGGTGGCACACGCCTTTAATCCCAGCACTCCAGAGGCAGAGGTAGGTGGATCTCTGTGAGTTTGAGGAGCTACTTCCAGGACAGGCTCCAAAGCTACAGAGAAACCCTGTGTCAAAAAAAAAAAACAAAAAAAAAAAACAAAAAAAAAACCCTCATAGATGCTTGCTGCTATCAACATGTCACAATCAAAACATTTCAGGAAAGTTCTCTTTACAATGAGTACTAGTTAACACAGAGGCTTGGATCTGGCCGAAGTGCCGAGTATAGGTGTCTGTGTGTACTCAGCTGTGGATGGGTTTATATCAGTCTCCCCATCCGAGTCTCAGGGGATGTCACAGATGTGAGGGTGGAGAGGATGTGAGAACTGGAGGATGGGGAGGAGAGCTGCGAAAGGAAGACAGCAGGACACGACGTGGCCATTACATACATCAGCTCACAGCCGCTGTGCTCATTCACACAAAATCAAGCAGTCAGAATTCCAGCAGGGATGCGGCGGGACACTGAGGCCTCATCCTTGGCGGAGGAGCCATCGCTTACTGGTTGCTGAAGGAGGAACACTTGGGGAGTCAACAACAAAATGACAACAATGGAAAATGATGTCATAGAGTTGGGAAGACCTAAGTGGGAACCAAAGGCAGATAGTGGTGGACAGATAAAATAAAAAAAAATACCTATTACAAATGTATGAAACTTTCAAAGAATAAATAAAATATTAATTAATAAAACATCACCTAGAGTCGGGCCTTTCTATTTCTAATAACTGACTACTGATTAAGTCACAGATATGCAGAACAGTAGTAACCTACTATATATTTATTACATATAGTGTATATATATTAATCTACGTATAGAATTATACATATCTGTGAGGTACACTGTGACATTTTAACACATGCATACAACATACGCAGAGCAGGGTGTGACAGTCAGGGGAGGTCAACTGGCACGCCTTGACCAGAAAAAGAATCAAATCCATCCAGGCTCCTAGATACAATTACCAGCTAGTTGGAATTAGAAGACTAGAGACAGACGAAATATCACAAGGCACCTGATGTAGCAACTGGAAGATCCAGATTAGAGAAAGCTCTGTACACACCAATACCTGTCTGATTAGATTGGAGGGGGCTGATCCATTCTTTCCTATGATTTGGTGAACATTTGGTGCCTTGAGAATTAAAAACACTTGCAAGCCTTTTGCATATACGCATGTGCTTGAATCCAAAACCCCATCCAATTAACACCCACCCAGGGCCATGGAGGCTGTGGGGAGCCCCTAGAGACCTGGGAGTTGGGGACTATCGACTAGGACTATCCTTTAAGGTGAACACAGGATGGGTTAGAGGAAAGATATTCAATCCTGCTTCTGCCCCGAAGAAAGACACGACATAGCCTGTCTTTGGACCATTTCTGATAGCAGCAAAAGCTGCAGAAAATAGATACTCACAGAAACTGCCTGGACCCCACACCCACTTCCACACTGACCATGGCTTATTTGCTAATTATTTTCTCCCCCAGCAATCAGCGAACCCACTAACTTCTAAGGCAGACATCATCCGGTGGGGCCCAGGGGCTGAAATCCTCAAAAGTCATGCAAAACATCCCTAGGAATCTCTTTGTGCCAGACTAGAAGCACAGAAGCAAGATCAGGCCCTAATCCAGGAAATGGACCAGATTCTCTCCTCCTGAGCCAATCAAAAACTTCCCTGTGGCCAAGGCCTGTGTTCATGTGTTAGTACCATGTACAAACACTGACTTCAGTTACATGTTCTGTTCAAGCAGATCAGCTTGCGGGAGACATCTCAGTCCATTCCAGTGTGAGAAGTATTGCCTGCCTACGTCACAATTCTGTGGGCATAGCAAGAAGCCATGATTTGTGCCTGTTAGAGCTTGTTCAAAGCTACCCTCTGCATACCGAATGTTCCTCACTCAGCCCTATCTCAAGTTATTACACAGTAAGACTGCCTTTCCTGGCCTCCTTTGCAATCCCAGGCTCCCCTACTTCATGTTTTTTTGTTTCTGTTTTTTTTGTTTGTTTGTTTCTGGTTTTTGCTTTTTTTTGTTTGTTTGTTTGTTTTAATTGGCTTGGGTCTCCAAACACTCAGCAGCAGCTTTACATAAGTACGGAGCAGCCTGTGTCAGGCAGGTCAAGAGGTGTCAAGAGGTCAAGGGGGCCCACGGGAGCAAGGCCCAGGAGGACAGAAAAGGTCAGGGGTGCATGGTAGAAGTCCATTAGCATTGACCTCATCGCTGCCCTGAAGATGCTGAGAAATAAAAGGAAGTGCAGGCATGGGAACAGAGCATCCCTGGCAGGCCTCAGTTCCTCATTTGCAACACGAGGTAACCATGGTTCCTAATTTACAGGGGTGTGCTATGTGAATCTATGCAAAACCCCAAAATGCTGCAGTAAATATATGACTCTTGTTTAAGGATTCAGCTAAAAGTGTGAATTTGAAGAGGGCACCAGATCTCACTACTGATGGCTGTGAGTCACCAAGTGGTTGCTGGGAATTGAACTCAGGACCTCTGGAAGAGCAGCCAGTGCTCTTAACCACTGAGCCATCTCTCCACCCCCAGGCCACACTCCCTTTTCAAAGATAGGGCCTCACTATATAGCTCTGGATGACCTGGAAAGCACCACGTAGACCAGGATGGTCTGGAAGTCACAGAGAGTCTCCTGCCTCTGCCTCCTTAGTGTGGGAATCAAAGACTTTTACCACCGCCAACCCCAACCCCACAAACTCCAGAATCCGAGACACTTCTGCTGCCAAGTGGTTCAAATGAAAGAAACTCAAAGTGCATGATTCTTTCGAAGCCCCTATTTTGTCTGCTGTCACCACGGGCTCATGAGATCTGTCCCTGGCCACATGTCCTAGTTGGGAATTCTTGAGGACCTGGCCCCCAGGACGGTCGTCTATAGCCCAATCCCACAATCCCCAGTGATACCACTCAACACAAGAACTTAGATGAGTCAAGCCAGGCCAGCAGCAGGAAGGCCATTATGTCACCACCCCAGCTGTGACTCTATGGGAACAGCGCTGCGACACTGAGCCTGACACACCTGAGGGGAGAAGTGGCTGGGTCAAGGCCAGGTAGCCAGGCAGAGGTAGCGCCAGCACCCACACCTACCATTCCCTGTAGCTTCCTGGAAAAGCCACGACCTCGGAGGGTTTGCCTGCTTTGGGCAATGACCTAGAACACCCTGTCCCTCCTCCCATCTCAGTGAAGGCCCCCACGGGATCTCACGCAAAGGCATGGCCTGTCCAGGGAGCCCTGACATCTGTCAGCTTAGGAAGGGATGCTGGAAGCCAGCCTGGGGTATGAGGCGTGCACTTCTGAGACAACAGTCTCCTCTCTCAGCATCTGTGGAATGCAGAATTCCTGAGTCAGGACTGGGAATGTGGTTTTTTTTTTACAAGCTTTACAGGTGACGCTTACAAGCATTAAAATTTGTAGCCCAGCTACGGCCGTGTAAATTGTCTTTCTGAATGGAGTGGGCCGTCATCTCTCCCCGGCTCTTTGCTGGCTATCAAGGCGTAAAAGTGTGTACACAGGGCACGGGAGGAGGCAGGTTCTGGAAATGTAAGAGTGGCTATTGAAAGGGCAAAACAACAAGCAACTTTTGCATTTACCTTAGCGTCTGTTTCATTTGTTTGGTCCTCTCGTACTGCCCAAAGAACCCTCATCTTTGGGCCTTTGGTTTACTGATGGGGGGGGGGGGGAACAGCCAGGGTAGTCAGCAGTCACCACCCTCCCACACACCCCCGGATGATTCCTGAGTTCTAGGATGGTTTCTGATGTTCTAGGAAAAAAACCCAAGCCTCATGTGCACGGAACCAGGAGAAATGCTTGTGTCGGCCCAGCACCAGATCTGAGTGCAATTGTGCGTGCTTGAATTTTCTGAATTAAAACTGTGTGTGGGTATCTGCTACCTCCACAGGGCTGGGTTTTGGCTCGTAGGCCCATGAGGAAAACGAGAGACTGAACTCAATAGTTCATCTCTCCCCTCTTCAATGAGTGTGCAGATGCCGACAGGCTGGGATCTACCGTGGTTTGGGCTGTTCTACATGATCCGTGATGGAGTCCTTTCCGGGAAGGCATTCCAGTGACAGAAACTGTGAACTTGGCAGCTGCGGTGCTGTGCAATTTATGGGACACTTCATTTTCTGACACAATCTTGTTCTCATTCAACTTGTTTAAACTTTGTTCACCCAAGAGCTGTAGTGGCACATGCCCTTAATACAGCACGGGGGAGGCAGAGGCAAGTGGATCTCTCCAAGTTCGAGGCCAGCCTGGTCCACACAGCCAGTGTCAGGCCGGCCAGGGATACACAGTGAAAAAGCCAACCTCAACCAACCAACTAATCAATCAATCAGTGTGTTCAAAGGAATAAAAATAGAAGACTTTGGGTTCTGAAACCCTAAGGTGGGAATGAACTGAGCAAGATAAAAGTCTGGAAGGAAGGTGACTTGGTTGGGTGTGCTTCTCGCCTCTCAGCGCCATGAAACCAACAGAGCAAAAAGTGTGTGGCACTCTCCTTTAATCTCAACACTCTGAGACACAGAGGCAGGTGGATCTCCACGAGTTCAAGGCCAGCCTGGTCTACATAGCAGTTCTAGAACAGCCAGGACTATGTAGAAAGACCCTGTCTCCAAAAAAAAAAGTAAAAAAAATAATAAAAATAAATGCAGCACAGCCATCTACCCCAAGGTATGCTTTACCTGTGCTTCTAGAAACCTGAGCGGGTGCCAAGGGGACGTTTAGAGCTTGTGGGTGGCCTGTCACAGGCATGGCTGGCAGGGCAAAGACCAGCCTTGCTTGGCAACGTACAGCGTTTCCACGGTTTATCTGCTTGTTTTACAAAGAGCATTTCCTCGAGTCTTTCAGCTTAACCATTGGCATCTTGTGGTAGCCTGTTTCACAGTTGTTTTTGTTTGTTTGTTTGGTTGTATATGTGTGTGTGTACACACGTGTACGTGTGTGTGTGTGTGTGTGTGTGAAGGCCACAGGTAAATGTTTAGTGTCTCTCTCTTTCACTGTGCTTTATTTTCTGAGGTACAGTTTCTATTGAACATGGAGCTCACCCACTCAGCTAGACAGAGAGGTGGTCAAACCCCAGGGATCCCGTCTCTCCCCCTTCCAGCTCTGGGATGACAGGAACTCAACCCCATGTCTGCTGTTTTCTTGGGTTGTTGGGTCTCGAACTCAGGTCCTCACATTTGTGCAGCAAGCGCTTTACTGGCCAAGCCATCTCCCCAATCCCTAGCTGTTTCTGAAAGATTCAAACAACCCTGGTCACATTTAGGATGCCTTAGGGGGCAAAGCTGTTTCGTTTTACCATCTTAAATAAAGTGGCAGAACCCAAAAGTTTCCTAGTGCTGAGATCTTGCACGGCGCATGGAAGATGGCTGTGGAATGTAGCCTTCCAGGAGCTCCCAAAAGAGTGAAAAGTACCACCAGGAAGTGCCCTGTTGCTGCGGGGGTGAGAGAAGTGTGGACGGATGAGTCCCACCAGCCTTTCCCTTAGCAACATCCAGACTGGCCAGATGCCCACCACAGCATGGCCACTCAGGTCTTGCCTGGCATTAGTTGGGTACAACAGGGGGTTTTAAAGATATTCTTTAGAGAAAGACGAGAAAAAGATGCTGTCTACAGAGTTCCCACAAGTCTTGGTAATGACATCAACGATTTAAAGTCTTCAAAGATCTTGTCAGTAGCCTGTACTCAAAGACCTGCTGGAAGTCAGTGTCTCCCCCTTGGCAGCCACCTCATGGGCGCTTTGTACTGCACAGCAGGGACTTTTCCTCACTCCTACGACCATGCGCACGCACTGCAGGTGTGCGCGACAGAAGGTGACTAGTAGACAAAGTAAGGGACCTCTGCAGGCCAACGGGAGGACTCCGGAAATCTCACTAGGTAGCCATGGCTGGCCTGGAGCTCACTGTGTGGACCAGGATACCCTCAAACCCAAAGAGATCCTCCTGCCTCGGCCTCCCAAGTTCTGTGGTTAAAGGTGTTCAGTGTCCACACCTGCTACACGGCGGCTTTCTCCTGGAAGCATCCAGAAGGCCTACAATAGAGCTCAAACTGACATGTACAGAGAAATAATCCACTGAGCTCTTACCCCGGAACTGCTGCAGTGCGCCCCATGGGACACCTAAAAGATTCCAAGGCTCATTTTGTTTGGACGTGATTCTTGCCTTTCACTCTGAGGTCAGAGTCTAACTTCTGTCCCAGCAGCCCTTGCGATGTATCTAGGAACTCCATGTGACCTCAAATGCCTTTCCTATTCTGATCTTGAGAGATGTACACCCCCTTCCAGCCCTGGACTGACTGCCCTTTTTAGACGTTTGTCAATTTTGTCTCCAAAGACATTTGACCTAGGTCAAAAGACCGACCATCAATATCTCCTCAACTATAGAGAAGTAAGAAACAAAGAGCAAGCTAGTTATTCATAGGAGTCTCTCACCTTTAGATTTGAGGGTTTTTTTTTTCAGCCTGTACCTTGCATGTATATTTCCAGGTCAAAAGAATGGTGTGTCTTATTAAACTTATTAAAAGGCATGAGGAGGGGTGGGTGGCGGAGAAGGAAGGAAAGAGATGTATAGAAAAAGAGAATCCGCAGCACACGTGAAGCCAGTGGCAGGCGCCACTCAGTCTGCAGCTGGCCCAAGTTTATCTCTGACCGTCCCCGGCAGTTTGAAACATTACAGTTCACTGATAACCAAGATGACTAAGCGCTAAGGCTGCTTGAATGTCACCCCTGCAGCACCAATAAAAAACCCATAACTCCTGCCCTGGCAGAGTACTGTGGCCAGCACGCCGACGGAGGGATGGTTATATTACCCGACCACGAGTTACAAATGGCTTTGTAATCAGCAGCCTTCCTTACCCAACGTAGCCTGAGTGCTCTCAAGCCAGCACAGCCACGGAGCAGATGCGAGGCCTTCCACTTCCTGGAGAGTGGATGTCTGAGAACTGGCAATTCCTGGAGGTAGTTTTCTCAGAGCTCAGTTCCATCCACATTCAGTCCAAAACGAATGAACTGGTCATTTGGAATACCAACAGGGTCTGACTAGCATGAGTTAAGGGGCAGGGAGAACCCTTCAAAGACTCTGAAGGCCACTGAGGCAAAGGCCTCCCCACCCCCTCAACAAAGAAAGGGGCCACATGCCAACTGAGGTAAAGATTGTTGTCACTTTTTAACTGATTTTATTTTTATTTTATGTGTTTAAGTCTTTGCCTGCGTGCATGTATGTTCACCACATGCATGCAGTACCCAAGGAATCCAGAAGAGGGCATCAGATTCCCCTGGTACTGGAGTTTCAGGTGGTTGTGCATCACCATAGAGCCAGAAACTAAACCCAGATCCTCTGCAAAAACAGCCAATGCTTTTAACCACAGAGCCCTCTCCCTAGCCCCAATTATTGCTATTTTAAAGAGCTATGACCATGAGAAAACCAAATGTGATGAATTTTTTTTTATGTGCACATCTGTCTGTGTGAAGGTGTTGGATCCCCTGGAACTGGAGTTACAGACAGTTGTGAGTTGCTATGCGGGTGCTGGGAATTGAACCCAGGTCCTCTGGAAGAGCAGCCAGCCAGTGTTTTCAACACTGAGCCGTCTCTCCAGCCCCTGCAATTAAATCTTAAATTATAGGGCTGAAATGAGATGTGTGGATAGCTTCTCCCTCCGACCCAGGCCCAAGGTTTGTTCGAGTCCCTGGGTTTTGTCCCATGCTTCCAGCAGACAGCCAGTTGGTGGTATCATTCGGTGACCAAAGAGACTGGTTTTACTTCTTTAAAAAGATTTTTAAATGAATGGTAACGTGCAACACGCTGACAGAATGTTCCACACGTGCACATGTCCACGTATGCAGCAGCCAGATGATTGTGGACAAAAGCATTCCCTGTCCCCTGGTGCCCCACACCCCTTCCAACCTTATGCCCCTTGGCCTTTCACCCCTCCAGAAGTATTGTCTCAACTCATAGCACCATTGATTTGTGGCATCTGGTTTTCAATTTTAAAATAAATGGATTCACAGACCACATACCCTTATGTCTTGGCTTTTTAGCATTATATCTCTGAAATTTTTGTGTATTCGCTACGTATAGTATTTGCATTGGTGAGTGATTTTTTTTTTGACACAAGGTCTTGCTATGTAGCCAAGTCTGACCCAAAACTCAATCTTTCTGCTTTATCCTGCCAAGAGCTAAGATTTCCAGAAGCCTGGCTGATTTTCTGTTTGCTTCTGCTCTCCACACCACGCGAATGGGGTGTCTGGACGTCTCTCTCCTATTTTTTTTTCTATTCAAATCAACACTTGTCCATGCCCCAGGCACACACAGATATGACCTTCCCACCATCCTCAAAGTCCCTGCTGGGGATATATATAGAGAGAGAGGCTCAAACATGTTAGCAGTTGCAGTAGATTCTGGGAAGCCTGTATGGAATTGCCTTCCCTGAATGAGTTCAATCCTTGGCGAGAAACCAGGTTGGCTCCAGGCTCAGAAAGAAGTGGCTATGTTTAGGTCTGAAGTCACTACAGCACTCTGCTCTCTCAGAGAGCGGTGGCCAACAGATGGAGCGCCAGGGCTGGATAGTGGCCCGGAAATTAATGGGAAAGTCAACAGGAGCTTTTGGTATACACAAGATGCTGGGGGATGCTTCCTGGGTCCGTGTCAGGCTGCCACGGAAGGCCGGTGACAGTGACAAGGCAGGAGAGGGCAAGACGCCTCGCCCTCGAGTCCTCAAGCTCCAGGAACAGGGTCCGGATGTGACGGGAACTAAAGGTGTTTTTTTACTAAGACAGTGGATGTGTAAATTCCAAAAGTGACTCATAACGGCATGTAACTGCCAGATTAGCCTGTAGGTGGCAGGGTAAGACCAATCATTCTCCATGGAGCAACCTGCCTAGCCGAGGAAAAGAGATCTTCTCTGAGGCAAAATTTAGTGTGAAAGGATTCATCTCTCCCTGAAAATACGGTGGACCCAAAGTCTTACAGAAATTACTTCAACTGCTACTTTAGCCTTTTATCAAAGACCACTCATGGGAATTAGAGTCTTTGTTCTTGCGCCCCCATTAGAAAAGATCTGCTAAGTTAGAAAACAAACAACAGTTTGATCTATGATGCTTTTGAGACTTAAACATAAAAAGCCGGGGGGGGGGGGGGCCGCTGGTGAGATGGCTCAGTGGTTAAGAGCACTGACTGTTCAATTCCCAGCACCCACATGGTAGCTCACAGCTGTCTGTAACTCAAGTGTGCATGAAATAAAGTTAAATAATGTTTAAAAAAAAAAAAAAGAAAAAGAAAGAAAGCCAAGAGGGTAGAATGTGATTAACTCTCTTTGCAGCCAGAACCCCCCCCACCAAAGGCATAGTGATGTTGCTCCTCACCCCATGTGTGTCTACAAAAATATGAACTGAGCCAGGCAGTGGTGACTCACGCTTTTAATCCTTGCTCTTGGGAAGCAGAGGCAGGTGGATCTCTGTGAGTTCAAGGCCAGCCTGGTCTACAGAGCGAGTTCCAGGATAACCAGGACTGTTACACAGAAACCCTGTCTCGAAAAACCAAAACCAAAATAAAGAAAATATAAATTTCTGCATACTGAAAGTTCAAGGTTCCTTGGATGCCAGGTCTCTGCTAAGCCGGCGGTTCTGAATTCACCTGTCCGTAATATCCCTGGCCACCAAAGTCGGGCCCCTCCCCCTCTTAGGTCTCCTGCTCCAAGGACTGTATTTAGGACAAGGATTTCAACTAATTCCTGCCTCTCCCATGAGCCCCCATTTTAACTGTGAGCTGCCCAACTCCAAGCACGCATATATCACTGCTATTCCCTGAGGTTCACACACCAACAGCTGGGAAACTCTGCTTTCTGTTGCTGTTGTTGTTTTCTTTCAGGCGCCTTCCACCGTATGGAGCATGACCCTGCGGTTGCCTTTATGTCTTTGCTGGCATCGCTCTCAGAGTGTGCTAAGTATGTGTCCCCTGGCTGGGCCCCAGGGAAGCAGTGTGTGCCCTCTCTAACTGTCACATCTCCCTGGTGGCAGGTTTTACAATTGCCCCTGTTCTATAGATTCTCCAGAGAAGATCTGACCACAGCCATGAAACTAAGGGAGTGCATCTTGTAAGGAAGCCATGGCAACGACAAGCGTCTAAGGCTGCAGCAGGCAGGCAGGGGTCATGATGATGTGCAGCCTGAATCCCTCAGCTGGTACCACCTCATCTTTGTTCTAGGGGAAGATTCCAGTGTGGCCGGCAAGTGCTCTGGCTGCAGAATTAGTCTGTGTAGGGAAGAGGGGCTTGTCTCAAGCGTGTGACTCTTGCACGAGAGCCAGCTAGAGTCGCTGATTGCCTTGGCTGTTAGAGAAAAGAAGACAGACTATTGGACCCAAAAGCTGACTGCATTAAATATAAAGGTTTTTCAGATGTGCTACTTCAGGTCTCTCTGCTCAAGGATGAACTATTACAAAACTATACTCTTTTACGCTGAGTTGCCTGTGCATGTGTGTGCACGTTCTCGCAGCTGGAGCAGGGTATCAGCTGCTGTCTTTTTTTTTTTTTTAAGATTTATTGATTTATGTATACAACATTCTGCCTCCATGTATGCCCACATACCAGAAGAGGGCGCCAGATCTCATTACAGATGGTTGTGAGACACCATGTAGTTGCTGGGAATTGAACTCACGACCTCTGGAAGAGTAGCTCTTTACCACTGAGCCATCTCTCCAGCCCTCAGCTGCTGTCTTTTGTCACAGTACTCTGTGTTGCCCTGAGGTTGCTGTTTCAGCTCCGCTGACTGGACGGCAAGCAATGGGATCTGCATGTCTCTACTCAGGATCGCTGGAGTTACAGGTGCACACAGCCATGATGGACTAGTGCATGGGAGTCAGGGATTTGAACTCAATTCTTCACCCTTATAGAACAAGCACTCTTTCCCACTGAGCCCCGATTACGAAGATTTCTGAAATACAGTCTCCCCATTTCCCTCTGCTATCTCATGTGTCTGTGTTCAAGCCTCCCCAGCTCTTTTTCCACAGCCCTCACCCCAAAGAGTTTTCACATTTTCAATAACAAACACGTAGAGCTGGAGAGATGATTTAGTGGTTGGGGCACTTACTGCTCTTCCCGAGGACCCGAGTTTAGTTCCCAGCACTCACCTGGTGCCTCGCAGCCACCTGTAATTCTAGCTCCACGGGCTCTGATGCCCTCTGAGGGTTCAATCATGTAACTCCTACAGTTCTGAAGCTGTGGGAAGAATGGCACCTGGCACCTCCTGCTGCCTGGGACTCTGTCATTGGCCCTAAGCGCATCTTCAAACAGAGAATGGACAACAATGATTGGTTTCTTGCAGCCTGAATTCAGCTCGTGGCTCAGCTCTTGGGAGTCTGTCCAGGTCGAGAGGCGGGCTGAAAGGGGCTCCTGTCAGGCTGATCTTGATTAGACGGGAGCAGGATGGAGACCCACCTAGGAGGTGAGATGCGTAGGTGTGTCCAGAGAGAACGAGCTAGGAGGGAGATGCACGCTGAATGTGGGTGACACCATTCCCGGCAGCTGCGAGCTACACGGCATAAAAGAGGAAAAGGGAGAAAGCCCGATGGAGCAGGTACCCCGCCTGTCCCTTCTTGTCCCCTGAGAAGCGAGCTTCTTCGCTGTCCACCACAGGCACACTGCCATGGTGGCCTAACAACTCTGAAACTGAACCAAAGAAATCCTTCTTGGTTTGCTTAAGTATTTGACAACAACAGCAACAGAAACTGCCTCCCCCTCCCCCATAATCACAGAAAACACTGAGCCCCATTCTGAGCCACATGTCCCACCCCCCGCCCCCCACCCCCCGGCACCTTCCATACACCACCCAAGCAGTGGTTCAGCTTCACAGCTGTGGCCCATATTCTCCACAGATTTCATTTGGCCTCAGAAGCATTTGAAGGTCCTTCACAGGCCTGCTCCCTAAGGCTTGCTCAGCCTCTCTCTTACTACTCCAGGACCACTGGCCCAGGAAAGGGCACCACCTACAGTGGGCTAGCCTCTCCCATATCAATCATTAAACAAGAAACGGCATGAAGATTGATTATTTACCACCTCCCAGTGTGGTGGTTTAAAAGAAAATGGGCCCCAAAGGGAGTGGCACCGTTAGGAGGTGTGGCCTTGTTGGAGTAGGTGTGGTCTTGTTGGGGGAAGGGTGTGACTATGGAGGTGAGCTTTGAGGTCTCATATATGCTCAAGATGCCACCCAGTGTCTCAGACCACTTCCTGCTGCCTACCAAGATGTAGTGCTCTTGGCTCCAGCACCATGCCTGCCTGCAGTCACCATGTCCCATCATGATAACGGCCTAACCCTCTGAAGATATAAATGACCCCAACCAAATGTTTTTACTTTATAAGAGTTGCCAAGGTCATGGTGTTCCTTCACAGCAATAGAATCCATAACCGAGACATCCAGCTTCAATATCCTCTCCCTACAACACACACATATGCACACACACACTCATTCACACACACACACACCACAGCAGTCAATGCCAACAATTCCCACAGCTCTTCCACAAGTGCCACCGAACACGGCCCAGCTGTGGCGTGTCCCTGTTCCCTGGCCATTGGTCAGTATATGGATGCTTTCTTCTCTGCCTCGGCCACCTTTGGTCCATATCTAAACTGAGTGTTGAGGTTCCAGGGCACTGCAATCCATCTCAGATGTCAAATCAGAAGTCATTTCAAATCCCTCCTCACAGCTGTTCCCTGTCCACACCCTTCCTAGGGTTCTCTGACATGGGTGGTGGCCATTTCTTAAACTAATATAAAGCCTTCACATCCACACCTTTGTGAGGCACCGTGTTGTTCTGATGCATGGTGTTAAAGTGAGGCTGTATATATTCAACTCCTCAAACATTTGTCAGTAGTTTGAGGTGTGCAGCCAATTTTTGTCACCTGTAGTCTCCTGACTGCACAACAGCACAGCAGGAATTGTGTGTCCCCGTCACTCAGCTCCCACTGATTGGCATCTCCCCAGGGTGAGGTACGTTTTTAAGGGATGTGGACAAAGAGCATCTTTAAGGTCCCCAAGAAGCATTTCTGTATATTCTAGGTGCCAGTTATTGCACGATCATTTACAGTTAGGCCTTTTATTAGTTTGGTGAGACGTGCTGAGCAATAACCAGTAATGACAGACCAATAGATACAACATTATATTATCTAGAAAAGTCTCAGAGGTTGTAACTCTAATTTCTTACTTTGATCTGTTTCCCTGAGCTCAGAATTTTAGAACGAGAGGGGCCAATAGTTCTGCCAGCTGAATGTTCTGAGGCCAAAATGCAGAAGAAACTGTCTCAACAACAGGCACCACTAATGTATTTGCCTGCTACCGTGCTGTGTGTGTGTGTGTGCGCGCACGCGTGCACACGTGTGGGTTTGCATGTATGTGTGTCAGTGCACTTGCTTGTGAGTGTATTTGTGCATGTCAGAAGTTACAGTCAGAAGCCTTCCTCCATTGCTTCCTATTTATTTATAATTTTATGTGTTTTGCTTATGTGTGCGTTGGGCGTGCCTGGTGCCTGAAGAGCCCCAAAGCAGGTGCTAGATCCTCTGGGACAGGAGTGTCAAACAATTGTGAGCTGCCATATTACAGAGAGTTGGGTGCAGGGAAATGAACCCAGAGGCAGTGGGTGCTCTTACCTGCTGAGTCATCTCTCCAGCCCCAACCCCTCTTATTTGTTTGTTTGTCTTGGTTGTTGTTTGAGACAGGGTCTTTCACTAAACGTGGACTTCATTATTGTCTAGACTGGCTGGACAGTGAGTCCCAGGAGCTGCCTGTCTTTATGGCCATCAGTGCTGAAGTAACAGATGTGTGTCCAGAATCTTATGTGGATGCTGGGAATCAAAACCCAGGTCCTCATGCTGCACAGCAAGCCAGTGACACGTTGAGCCCCTCCCCGGCTGGCCCTGATGTACTTTGAATTTGGAATTTCTATGTTGAAATGTCACCCAGTGCTGTGTTGCTGGGAGGTGGGTCTGGGTGAAGGCCTATAGCCCAGAAAGGCTCTCCCGTCATCCACAGCTGGGTGCACGCTTGACCCCTTCCTCTCTCTTGCAGACTCACTTTCTACCACAGTGGGAAACCAAGTGAAGGCCAGGGTGCAGCCACTTAATCCTGGATTTCCCGCTCGCCTAAACCAGGAGAGATACGTTTCCATCCTTCCTGCAGCATCCGGTCTTAGGTTTCCCGTTAGGGCGGCACAAGTTGGTGGGATAAGACATCTGTTCAAACTTCTCCCTTGTTGTCACTTTATCTCACCAAACCCGTCACCAAACTGAATACTGTCCCTCAGGACCTCACACTTCAGCCACTTCACACTACCCCAGTGTCCCAGGCCCACGCTCTCCTTGCTGCAGTGACGTCGACTGTGTAGGGCCATAGTCCACCCGGGAAGACAGAGCAGGCATAGATAGTTAGTCGTCATTCGCCAGGCTATCTAGGAAACAGAATGCTAATGAATTTCCCCTCAGTTTACTCTTCCGTATAAAACCTGTTTGGAGCATAAACACGGGTGATTTTTCAGGATGTGAACTCAGGATTTCATGAGGGATCCCTGAAAACTCCCTCCCGATGACGTCATGTGAGTTGTGTCTTTATTCCCACACCTCCCGTCTGGTCCGAGAAATAATTTATGGGCTGGACTGGCCCCGGACCAGGACAGACTGCTCCACGCTACCCCGCTGTCCCAGACTGACTCTCTTCTTGTTGTAGTGACATCTGCCACTCTGCGTTACCCCAGTGTCCCACCCCAGGTGGACTTTGTTCCGGTTGCAGTGGAACATCCCCCAAGAGCCCATCTCTGACGCTCCCATGTGTGTGACAAACCCTGAATCAGGCAACCCAAGACGCGAGGCTGCTTTTGCCAAGCACCGCCCATCCTCTGCCCATCTTCTCTAGCCCCGCCCTACATGCTCAGCACCATTAGCTCGGGGTCCATGCAAGACGTGCTGGTCTTGTGACCCCAGCTACTCCCTCTGACTGACTTTAAGTGTGGGTTGTATTATTAATCAGCTGTGGCAGGGCTAATGGATCAGGAGACAGCTGCCATTGGCACTAAGAATGTTGGGAAGCTATTGTTACTAACAGACAGCCCCCAAGGGGCCACAGCACACCACGTGGGGCCAGGCAGGGGAGTGCTGGGTTGGTCAGGAGGTGGGGGAAGGCAAAGGCACAGAAAGCTTTCACTGTGGTCTCTGTGGGAAGGGAGAGTGGATGCAGAGTAAGCGGATGCCGAGTGGTGAGGTTGGTTCACTTTGTACGTAGGGGCCATTGAACGTGACACCCCGAGGTTGAAAGGAGCCCACGCCCCTGAACAAATAAGCGGTTTGTCTTCTGCGGGCGTCTACCGTCCCTACAGGCAGGCCCTGCGAGCACAGGACCCCAGGTGTCAACACATCAAGTGTAGGGTCTAAAATAATGTAGTTAATATGGCCTTGATGGTCCCTCTTTTGTTCCTGGCACGAGTGGGGATAATGTGACCCCCGAGTTGGGCTCTGGTGGCCCCTACATGAGCCTCTGGTCCCCATCTAGAGGCGGGTATGGCACACGGTTGGCACTGAGAATGTTGGCTTACTCCTGCATGTGTTCCTTCACTGGCACCTTGTTTCTGCCTTTGGTCTGGGTTAGCTGTCCCCTTAGGGACACGCTCTACACACTCTATTGAACACAGTTCTGACCGCGTGGGATCAGAGATGTGTCTTCCCCCTGCACGGGAAGCCATCTGAGGGCAGGGGCTGCACTCTAGATATGCCCTCCAAGGGCCCCCACAGACCCCAGCCCCCGTCACTGACGTTTGCAGAATGGATGAATGAACTGTGTGGTGTCTCCGTTTCCACCGGCTCCCACTGGAGGGTAACTCTGGGGGCCTCTCTGGGGCAGACCCCGTGGCTCTCCTGTACTACATCCTCTCTCCAGTCCTTCTTGAAATCAGAAGGAGGCATTACTCCATCTGCCCCTTGGGCCAGGCAGGCACCAGCTGGAGCGAGGCATCTGAACTCAGGAATTGATTTCCCAAGTGCACAGAGCCCGCGTGCACAGCAAATGAGGCAGACGCCCTGCTAATGAGGAGAGCAGCCCCGGCCTCAGCCTGCTGGGGAATGAGCACAACTCACCGCTGCCTGCCAAGCACAGGGCTCCTTGGCTCAGGCCTGGGCTATTCTCTCCCACACTCCCTCAGACTGTCTCCCCAGACATCTTCACTCATCCCAAGCCAAAGCCAGCCCAGTTTTACAAAAAAAAAAAAACCACTCTCAGCATATTAATGGAGCGCATTGCATCTGGCAAGGGAGAAATCGTCAATCCTAAATCATCCTTTGGCCACTGACCTCCTCGACTGGATGCCATCATGGCCTCCACACCGGGCTTTTTTTCCACAGTGGCCAGAGTAGGGCTCCTGTGGGCGGCCTCTGCACATGGGTTTCTGCACAGGTGGAGGCATAGGCAAGTGCTTGCAGACCTGGGATCTCAATTGGCAGGCTGCCCTCTAAACTGAAGCATTTCTTCCTCAGCTGTTGGGTGGCTTGTGACATTTGTTCCTGAGGAAGTGGGGTGGGGGGCGGGGGGGGGGAGCGGAAGAGCACTCAGCTGCCTGTTCACCCAGGTCTCTGGGGAAATAAAGCCACGGGGCAAGATGGGAGAGGCAGCTGCCACCAGCAGGCCTCCTAATTCCCTAATCCCTCTGGGCTTCCTGCCACAGCGGTGCCTCCACAAAAGGTCTGGAGTTGCCTTGGGGAGGGCATGGGAGCAAGAAGTAGATCAGCCACACAGTACGCATTTCGTCTTTGAAAATTTCGTCTTTGAAAAATACTTAACAAGTTCCAGGCGCCAGACAGGAGTAGAAAACACAAAGAGGGGAAAATGGGTTTTCCTCGGGGTACAGAGGTTCTGGTTGAAGGGTCCAATAAGAAAACAAGTGACTAACACATGGCACTGAGCTGGAGAGATGGCTCAGCGGTTAAGAGCACTGGCTGTTCTTCTAGAGGACAGGGGTTCAATTCCTAGCCCCCACATGGTAGCTCACAACCATCTATAATTCCAGTTCCAGGGGATGGGATCCAGAGCCTTCTTCTGGCATAACTGGGCACCACACCCATGTAGTGTATATACACACATGCAAGCAAAACACTCATACACATAAAGTAAAAATCAGTGAATCTTGAAGAGGTTGGAGAGATGGCTCAGCAGTTAGGAGCAGAGAACCAGAGTTCAATCCCTGGCGCCCACACTGATGACTCACAACCTCCTGTAACTCCAGCTCTATCCAATTGCTAGTTTCATGTCAACCTGACACCAGAATTATCTGATAGGAGGGGGCCTCAACTGAGAAAATGCCTCCGTAAGATCCAGAGGTAGCCAAGCCTACAGAACATTTTCTTAATTAATGATTGGTGTACCAATCCACTGTGGGCACCATCAATCACTGATGGTCCTGGGTTCTATGAAAGTGGAAGCTGAGCGAGCCATGAGGAACAAACAAGTATTCCATGGCCTCTGCATCAGCTCCGGCCTCTAAGTTCCTGCCTAGTTTGAGTTCCTACCTTGGTTCCGTCAATGGGCTGTGACCTAGTGCATGTAAGTGCAAATAAATCCTTTCCTCCCTAAGTTTCTTTTGGTCATGGTCACAGCAATAGTAACCCCAAGACAGCACTCACATTCACAGACCCACATCACACACACACACACACACACACACAAATACTTAACAACAACAACAAAAAAAAAACATGACATGGAACACTGTGTTCAACCTCTGAGAGAGGCCAGGAGCTTCTAGGTGGCTTTGTTGCCTTGGTCAAGTCTTGAAGGAAACATGAAACACGTGGGAAAATTAGGGAGGGGGGAAGTAGGAAATAATACTGTCCAAGAATCAAGCAGACCCAAGAGCTTGGTTAGAAAACATAAGCACACACTCGCAAACTTCCATCTGAGGATCCCAGGGAGGTTACATGCCTCAACCCAAGGAGCAGAACTCACGGTTGAAAGTCACTGAAGTCTACATGTATCAAACCCCAGTGTGGACACAGATCACCGGGGACCTTGTTACAACGAGGGGGCTTCGGGAGCTGGAGGCAGAAGCCCTAGTTTCAGGCTAGAGTGGGCTATGGAGTGATAGTGATACCCTGTCTCAGGAAGAGAAGCGGCTATGGATGAGGCTGAGTGGTAGGACACTTGCCCAGCATGTATGAAGTCCCCAGTGCGGCAAAAATCAATCAATAAAAGAAATCGATAACAGAAAAGTAGAGCGAGGGCTCTGGAAAAAATCAGAAGCAGCCTGCACGCGTTTGTTTGAAATGTAGCATCCTTTACTAGCGCTCTTGGCTCTCACAGCTGGCAGAGTACCTGTTAAATGTGAACACACGTTTGGTAGTAAGAATTAAGCAAGAAGAGTTGTTTTTGTTTTTTTATTTTTAATCTCCCAGAGCATGGAGCCAGGACCAAGCTGGCCCTTAACAGGTTCAGTGACCCAACAATGTCACTAAAGACACCAGCTCTCCCCTTAGCCATTCCCAGCACAGCTCTCAGCCTCAGCTGGCGCTCTGACAACCCAAAGATGGCCGTCCTAACCCGAGAGAGTAACAGAATCATAAATAGGACCGCGGAGGCATCTCCTCACAGGCTTGCTCTTCACAACAGAGAGGGTGCTTTCTCAGAACGTGCCCTGCAGAAACAGAACCTACACTTACAAAAGCCTTGTCCCAAGGAGTCGGCTCATATGACTGTGGAGGCTCATAAGTCCCAAGATCTGAAGGAGACCCAGGAAAGTGGGTGATGTAGTTCTAGAAAGTTCAAAACCCAAGAAGAGTTGAAGTTTCAATTCATATCCAAAGCCAAGAAAAACCCGAGTGGCACAGCCTGGAGACCATCTGGCAGAAGGCATCTTGTCTCTCCTCCGGGGACGGGCCTTGTTGTTCTGTTCAGACCTCCAACTGATTGTATGAAGTTCACTCACACTGCCTGAAACAGCCCATCTTATCCGGTGCCCACAGTCATCTTGGCAACTAGCCTGTTCTCAATGATGGAGGCAAATTCATGCTAAAGCTAATGGTCACAGCACCGGACTTGTCCTCCCTGAGTTTCATTGGCCGTAACTGGATCACGTGTCTATTCCTAAATACTGACAAAGGGAAAATGTGACGTCACGATGCCTCAAGCAATCTTGGTTCGCCCCTGTACAGCTGCCACCATGAGTAAGACCGAGCGGTGCTTGTAGTTTGACTGTAACAACGCAGAGTTAATTTTGGTGTGGTGGTTTTATTTACTTGCAAGGCTTTTGCTTTTATAAGAAAATTTATTTAGAAGAAGAGAAGGAGGAGGAAGCATGGAAGAATTAGGACCCACACAATTGTGGTTCCCTAGCACCCAGGCCCGTTCCTCACTCCTACCCATTTCTGGGGATCCCAAGGCAGCCTTTCCTATATGCAAGGAAGGCCAGTGTCACCCGCTGCTCTTCCCTCCAAGACACGCAAATCTGCAGTCAGCCTCCATCTCTATAGCTTTAGACCTCCGTGGATGGACCTCGGAGGTCAGCGACTGGCATCTTAGCAACCAAAAAGGCATAGGAACCAAAATGGCTGTGTTATATAGAGAAGAGCCTCTGGGGGAAGGGCAGCCCAGTTTGGGGGTAGAGGATGGGGTACGCCAATCAAATCCTGTAACAGGTAGGAACTGAGGGATACTGGGAGAACCTGGCTACCAGGTCCCCTTTATGATGTTAAATAGGAACCTTAACCATTTATCCCAGGGTTTGAGACTTACCAATACCCTGTCACACACACACACACACACACACACACACACACACACACACACACACACGTCTTTCTCTCCCCCTTACAAACTTACACACACTGCATCACCATGGGAGAGCTGGGTCACTGTGGAAGATTGCAGATTCCTCCCCAGGCCACAGAACCTCCCCTGCCTTCCCTCCGTCCTGCAGACCTTTTCTTTCTGGTCCTTCGCATCACGCCTCTTGTCTGCCCAAGGTTCATGCCCCAGCCTCCACTTCACCACTAAGTGACTACTTCCTGAAAGTGTGCCGAGGGTGGATAGACTGAAATAGACACTTCAGGAAGAAACAGTCTTAGCTGTCTTGAGGTAAAATGTAGGTGGCTCCCACTTTGATGTGGGTAAAGTCGGAATAAAGATTTTCTTCTTTTCTTCTTTCTTTGACTATGTAGCCCAGGCTAGAGCCCAGGCTGAAATATCACTAACTAAGTGGTCCGTGTTAAGCGCTGGGAGTGCGGGTGCGCATCACCACATCCAGATAAAGTAAGAACATTAGGAGATGAAGTTGGACCGGGGTGTTAATATTATTCCTTCCCACTGGGCCTGGTGGCGCACGCCTTTAATCCCAGCACTCAGGAGGCAGAGGCAGGTGGATCTCTGAGTCTGAGGCCAAACTGATCTACAGAGTTCCAGGACAGCCAGGGCTACAAAGAGAAACCCTGTCTCAAACGAACAAGCAAACAAAAATGCCTAAAAGGCAGCTTGTAAAACTAACACAGGAAAATAAGTAACCCTGGAGCCCACCAGCACTGTGGTAAGAGAAAACAAAACAGAAAGAAACTATACCACACACACAAAAAGCTTTTTAATAGCAATGTAAAAAAAAAAAAAAGGAATAGCAATACTCACTAAGAGAATGCAGTCAGCTATCAGCAAGATGGAGCAATTGAAAACATCTACACACCAACAAAGCCCCAAATACTCAGTGAAAACTGATAAAATGTCCTCAAGGGGGAAAGCCAAACCAGCTATAAATTGGAAAATTCAATTCTCCTTTCTTAGCAACTGATGGAACAGAGAGACAGAATGTCAGCAGAGATATAAAGACCCTTGAAAACAACTACTTCCCAAGACAATAGAATCACAGTCAAGTGCACACATTCTCCAGGTTAGACCATATTTTAGTCCAGAAAAAAAAAAAAACACTCAAAACTTAAAGGAGATAGCGTGGACTCTGCACCCATTCTCTGCCAATCACAGGGAAATGTATTAAAGACCAGCCATGGGAAGAAGACTGGGCAATAAGCAACCATTTGAAAGTTGCTATGCGTTTGTATTTGTTAGGGTTTCTACTGCTGTGATAAAGCATCATGACCAGAAACAACCAAGGGAGAAAAAGGTTTCTTCCAAAATCTTACAGATTACAGTCTCTCGTGAGGCAAGTCAAGGTCAGAGCTCAAGCAGGATCCTGGAGGCAGGAACTGAAGTGGACACCATGGAGGAACACTGCTCACTGGCTTGCTCCCCGTGGCTTGCTAAGGCTGAGAAAAAGCAATGTAATCAAAGTTGATTCGAGGAACGAGTCAACTAGAGAAACCTCTGTTACACTGATGGAGAGGAGAGAGGCCGGAAGTTACGTCATGAATGAGTTGTGTACACATGGTGGAAGGCATTCAACCCAAGACAAACAGGACATCCTGTCATTTTTGACAACATGGATAAATGTGGAGGACAGTCTATCGGTGAAGCAAAGAAAAGGCAGAAAGCCCATGTTTCCATTTGTCTTAAAAAGAAGGAATCGCTGAAACTTGTGGTCACACTCCAGGGAGACTATGCTGTCGCGAGCGTGGGTACCGCTCTCCAGACCTTCTCACGCACCTTGTATCTGGAGAAGCACGGGATCCATGAAGTCACAGCTGCTTCTACAGCCCTGGGAAAAGCCGCACAGGGATGAGAAGAAACGCTCCGTTTAATTGGCCTATGAACTCTCACAACCTGTTTTGTTTTGTTTTGTTTTGGCTCTTCTCTGTTTAACAAGCGTCTGGGAAAGCCATCTCCTGCTGTCACCCCCAGGCCTGGACGTGTCTTAGTCTTATAGCTCTGTCATTTTTACAAGTCCCTATGGATGGCTCTCTGGTTCATCTCACCTCAAAAGGCGAAAAGCTAGTCACTTGATGATATCAACAGAGATAGGATGCTAACTGCTAAGTAAACACTGGTGTAGAAGACTGTGAGGTCCCCCTTCAAGTGCCCCTCACTGACAGGAACGGGAAGGAGGCTGGGAGAATGACAGGAGACAACCTGAAGGAGAATGAAAGTTCTCGAACAGAGATGCGGCTTTGATGCAAGCTCAGGAGGAGACCTAGGCTCTCTCTCCCAAAACATAGATATCTGGACACGAAAGTTTTATTGACGGCATCAGACTTGAGACCAAAGCATAGAAGTCATGGAAGAGGAAGCGGGCTCTGTGTTCAACTTTCATGTGGTGACCTAAAGCTGCCAGTACCAGTGACCGTGTCGGCCGACAACACAGTAAATAAACTTATCACACAAAGGGGACAATGACTCAATAGCCTGTGGGTTTCTCATTTTTTTAAAAAAGTGTCTGGACGTGGTGTCAGAACACAGTCCAGGAATGGAGCCATGAGAGGAAAAGTCTGAGTGCTTGTGAGAACACTCTAAGAAAGCAAGTCATAGCTGGGTGGTGGTGGCACACACCTTTAATCCCAGCACTCGGGGGGCAGAGGCAGGCAGATCTCTATATTTCTTAATTATACATTACATTTTTAAATGAGCTGCACTAACAATACACCTTAATCAAGAGCAAAAATATACATATATCAAAATTGACCTTAAATTTGTATCAATAAACCAAGATCCATAGCAACACAAGTCTCGACAGCAAATAGGGACGTACGTGAACTAAACTATAGATCAACCAACCGCATCCAACTGACAGGGAGCAGCGCCTAGAGGAACAGCAGCTAATGCTTATTTTAAGCGCCATGAGACATCCAGATAGACTACACGTGGGCCATAAAAAAATCACACTTAACAAAAATTTTAAAAACTGAAATTGTACAAAAGGCAACGGAATTAAACTATAAATAACAGAATAGCTGTCCGTGGGAGCAGATGGCTGGTTTTCGTAGTGGAGGACTGAAACGGGGACACATGTGCTGGCAGGGTGTGAAGCTGAACAGAGCTGGGAGCCATCGCTCCAAAACACCCAAGTGCCGGTGACTCTGCCTGCGCAGCCATAAGGCAGCAGGAGGAAGGGGCGCACAGGAGTGAGTCCCAGTCCCACGTATGCTTGGAGCTCAGCATTCCACGTGGAACGACATGACAGCAGGCTATGCCAGCCCCACCCCAGCCTTGCAGAAAATCCTCACTCCATTTTCTCCTCCTTTCTGCCCTGACTACAAGCAGGCATCTCACCGAGGGGCTCCCAGTCTCTGTCCACTTCACAGTCCAGCCTTGGTCCCTTTGCCATCCACACACTCTTTAATGTGTCTTTTGTGATCTTGTGCCCATCCCTAAGATACCAAACACCGAGAGGCATAGCCAATGAGCCAATCCAGGTCCATAAAGACCTCCTCTCTTTGTTTTTTCCTGTAAGTTTTATTTTTATTTTATGTGTGTAGGTGTTTTCCTCTAAGTACATCACATGCATGCAGTTCTCTCAGAGGCCAGAAGAGGGCATTGAAACTTCTGGAACTTGAGTTTATAGATGGTTGTGAGCTACCATGTGGGTGCTGGGAACCGAACCCAGGTCCTATGGAAAAGCAGCCCATTGCTCTTTTTGCTTCTTAAATTATGTGTGTGGGGGGGCATGCTCCGCTATCGTCCAGCTTGACCTTCCCATTTCAATGTCTGCACCACAGCATGGGAGTAGACTGAAGATCTGACCTCTAGGCTTGGGCATGCTTCCTTAGATCACATTTTAGCAGAACATCTGCAAAGCTCGATAGGTTCTTGACCTTGGAGGAAACGGTCCGTACAGTGAGGCCCCCACAGCACGGAATTGCTTCCTCCTCTTGCAGATCTTTGCAGGAAAGGACCCCTCACGGTCAGTCTTGCTACTTTCCACAGGAAGTTAGTGTAACTGTTCAGCATTCTCTGCCCTTAAGGACCAGGGTGGCTTTAGAAAGTGTCCTGAGACCAATGACTCTTGGGGTGCCCTGCAGGGTGCTTTTGGAGAAAGACAGGATGAGGGCTGGGCTGTAACAGGAAGTGGTGGAGAACCTGGCTTTTCATTACAAAGGTTTCTGAAACATTCTGATATATTCTGGGGTGCTCTTTGTGTCCCTCTTTACCCAAGACAGCCTGGTTTACAGCTGATCTTCCAGCAGACAGCTCACCAGCACATCTGTGACTCTCAAAAGCACCCCACTCTGGCACTGAGATTCCATGATGGCAGCCATCCCAGGTCTTTGTCCCCAGCATATCTAGTGTTCATATCCCTCCGTGACTCCAGCACGGAGGCTCTGACCTCTGCAGGAACTGCATTTACGTGCACACTCCCCACACATACATGGGATTTTGTTTATTTATTTTTACTTTTATATTTTATTTATTTATTGAGGTAGGGTTTCTCTGTGTTAACAGTCCTAGCTGTCCTGGAACTCACTTTGTTTTTGACCTCAAACTCCCAGAGGTCCACCTGCCTCCGCCTCCCGAGTGCTGGGATTAAAGGCGTGCGCCACCACCACCCAGCATCACATACACTAAAATTAAGAAACAAACAGAGCTAAGTGGTCAAGAGCTCTGGCTGCTCTTGCAGAAGACCCAGGTTCAGTTCCCAGCACCCACATTGGAGCTCACAACCATCCATGTGTAACCAGACCTTGGCGAGGCAACATCTCCTTGAGGACCACCCAGACATTGGCCAGTAAGCATCTGCTGAGGGACCGGTGCAGTCCTCTTCAGCCCCTGCCCCCTGCACTGAATACCATCAGTGACTTAAGACAAGGATACCCATCCTCAAAGCGGGTGAGCTAAAGTCAGAGCTTGCAAGCAGGTTGGGACACTGGCTTTTTCTTTTCTTTTCTTTTCTTATTTATTTATTTATTTATTTATTTATTTATTTATTTATTTATTTATTATGTATACAGTGTTCTGTCTGTGTGTACGCCCGCCTGCAGGCCAGAAGAGGGCACCAGACCCCATTACGGATGGTTGTGAGCCACCATGTGGTTGCTGGGAATTGAACTCAGGACCTCTGGAAGAGCAGGAAATGCTCTTAACCACTGAGCCATCTCTCCAGCCCCGACACTGGCTTTTTCTAAAGCCCCCCAAAAGATTCTCTCAAGCCGGGCGGTGGTGGCGCACGCCTTTAATCCCAGCACTTGGGAGGCAGAGGCAGGCAGATCTTTGTGAGTTCGAGGCCAGCCTGGTCTAGAAGAGCTAGTTCCAGGACAGGAACCAAAAAGCTACGGAGAAACCTTGTCTCGAAAATAAAAATAGGGGCTGGAGAGGTGGCTTGAGAGGTTAAGACCATTGCCTGCTCTTCCAAAGGTCCTGAGTTCAATTCCCAGCAACCACATGGTGGCTCACAACCATCTGTAATGAGGTATGGTGCCCTCTTCTGGCCTGCAGGCGTATACACAGACAGAATATTGAATACATAAAAAATAAATAAATAAATAAATAAATAAATAAATAAATAAATATGAAGTAGAAAAAAAATAAAAAATAAATTAAAAAAAAAAGATTCTCTCACGTGTTTGGGATTGAGAACCACTGACTCTACGTGCTTCCCTTCCCAGGGTGCAGAAGCGACCTCCTACTCTGGAATGAGTCCCGACTGTCTCCTGACCTGTGTCACACCAAGTGCTTCCACTGTTGGCTACCCATATACGGAGGCTGAAGATGTGTTCAGCATGTATGAATGTCTCAGTGTTTCATTCTGAGACAGGGGCTCACTTTGTAGCCCAGCCTGGCCTCATACTCAAGGCAATGCTCCTGCCTCAGTCACTCAAGCACTGGGATTACAGGCATTGGTCACCACACCTTTTATGCATAGTGTCTCAACAATCTAAAATCGGTCTGGCCGAGCAGCTACCGTTATGTCTTGTTCTGTTTATTTGAAACAGACTTAAGGTTAAGTAATTTGGTCAACTTTACACAGCTGTTCAGACAGAGAAGTCAGCATCTGATTCCAAAACTCCAGGCTTTGTGCTCATGCCGTATTGTCTTCAGTGGGCATAGGAGCTATGACTCAGCCTTAGAATTATCAGTACTTTCCCCTAATATTTCACGAACACACAATCCTTGTCAGACGTGCACTCCTAATATTTCACGAACACACAATCCTTGTCAGACGTGCACTCCCCCAGGGACCCACGGTGTCACGGTAGCTGCTTGTGTTCTGAAGGCTTTGCTCCCTTGTTACTGTAATCTCATTTTGGAGAACAGCAAACCAGAGGATAATTCCAGGCTAAATCGCATTTGTGTTTTTAATCAAGTAGCCGATGTAATTGATTATGTAATAATTCCATTCTCTGCTTAGTTTAATCCTCGGGAAAATAGTAGCTCCCCCTATTAAACTCTTTCTGACCTTGACTTTGAAGACGCGTTGCAATGCCCACAGCTGACAAGACTCGCATCCAAGACATGGAAATTAGGCACATAAAGTATCAAATGAGCAGACCCCCTTTAACTGCGGAGGTGACTTCATCCCCAGAGGGCTTCTGGGGAGACTTTCTCTATCTTAATTTCAGACTGAGACACTTGTCAGTAACAGCCAAAGTGTTTCAATTCTGTAACTACTGCTGGAAAACCGAAGAGCTTGGCTGAGTTAGCTAATCGTGGCACTACCCAGTACTCTGAGTCACACACGGTTTATGAGGTTAAATACCTGTGATGGCTCTCCTTGCTTGTCAACTGATGACATCTGGAAGCAACGAACCCAAGTGGCTGGACACACCTGTGGAGGATTTTGGTTTTTTTTTTTTAAATTAAATCATTTGAAGTGGGAAAACTCACTTCTAATCCGGATCTTTGAGGAGGGAAGATCCACCTTTAATCTGGGCCACACCTTCTACTGGCAGCCTAAAGGACGTGGAAGAAAGAAGCCAGCTCTCTTGTTGCCTGCCTGTTCTTGCTTTCACTAGCACACGAATTTCTTCACTGGCATTAGAGCGTACTTCTTTGGGATTCAAGTATATATTGAAGACCAGCAAAGACATCCAGCCCTTGTAGACTGAACAACTTCTGGATTCTTGGGACCTTCTACTGGTAGACGGCCATTGTTAGATAAGCTGGGCCAAAGCCTGCATGTCATTCTAATAAATATGATTCATTAGAACACACACACATATATATACACACACTTGAATGTGTGTATATGTATGTGTATGCATGCACTGCAGGTACTCCAACCCCTAAAAACACATAACTAAAAAAATAAGTAGGGTTCAACAGTGCTCCTACAGAGGACCCAGGTTCAATGAATACATATATTCATTCTTTAAATTCTGCCCCCTAGAAAACCCTGAATAACACAGTATCTTTCTGCAAACCGAAGAATTATAGCCTTCAGTAGTCAAGGCTGATGATCAGCAGTGCAGAGGACATGGTCATCCACAGGACAGGTCAATCCAAGTCTGAGACAGTCTGCTGTTTTCAGGCAGTTCTGGATGGACAGCAACAAGGAGCATGACAACTCTGTGCTTTGGTCTTCGTAGGAGGCTCATAAATATTTAGTGAGAAAATGAGGGGGGTGGGGAAAGTGTGACACATGTCCAAAATGGAGGCGGAGCTTTTATACATTTACAGAAATCTTACAATGTCCACACAGACAGGCTGGGCTATAAAGAGCCCATAAGTAATGTGGCCAGTTTTTTGGGGGGGGATGGGGTGGGGGTGGGAAGTTTTGTTTTTTTAAGATTTTACTTATTTGCATTGGTGTTTTTCCTGCATGTATGTATGTCTTTGAGAAGGTGCCAGATCCCTTGGAACTGGAGAAAGCTATAAGCTGCCACATAGGAGCTGGGAATTGAACCTGGGTCCTCTGGAAGAGAAGCCAGTGCTTTTACCCTCTGAACCATGTCTCCGGCTCCCATGAATCTATAGGAAACTGGCCAGTTTTCAAACCAGTTTAACCGCAAACTCTTTTCAACTGTAGTGTTTATCAAGAGCATCGGAAAGCTAGAGTGTGCTCATTAGGTTTTGTCAACTCGACACAAACCAGAATCGGTAGTCTTCGCGACACCCTGCAAGGGAGGACACCAAACCGTCCTCCTATGGAGCATACCAGCCCATTTCATCTCTACTGCACCTCAAGTCCCAACAGGACAGCTTTGCTCTTGTGACATGGGGGAGGGGGTCAGAGGCTAACGTGCAGTACAAGCTCGGTGGGTCAAGCTAATGACAAGCCGTCATGAACTCCAGGCTGCTGGAAATGCCAGGCAAGGTCAGTTTCTTAGAAGCAAATACTTGTAACCAAACTTGAGCCACAGACAAGGTTCTCTCCCTGTGTTGTCTTTCCCATCACCCCATTGGGAAACTGGAGAAATAGGAACTGTCCCTGGCACTCCCGTCCCTGTCCTTCAGCCCAGTCTCATCTCTGGAGTCTCATCACAGCCGCTCCATGCCATCTCCTGACTGCAGCCCAAGAGCGGCTTTCCACCCATCCACTTTGGCACAGGTCATAAACCATCTCACCCTGCCTAATGTCAAGTTAAACGAATGTAATATGCAATTAGCTCTGATAGTTTAGCATGGAGAATAGAAAGTCTGTCACACATACAAATCAACACCACAATGTTCATACTGCATTTGAAACGGGCCTTGCTTTTTGGCGGGTATAGTGGTTTGAAAGAGAATGGTCCCCATACACTCCTATGTTTGACTACTTGGTCCCCAGTTGGTAAAACTGTTTGGGAAGGGTTAGAGAGTACATCACTGGTTGGTAGGCTTTGAGTTTCCTCAAGTTCAGTGTGCTGTCTCCGCCACCATGCCTTTACTCCACCCTCCAGGACACCAACCCTCTAGAAACCAATTTCTAAGCTCAATTCAGTATTTTCTTTCTGAAGTTGCCTTGGTCATGGTGTTTTCACAGTAATAGAATAGGAACTAACACAACAAGAGTAGTGCAAGTTTTTAGAAACATAGTAAGATGGTTTTATTTTTCTTCAACACTGTTTACAAGTGACCCAATATGCTTTCAGGACTTTACGGGGAGTATTACAAATAACACTCTCACATAGCAGGGCATGCTTCTGATCCTTCATTTTGGAGAGAGGGTCTCATGTGGCTCAGAATGGCCTCAAATTACAAATTACTTGTGTAGCTGATGATGGCTTTGAACCCACGACCCTCTGGCATCCACTTCCAGAGTGCTGGGATTGCAGGTGTTTTAAAAGGAAGTCTTTCATCACAGAGGCTGTAATGTTTCTTCAACCCTCCAAACCTAAACAACCTTTGAGTAGTGTTTTGTGGATGTGGAGTGGATGTGCCCAATGCCACTGATTTGATTTTGAGACCAGCCTGCCTCAAACAGAAAATCTCGTTGGAATTTCGGCCCTGGTGTATTCAGCTCACCCTCCTCTCTTCTTAGGAAGAGGAAGAAGCAGAGGCAATTTTCCAATGGTAAACTTCAGCAACCTACCCTCATCTAGTGTGAAGAGCAAAGAACAGAATAAGGAAATGTGGTCACGGGAACAGAAAGTATGGGGCCAATTACCTACAACCTTCAGTGTGCTTCTAGTGGGCTGCCACATCTGGGAAGGCACGTGAGACTCTAGCACAGATTGTAGCTGGCTCTAAGAATCCCACTTAAAAAGCTTCTAATGGAAGGAGGCAGAGGAGGGTGGATCTCTGTGAGTTCGAGGCCAGCCTGGTTACAGAGTGAGTTCCAGGACAGCCAGGCTACACAGAGAAACCCTGTCTCAAAAGTTCCAATGGTGTTGGCTTGACATTTCATTTCCCACTGTCGGCTCCTCCCACTGCAGAAACGGCAGTGCCAGAAATGCAGGCCCATGCTCTCCCCGCTTCCCAGTGTGGTCCCAGTTCAACTCCGGCACAACCCACTGGCAACTCTGAGGTGTTATGTATGTTCCACTCTGTAAGCTTCCCCTGTCCAGGCTGAGAAAGTAGTGGATAACTCTCACTTCGGGTCAACGCTGGACTGGTAGTGGCTCACAGACACGAGATGCAGAGCCCCACATATGCTCAAGTCAGGAAGCCCAGCATCTGCTTAGCTCCACTGGGGGTGGGGTTCTTTACCTCTGTGAAGGAAAATCTCTCAGAACTTATTTCTGAAACCAGAACATTCTACAATTACTCAGATTTAGGAATGGCTCGTCTGGTCAGAGAGGATTCTTTTCTTAACATTAAGACAATTCTTTTGTTGTTTTTTGAGACAAGGTTTCTCCGTGTAGCCCTGGCTGTCCTGGAACTCACTCTATAGAAGAGGCTGGCCTCTGACTCACAAGAGATCCGCCTGCCTCTGCCTCCGCCTCCCGAGTGCGAGGATTAAAACCGTGCAAGGCCACCGGCTGGCTCCTCAGTGAGTGCTTTAATGACAAGACTGTGTATGCCTCCAACTCCTCAAGGATGACTTACAAGTATTAGTTACTGGTTAAAAGCCAACAAACAGAAAACCGCTTTTGCTGTTCGGAACTCAACCAAACAGTCTAACGGGGACAACTTCCTGACCCGTTCTGAGGACAGCATCACTCTAGAGTGGTCAGACACAAGGGAAGTGCAGTGTCGGACAAGAGCCAGAACGCATGAGCAGATGTTACAGAAGCTCAGTCTGTGCTGCCAGGAGAGACAGACAGACACTGACCTCTGCAACGTCCCTCTTACAGCCTGATTCTGAGTAAAAACTAGGGATTTCTCTTAAAAGGCACATCTTTGCACAAGGGCAGGTCTGGACCCAGAGTTCCCTGAGATTCATGGGGAAGGCTTGGTGGGGCTGTTCAGAGACAGGGCCAACAGTGGCGAGTGAGGGCCGGATATGGCTTTCAGGTGCGGCCCCAGCTCTGTGGGCCAGGTAGTCCGTCTGTCACAGCTCCAACTCATGGAGCCAACTGACCGTGAACTGAGCCCCCGGAACCACAAGTCTTAGTACGTCGTCACGGTGCTGGAAAACACAGCAGACGGCTGTTCAGAACTGAGAGCCACAAATCACTGTTCATACACATGTGGGCTTCTAGGAACTTTGAGTAACAAAAGCTCTAAATCACACAAAAGGACTAACACAAGTCCTAAAGTGTATGCTTCTAATTCCAAATACATTTTGGGCAAAAAGAAAAAAATATATACGTAAAAGCCAACAATCACAAATAAGCCAATTTTAATAGATATTATTTTGTATTTATATAGCGCCTTCTTCAAGAACCTTAAATGCTTTACAGACATTATTTCTAATTAATCCCCACAACAACCCTGTGAGGTAGGTATTACTCCCATTGACAGGAGGGAGACTGAAGCACAGAGAGGTTAGTGACTTGCCCACGGTCACACAGTTAAGTTCACTGGAGAGCCAGGACTCCAGCACCTTGCCTCCCAGCTCCCAGCCACATCCCTCACGAAGAAAATTTTAAATGAAAAGAATCTTTACAGAAAGTATCAGGCGTATATGAAAGTGAGGTCTTCCTACGGCCATCAAGGAAAGAAAAACCCTACACTGATGGCTGAGGCCGTGAGGCCACTACAGCACATTTCCTTGCCCCCTTCCTAAGCCGCGTGGCTCCTGTCGTAAGTGACCTTCTAAAGGTAAAATTCCTATGGCAGAAGTCACATGACTCAGAAGTGGGGCTTAACTTAGAATATTTACTTTTAGTTATGATAATTCATAGAAACTTTTGTTCTAATATACAAAATTTGGGACAGCTGCCCCAGCAAACATGTACATAATTACACAGCAACTAGGCTTGTTCGCAACTGGCACCTGGCCTCATCAGAATCACAGGCAAAGAACAATCACCTGGAAACACGTGCTGGCCGGGTCACCTTTTCCACCTACTACACCTGATATTCCCAGTCCCCAACCCAAACCCTGGATTTTTTTTATAAGTTTATTGAGTTTCTGATAAAATCAAAATGTTTTACTTAGCTCCATCTCACTATGAAAAGGAGCAGAGGCAACAGTCAGCAGTCCTTCCCCTGAACTGTCCAGAGCGGACCCGAGCGGGGAGTGGCTGACTGCCAGCTCAGCACCCTTGCTAGGACTTGCTGCCATGCGGAACTAGGCTTTCTTCTGCGTACGTTTTAAATTCAAGAAAACTGTGTACAACCAACAGCACAGTACTTCAGTGCTGCAAGGGGCAGCCTCGAGGACCCAGCCATACTTTATGCCTTTTCTTTGAACACAAAGCTGCAAAAAACGCAGTTCTGCATTCCCACACAATTTGTTTGAAGCCCTCGATGTGCACCTGCTCTCACAGCTCTGACTCCCCCACGCTCCTGGCTGTGCTCTCTGTGCGGTGCTGGCAAAGATCACAAACCCCAGCCAGGTAAGGCTTCAGAAACTATAAAATGAGTTTGTCAAAAGATCATCTTTTTCTTCCAACACATCTGTCTATGAAGCCCAATTAGCTAAGTGACCCTGTTATACATCGGCGTATGGGATGACTAGATGAGGTCATTTCCTGAGCTAAAAGGTACAGAAAATAAATGTTAATAGCAGCACAAAAACATTTCTTTTTGCTGTTTGCTTCTCAGTCAACAGTTTTAGTAAAATAACTTTAGAAAATTAGGGGCTTATCAACGGGCCACCACCACGGCATGCAGAGTGCAGTGTGATGGACCACTCAGTGCTGGGCTGCTGGGACTTGGACCATAATCTTCCACTGCTTTCTGCAAGTTACACTGAGCCCTGCCATACCACTTGATGCTCAGCCGTCCACGGAGACTCCCTGCACTGTGTCACAAGCTCCTGAACACCATTCTAATGGCTGCTGCAGGTCAGGAGGGGGAGGGGCTTCTCCTCTAGATTACTGTAATCTTCCAAAGGGCTCTAAGCTGCTCCCTGGCTACTGAGGTTCTAATGGGCCCAGCAGTCCTTCCCAAGGCTAAAGAGACTAACAACTGCTAGCAGTTTTGGGGTTCTGACCGACAGTGTGCTGACATCACACTGGGGTTTCCTTTATCATTCTAGCAACAGGGTTTCTACTTCACTGAAAAAAAAAAAACCTTAAAAAAGCAAGTGACAACTATGACAAAGAGAAACTATTCAGCCAGGGAGAGCCCTCCTGACAGTATCTACCCACCACTGCGATCATGTCATGATTATCTTAGTGATTACTAGATTCTTCAGTTCACCTTACAGAGACAGACAACAGAACTACCTCCTGACACACTGGGAAAATGTGCTAGGATTTGCTGACAGAATCACCGGCACTTCATATAATGCTCGGACTCCACCAGTTTAATAAAATAAATAAGGAAAATGATCATTACAAAGCCAGTCTTTCCCCTGGGGGAACCAAGAAGCCACTTCTGACCCACTGTCCCCTCTGTGTACACACACTGTACATTATCACACGCTTCTCCAGAGAAGCAGAGTATCCTTGACTTCCTGACACTGGGCTCCATGTTGCTAGTTCTGGGTGTCAGGAAGGCAACTGCGAGTGTTGGGCCCAAAGGTACTTTCCAAAAGGTACGTCTGAAAAGACCACTCAGCTGCTCCCATCCACAGTGTAAGCATCCCGTGCGCACACAGTGAGGCGCGCTCCAGCAACCGAGCACATTCTAATTCTTCCACTGCCCTCCCGAGGAACTCAAATCATCATTGGTGCGGTTACAGAGAAAATGTGTGTCGGCAGCTGGCAGCTGCTTTACAAGAGGAGCTGGTATCTCTGATTTCACTTGCTTGTGTGGAACTGCACAGACAGCATGATTCCTGAGCAAAAAATTCAACTACTGTGATCGGAAGGGCATGTTAATCCACAGTCTTTGCTTTATTGTATGCAAAGTGTGCTACTGCCCTGAGCGTCCTGCATCTCTCTCTTCTTGAACATCAGCTTGATCCTTTCCGAAACCACCAGAGAAGCATGCAGCCGCTTCTCTTCACCTTGGCTCCCTTCAGTCTCGAGACTGATAGAAAAGGATGTACCCAGACTCCGAGTTCTTGGAGATATCAGACGTCAACCCGTAGAATTCTTCAATAGCTTGTGCATCTATTTTCTGTGAGGCAGAACAAAAACATTAGCACATTCAGCTATGACGACCATGCTTTAAACTACAACAGTATCCAAGGTCGCTAAGGACGGGGAAACACTGTTCAGCCACATGCTGAGAAGTGTTACAGTCGTGCTGGAAACACCTTTCGCAATAGCTCCAACTCCAACGCTGAATACAACAGCTACCCTTGAGCCAGCACCTCGCCTTCCCAGTGTCAGTTGAAACACATGAAGCACATTAATTGTCAACTGTTTTGGATGTGTACAAATGGCACGCTCCAGCAGTCTAGCCTAACACAGAGTCAAGAGCAATGAGAGTGTCTGTTAATAAAGGACCAGGACAAGGATGATCTAAGCACTTCTGCTCATAACACTCCATAACCTACAAAAGGCCATGTCTCGGCTGCTATACCCACCAGCAGAAAATCACAAAGCAGTGAACAGGCGCCACGTGGCGCAGTGGGCACTGTGCACTGTGGGGATGAATCTCACACTAGAGTAAGGACAAGGACCAGGCCTAGAGTCACTGTGAAGCAGAACAAAAATTAATCATCACAGCAAAAGTCTAACAAGTGCCAAAGGATGGAAAACAGAAAGATGGAGCGCTGTTGAGCCTGCCGGGGTGCTGAAAACCCACCACACTGCACCCGGCTGATGTGCAAGCACACATCTGAGTGTGTACACCTTCACAAAGAAAAGCTTATAATGGATGTGGTGGGTTGAATGAGAAGGGCCCTCATGAACTCGCACGCGTTTGAATGCTTGGTCTCTGGTTGAACAGTCTGGGAAGGATTAGGAGGTGTGTCCTTGTTGGAGGAGGTGTGTCACTGGGGGGTGGGCTTTGCAATTTTATTTATCTGTTTGTTTTGTTTTGTAAAACAGGATTTCTCTGTAGCTTTGGAACCTGTCCTGGAACTAGCTCTTGTAGACCAGGCTGGCCTCGAACTCAAGAGATCGGCCTGCCTCTGCCTCCTGAGGCATGTGGCACCACCGCCCGACAGGGCTTTGCCATTTTAAAAGACTCTCCTCATTCCCATTGTACTCTCTCTGCATGCAGATCAAAATGTGAACTCTTACTGCCTCTATCATGGACTCTAACCATCTGAAACCATGAGCTCAATTAAACTCTTTCTTTTGCCAAGTGGTGGCAGCACACACCCTTAATCCCAGCACTCCAAAGAGGCAGAGGCAAGCAGCACACTGTGAGATCAAGGCCAGCCTGGTCTACAGAGTGAGCTCCAGGACAGTCAAGGCTACAAATAAAAACCCTGTCTCAAGAAACCAATACCCAAACCAAACCTCTTTCTTCTATAAAATGCCTTGGTCTTGGTGTTTTATCATAGTAACAAAATCTAACTAATACAAGTGTTAACTTCTGCACTCAATATCTTTTAGAAAAAGAAACATTTTTACAAAACTACACAACAGGACTGTTAAATCTTCCTTTGTTATTCTGGGCTGTATAAGGCTGGCTGGTAATCTAAAGCCCTGAACAACTGACTAATACCTACCATCCGTCACATGAGCGAGCAGCTGTGAAGGGAAAATGTACAACTCCAAAGAAGCAAAGAAGCTACTTACTTCTACAATGTCGTCATCAAACAACAACCAAAAATCATGACTCTTAACTATTGCAATATAATGGCCTCGATTGGGACCACTAAAACAAAAGAAAAAAGAAGAAAAGTTAACTTTTTAAAAATGTTATATTCATATTACCTTCTTGTCCTAAATTTCAAAGTTAAAAAAAATGTGTGTGCACGTGTGTGTTGGTGCACATGAGTACAGATGCCCTCAATAGGCCTGAAGAGTGCTTCAGTCCCTAGAGCTGGTTAGAGGCCCTTGTGAGCTTCCAGAGATGGGTGCTGGGGATTAACTCCCGTACTCTGGAGGAATGCTATGCACATTTAAAGATCTGGGCATGTAGCTCAGGGTACAACATATACTCGGCATGTGTAAGGCTCTGGGTCCAGTCCCCAAATCACAACACTGTCCCCTGCCCCGCAAGAAAGGATCCAAGCATGTATCCACGCAGAGTGCAGGAAAAGAGGACGAGAGTGGGACTGGGTGTGATCTGGCTGGTTGGAAATGATAAATGTGCACGGAGGTAAAATCAGAACTTCTGAAGGCAATTCCCAAAGCCACCGACACAAAACACAACTAAGCACATGCAGGGACAGTTTATCTTGAAAATCTCCTCAGGCATCATTTCAAGACCCAAACCAAACAGGTAAAGGAAGCCAATAGACTGTCAAGCTCTAGAGGCTGTGACATAGGGCCCTTAGACTAATAGGTAAACAAGAATAAAAAAGAGCCGGACAGTGGTGGCGCACGCCTTTAATCCCAACACTTGGGAGGCAGAGACAGGTGGATCTTTGTGAGTTTGAGGCCAGCCTGGTCTACAAGAGCTTCCAGGACAGGCTCCAAAGCTACAGAGAAACCCTGTCTCAAAAAACCAAAAAAAGAAGAAAAAAATAAAATAAAAATGAAGGCATAAATTTAAAACACATAAAGGTTCTAAAGAAGAGTGATAAAATACCTATGTCAGAAACTGATTTTAAAGCAAACTGATCTTAAAAAAGATGAAGGATGCTAGCATCCAGCCAGGTGTGGTAGCAGAGAGTATAATTCCAGAGTCGGGAGACTGAGGCAGGAGGACGGAAATTTCAGGCCATCCTAGGCTGTGCAGCAAAGACTCTGTCTAGAAGAGTCAGGCAGGGCGTGGTAAAGAGCACTGGCGGGTCTTGCAGAGGACCAGGGTTCAGTTCCCAGCACCCAGATATAACTCTACGTCTAGTGGATCCGACGTCTTCAGGCCTCCAAGGGCACCAGGCACACACACGGTGCACAAATGGACATGCAGGGAAAACACTGACATAAAATTAATATAAAAAAAGTCTCAAGTGTCATCCTCAGCCCTGCCCAGTCACTGTCAACACTCTGAGCATGCTCTGTTCAACTAGGACTGTGCCCTAGTCACGATTACCTTCCGCAGTGAACCACGACAGCAACAAGGTCGTACATTCTGTCAGGGTTGGTTGCATCTCCTGAAGTGTTAAATAGACGAAGTTCTAAAGGAAAAACTACCCGGTAAGAAAGCTTTGTGTATCGATGAAGCTGGTCCATATACTTAAATCTTTTCAGGTGTAGAGCCAGAATCATGGGTAGTTTCTTAACTTTCATCCTAAAAAATAAATATGAAGACAGGATTTCAGAAAACACTCACTGTGAATTAAAAGAATTAAGTTGGTGCAAAAGGAATTACAGTTTTGGCCCTGTTGAAATATGACGTTGATACTGAAATAAATACATTTTTAATAAATATGCTTCTGCACACAACATTTCAAGCACACTTCTCACATCATGCTTTTTTGCTAGTGGATTGCTTTACTTTACACTTATTTTCTACTACAGAACTGCTGTTAAACAAAGGCAAACGTGAGGTTTTCTTATTTGGGTACAAACCAGGTCATAAGGCAGCAGAGACCACTGACAACATGAGCAGCTCATCTGGCCCAGGAACTGCTAAGGAATGCACAGTGCAATGCTGGGTGAAGAGGCTTCACAGGGGGTGGAGGGCCTTGAAGGTGACCAGCTGAGAGTGCCTGATCCTTTATAGCTGCAGGGCAGGCACTGTCCTCTCTCCTTCTATGCAACAATGCCCACTTCTTGTTCTGACTGTGGCCTGAGGGACAAGTGGAGTGTGGCCACTGGCAACTTCAGAGCACAGCCCAAGGTCAACTGTCCAAGGTCTGTCACTGATGGTCTGTGGCACCGTGAGCCACTGCAACTTTCAGGATCCAGCAAAACCACTGTGACTGAGGCAATGCTCCGCAAAGGGCACTGCTGCAGCTGGCAATCAACAGACAGGGCTCAGTTCTCTTCCACCACAAAGCAGAACAACACACCATACTTTTCCAGTCATCTTGACAACACTGTGCAGGGAAGACACTTCCACAAGGAGCAGGGTACAGAAATGGATGTCAAACAAAGATTTTTACACTACAGGAATAAACAAACCTATTTGTCATTGGCAAAAATGTGTTGTTTTGAGTCCTACTCTGAGTAGCAAATATGTGTCTGGGCCTACTTATATTATAATGGTCTACAGTGCTATGCCCATTTAGCAGAGTGGTAAGGGTAGGATTTTCCTAGGCCATGGCCTAGACTGAGGTTCTTGGGCTCACTGACAGTGTCAGATATAGCGTCCAACAAGCAGTAAACCTTAAATCTAATCAAATCTCTTACCATTAATCCCACTGGTACCTTCCCCTGAGAACTGTAATTACACCGGCAAAGAGAAGACTCTTCATGGGGGCTGCCTGCATGCTGAGCAAGGGGATTGGGGACTTAGTTTTCCTATATTGTCAGACACACCCCACAGAGTCACCCCAACAAACTCAGGGCTACACCAAGTTAGATGGTGAAATTTCTTTGGTATGTCTTCAGGACCTGAGTTGGATACGAATGTTATCTCCCCCATGGAAACTCCCACAACAGTATTAAAGACTAATTCAGGGTGTTTGCACTGTATAAAAATCACCAGGTTTAACAATGACATACTCTAGAAGGGGATAAAATAATCTGGGATTAAGGAGTTTGGCTTTTAATTGTGAAACATTATAATATTTTTTTTCTTCTTCAATGCTATTTCTCCCAAGGTTACCTCAATCCTTGTTCAGTAATCAATTCTTATAAAAGCAAAGTTCACACTTATTCTCTTCAATCATTACATGTTGGCTTTGACCCCCTAGTACTGCTCCATGCCCCAATCTTGGCTTATTTTTCTTCTTTTTATGAGCAATCAGTTGGACTATTATATAGGGTCAAAAAAAGAAAGCAGTTTGTGTAAGCACAGGAGGAGGGAAGGCACTGCAGACCGAGGGCATCAGCATGAGGACGGAAGGGTCAGGCTGGGAAAGAGACTGGTTACTTACAGGGCTGCCAATCAAAAAAAAAAAAAAAAAATGACCGAGCCAATCTTCACTATCAGGGAGAATTACAAATGTTAACAAAGAGACACAGCAACGAAGCCCATGCTGCCAGCTGCAATGGCAGCCACTAGCAAATTCAGTTTTCAGTGTGTTCAGGTGCAGGTGCAGACTTCTGCATGTCCACACATCCTCTGCTCAGTTCAGGAAGGGCTCAGGAATAGTGACATCTGAACAGCAAGGCACACATCCACAGAGCCCCTGAACAGGAACACAGCCCTTCACAGAAATGCCTAGTTTCCAGGTAAGTGCAAGAAGTTCAGTCGAACTCAGAATGTAACGAAGCAATGGGCACAGGAGCCACCAAGGAACCGCTTGTCACGGCTGAGCTACAAATAACAGGAACAAGAAAGCAGAACAATGGTAGACTATAACCCACTCAAACAGGGAGGTCTGAGTGCACCTGGAGCTTTTCAAATGGCAGGTTAATGAAGAATGAAGTATTTGCAATCTTACATAGCTCTACACTAAGTACTTAAAAATTACAACAGGAAAATGTAGCTTCCATGCAGAATTCTAGGAACCATCTTAACGGAGAGTTCGGGGGTAGGGGCAACGGAAGTGTTGTGTGCAGAGCCCCAGCATGGCCAGCCCACCCTCAGGAAGCCTGGCTCTAGGAGCAAGCAGTACAGTGAGCAGCACGTGGGAATTTAGGTCTAAGGAACACCTCCAATCCCACACGTCAGTTACCCCTACGCCCAACTGCTGGCCCAGGATCATTTATTCTGAACACCTGCTTCCCTTCTGAGAGCCTGGAATCTGGAGCAGGCAGCAGAGAACGCCTATGCGACAGCACACAATAGGAATCCTGGGCATGGAGCCCGCCAAGAGCTTCCCATGATGTCATCAGACAGGGGAAATTCAGTGTCCTGTGTCACCGGAACAGGGCCTCTTGGAAGCCTGCCTAGCTTTGCCCTTTGCTCTATATCTTTTCCATGATAATCTTAGCTGTGAGCGTGACTATATACCAAGTACCAAGCCCTAGGAAATCACCGAGCACAGGAACACTCAAACACCTAGGACACACTACAGTTGTGTAACCCTTAACAAGACACATAACTGCAGGACTCCTTTCCAAGACATCTAAGCCAAAAACCTGGAGACATGAATCATAGAAGTAATATACGGTTACAGACTGAGCATCGCTCAGCTAGTAATTCTCACTGAGCCTTAATTGCTAACACTAATACGACGAATACGGGACCAGAGAGACGACTCAGCAGATAAAAATGCTTGCTATGCAAGCATGAGAACCTGGGTTTGGATTCCCAGTACCCACATGTTTAAAAAACATGTTAACAAAACCCAAAGCCAGGTATGGTGGTGCACACCTTTAATCCCAGCACTCAGGAGGCAGAGACAGGCGGATCTCTGAGTTTCAGACAAGCATGATCTACACAGGGAGTTTAACGCAGCCAAGACTACACAGTGAGACCCTGCAACACACATGGGGTGGGGGTGGGGTGTGAACACAGAGATGTGAGTATCACCTGGGCTTGCTAGCTGGATGGCTAGTCACAAAACAGTAAACTCAACTGAACTCAGGTTCAGTAACAGACCCAGCCAGAGGGAAAATAAGGCAGAGAGCTGTTGAAGGAATTTATTTAGCCTATAGACTATTACAGCATGGTCTGAGGTACAAAGCAACACATATACAGAAGGACATCCCACATGGGAACATTGGAGCAGAAAATCCAATGTCCAGTGTCCTCCTCTGCCTCTGCATACACACGCATCCATACATGCTAAGAGCACACAAACACAACTAAGAATGAGACATGTCAAATGCCATTTGAAAAGTGTCAATGGACACTTCCTCAGATCATTTCAGAGAGAAAAGGCTACCCCCAACATCTATGGCCAAAGAATCACTAAAATAATTTCAAAAGAGGCTGGCAAATAGTTCAGTGGGTAAAAGTGCTTGCTATGCAAGCCTGAAACCTAAGTTCAATCCCTAGATGGTGGACAATCCCTGAACACACTCTTCTGATGTCCATGCTTGGTGCCATTGCACACACATGGACACACATGCACACGCACCCTAATAACAATACGATCTAACGCTTTGGTTTCTGTTTTAACTCAGAAGACACGACATTACCGTTTGTGTGCTTCCTGCTTGCTCCGGCACTCTTCACAGTAGTATTTATATTCACTGCACAGAGTCTCTGTGTTACTAAAACCTCTGCGAAAAGTGCAAAATGAACTTACATTAGGGATGCTTGAAAAAATTCACTTCATAGTAAATAGTAAGTTGCCAAAGAAATAATTTTACACAAACCTTAAGCAGTGAGTAATTGATGTGTTTTGTTCCACGTCAACAGAAAGGTCTAAAAAATCTTCATCTTTGCTGCTTATCTGTAAATATATGAGTTATTTCAATTGCCAAGAACCAGGGTTTTCAGCTGCCAGATTAAACTTATCTACCAACAGACTAAGCAATTCCTCCTCCTTACACTCAACAGACAACACTTGAAGAGGAGTACTTAAAAGGCACTGAACCAATGACCACCCGTTACATCTCCTGTATGGAAAGACATCAAAGGCCCCCGAGGAGCTCACTGGCTGAGGCCAGGAAGAAGAGAATTTCACAGCTTCCCAGAGCGGTGATGTGGGTATACTGTATCACACATTCTGAGAAGCACAGGCTGTCTCCCAGTAAGGCAGAATTTCACTTCTGAACATGCCCAGCTGCATTATATAGATGCTCCAGTCAGGAGATCCATCCAGAGGGGACTCACTGGGACATGTGATAATGAACACGGAACACAATGTCCCTGATGCACAATGACAACCAACATGCAATGAAACTCAGGAAACATCCACATTTAAGGAGAAAAACGGAAAAAGACAAGGCAAGGAATACGACCAAGAGTAACCTTCAGAGAACAGAGGTAAAGCTCCTGTGTCTGCTGGCTCCCCTCCAACACCCGCCACTGGATCCGCTGCATATGTACTCATGATAGGACCCATGGAAGCCATCCTTGCCTCCACTATAACACTGTCTGGATATTACTGGGCAGGCTTTGTTCCTGCTAGGCATCTTGAGGGTCAGACTTCCAGCTTCGTCTACCACCCTCTACTCACCTTCTCTCTGGCAGAGCAGGTTCTTAATGTGTGTGATACCAAAAGAAACAATGGATATTTACGCACTCTGGAAGGAACCCAGATTTCACCCCACTAGATTATTTTAAGGCAGGAACATGATTACTTGCTGTGAATATGCATACTGATGGTTTAGGCTTAAGGAAATTCTCTGCAATACATACTTCAGGCCACAGAAGAACTTATTGACAGGAAAAGAGTTACATGAATAACAGTCAAACACTGAACAGGATGGCTGTTACCACTTTCTCCTTAAACTGTTTTTTCTCTATCCTCCCCCTTCTGATAGAAACCTGGCTTCAAAGGCCCGGCAGAGCACTACACAAGTCTCCCAGGATGAATCTCACCTGCTACTACATTTCTCAACAAGTAACTATTTTGTTTCATTGAAGACTGAAATGTGTGTGTATATACATATATGTTGATGTCTAACAGATCAAAGTCTATTATAATAAATATAAAAAATCTGTTCAATTCCCTGACCATATCGACTATCCCAATGGAAATGCTGCTGTAATACCTAGAATCAAACACTGTCCTACACGGAACTGCTGCTTCAGGCAATGAAGAGGCTCTCACCACGGCGGCCTTTCTCTAGGCGCAAAGCATCTGAACAGACTGCTGTCCCAGCACCTCTTCCGTGACCCAGGAAGATCCACCACTAAGAGTTACTCATGAAAAGAATTTATTTATTTCCTAATGTAGATCTATTTGATTCTTGGCAGCCAACTGAAGCTTCATCTTTACCAAGTGTCCACCCAAAGGTACGCCTCTCCTTGAGGGTACACAGGACTGTTCTATTCCAACAACTCTGTATACGACCGTAGAAAAGGGGAAATAAATTAACTCAGTCACATGCCACACTGCTGTAGTTAACAGCCCACAAGGAAGACAGTGGCCCTGTAAGATTATTAGGGGACTGTAAAGTAAGTCCCCATCACCCAGCGAGCCTGTAGCCATCTCACCGTGTGAGCGATGCATTAACTCAGGCACTGGAGACAATGGCACCAGCAAGCTTCCTGTGCTGCTAGTCACACAGAAGCACGGCACATCACCGCTGAACAGCTGTCAGCTTTCCATGTTCACTCACTCCACTGGACGTTCTGGGTTGTGATTCCCTTTTACATTCCTTTAGTGCTCTTCAGCAAGTATTCCCTAGAGAAGACTGCTGTTATGTGCAGCACCTCGCACTCTCGTGTTGAGCATGTCTTCTGATGCTATTCAGACTCAACACGGAGGGTCCAACAGACCGACTAGACTGTGTAAGGTTTCTGTGAGTATACCCTGGAATGTCCCACGGTGATGAAATTATCTAACCAAGCTTGGCTCAGAGCAAGTTCCTGTGGTTAAGACTCATGACTATGTGTCCATGACCCGTACGTCCCCTATGATGTTACTTTACAGAAAGTTTCAATAACATGATTCTAAAAACAAAATCAAAATATTCGAACTACAGTGAGCACCCTTGCACTATGAAAGCACCCACCACCGGACACAGCAACATAAAGTATAGGTGGATGCCTTTAGATTGACAGGTGCCTGGAACACGCATTTCTCTCCTCAGATTTCCAATTTCAAGTTCATCTCCCACACCCTTGTTCTCAAAGAAAAACTTGAATGTAACAAATCACACCGTTTTCCATTCCAAGCATTCTGATGGACTTACAGTTTCACAAGTAAGACACCTGGTTTCATTAGTTAATGTTCCCTGAAAAATCTCATGGACCCATGTCGGGTCTGGTGTGCTGTTGTTATCCTCAGTGTCCACATCACCGTTCCGTACGCGGCCATTTTGCTTTTCCTGTTTTCTCTCTTCTTGCAGAATATCAGCAATTGTATTGAGTAGGTAATTTAGGAATTCATGGGCATCTTGTTGCATGTAGTTATCAAACAGCTCTGAAAATAAAGTAAGAAATGAGTGCATCTGACATTTTATCAGAACTAGAAGTACACACTAATTATTTATACTTTACAAGAAAATAGGCAACTTCCACATCTAAAACTTATGACTGAATTAGAGGAAAATAAAGATGAAGGCTTTTTAAAAGCAGCACTAACAGATCCATGAGAGTGGAAGACAAGAAGCAGCTGAGCATCATCATCTCTGTTCCCCACAAACACTTCACCAAAGGCAGGCTTGTCCTCAGGAGCATGGCACTCTTACTACCAGGCTGAACCTACACTGACAGCCCAGTTTATTAAAGGGAATTACCAGGCCCTGAGAGTCTAATTCAGTAGAAGAGGGTTGAGGCTTTTCAAAACTCCTGCAGGTAAGTGACTACATGGATGTGGCATGAGGAATTATCCGCCTAGGCCACATGATCACTAAAGTCCACTCTGAGAGATGCTAGAGCTCCATGAATGTCCCATGCAGCCACAAACACTGACAGTGTTAACATCAGGGCTGGGCTTGGCGCCTGCTCCTTGAATCCTCTGAGCACACAAGAGTTCTTTGCAGTCAACAGCCTCAGGCCTTGCTTTGCATATTGCAGGGGGCCTTATTTTACAAGGACTGGAGAAGGTAAAGTCTTCCTGCCAGGAAAAAAAGAGCCGCCCCCCCCCCAATCAAATTAAACACATACCCCCAGGCAATATACAAAGTAGGCCCTACTAATGGAAAAGAACTCTACTTAGGGGACTTTTATTTTTACATCCTCAATGCTCTTTAAGAAAGACCACAATTGGGCAGTGGTGGCACACATCCTTAATCCCAGCACTCCGGAGGCAGAGGCAGGTGGATCTCTGTGAGATCAAGTCCAGCCTGGTCTATAGAGCTAGTTCCAGGACAGGCTCCATAGCTACAGAGAAACCCTGTCTTGAAAAAGCCAAAATAAGAACAAAAAGACCACAAATGTTTCCTTTAAAGCTAACAGGGCTGAGAATATAGTTCAATGGTACAGAACTTGTCATGAGACCCTCGGTTGCTTCCTAGCATCTCAACACACATACATACACATGCTCGCACACACACACATACCCACAAGTACACACACATACAAGCACACACAAAGGAAAAACAATAATACATATTTGGGGAAAATGTAGGGAATGTCTAAGAAACCATCTAAATGATGTTTCTGAAGAGCCACTAATGATCGCAGTCATGCATTAGGATCATTCCCAAAGCCAAGGTCTTACAAAGCACCAGTGGCAAGTGCAGCTGTTAGAGTGAGACTATCTGACAGCACCACGGCACCACCTCCAAATACGTGGTGGTCGAAGGCATCCGCGTTAACTCTGTGCAACGGCCCTCACTTAACTCCAGGGTGCTAAGGCACCCACCTCATGAGGCTATCGTCAAGATTCTGAGAGATGAGAACACAGCACTGGCTATCAGGGTTCCTGTCGATGATAAAGTCAGGGAACACAAGCAAAGGGACAGCAAGGGCAGAGTGCACATCTACATACCAATATCCGAGTGTCCTAGAACAAAAGTAAAACCAGTCCTAAAGTCTCATTTGCAAAGGTAGAAGAAAACAGGCAAGGAGGATGAACAGGTGACGCCGACTGAAAAGTCAGAAACCCAAACAATACTCAACAAGTAATTGGCAGACAAAAATTAAAGCACAGCAATCACAACTTTGCCCATCACATAAAAGCATGACTTAGTTGGTTTGAACAGAAAGAGGCATTCTCTGGCAATGATGCCAGGGCTGTGGAATGAATGGCACAGCGTGTTCTGAAGAGCAGTTTGGGTGATGGTTATAACAGAACGCAGTCCAGCTCTCACAACCATGCGAATCCACACCATACAGTGGAGCAAGGCCAGGCATGGCTGCTCATTTATAACAGCAGAAGTCTAAAAATATGCTAAATGTTTATGAAAAGAATGGGTGGCTTATTTAAATCATGGTATAGCTCTGCTATGGTCATGGGGAAACAGGTCCTCGTCAACAAGCATGGCTACATTTCTGAGACACTCAGTAAGAAAGAAGCTAGACGTGTAATGGATCCCATTTAGGTGCCATCAAACCCAATCTGGGCTTTCTATTTGGACATGATTAAGTGCACACAGAAAGCTCTGCTATGACCCAATTGTTTCTAGATGGGTGTGGTGCTGGGGCACTCAGGAGGCAGAGGCAGGTGGATCTCTGAGTTCAAGGCTAGAGCCTGGTCTACAAAGCGAGTTCTAGGACAAAGTTACACCGAGAAACCATGTTTCAAAAACAAAACAACAACAAAAACTGCCCAAGTCCCAATGTGCCACATGCCTGAGCCCAAAATGACCACACTTGATCCTTAGCTATACTTGCAAGCTGGAATTTGCCCATCGGGGACAGGAGATCCAAAGCACTGTGGTCCATGTCCCACTCCTACCCAGCAGGGCACTGCAGCCTGCCCCTACAGAGTACAGCTGCCATTCACGCTACAACCCCACTAGAGCTCAGGACAACTCCATCCCGGCAAGCTCAAAAGTGAAGCTGAGATAGTGAAAGTCAATCATCTTTAACCTTTCCTCCCAGTGCAGGTCAATCCTCCATCCCAGAAAGCACCAATGGCTTCGCCCTCTCTCTCCGAGTCCCCTATCTCTACTGATGCACTACATCCTAATGCCGGAGCTCCCTTCACTGTCCACTCTCCCTGCCGCTTAAAGGAGCTGCATCTCATCTACCCGTGACGCTTGCCAGCCTGCAGCTGCTATCTCTAACTTACTACTCTTGCTTGAATATCAGAATCCACCACCAAAGGAAAAGCATCAAGATCTAGTCAGTCATACGGAGACCCCTGACCCTTTATTCCAACTTCTCCCAGCCCAAGGATGGTCTGATTCATGGACCACCCCAACATCCACAGGAACTTAATATCTCAGTGTTTATGGGTGAAACTGGTTTTCTTTTTTAAAAAATGACAAAACAAAACAAGAAACTTTTCACTTGCTCACTAGTTTAGGAACCAGAGAACTGATAAAAGAACGTAGGAAAGTCAGAAACGGACTGTGAGGGCCATATACTCAAGAGGCTGAAGCACAGCAAGTCTGATGCCAATAGGAGCTACAGAGTTCAAGGCCAGTCTAGGCATCAAAGAAGACGCCACAGGGAGGAGTAACAAAGCAGGGGCTGAGGGGAAAGGAAGAGAGTTGGGAAGGTTGTCTAAGAATAGCGGGGAACCTAGTTACGAGCTAGGGATGATTAATTCACTGCAGTGGGCAGCACATGCTGGGTCAATGCCACCTCTATAACAGTAATTTCCCCCATATATACATGTTCTTTCAAAATAACTGTTTACTTTAAAAAAGGCAAATGAGTTTTTAATTAAAATCTTTTGGGGGAGGAGGAAAGGGTTAATCCACATAACAGTGACTTCAGATCCACTGAAATACTGTAAATATCTTTAACCTTTAAGAATGACACACATCGACCTCTCTAGACTCTGCTGTAATGTGTTTTTAGTATTGCTACGTGCAGTATGCCAGAATCTGGCAAAGCCTGAAAGACAACTACTTACAGTGCTAAAGGTACCCGTAGAATTACACAATAACAGCACACGAGCAGGCAGGGAGGGCTGGGGAGGGTTGCAGGGCTATACTGTGTTTCATATTGAAACACGGGGTTTTTTGTTTTTGTTTTTGTTTTCCGAGACAGGGTTTCTCTGTAGTTTTGGTGCCTGTCCTAGAACTAGCACTTGTAGACCAGGCTGGCCTCGAACTCACGGAGATCCGCCTGCCTCTGCCTCCCGAGTTCTGGAATTAAAAGAGTGCGCCACCAATGCCCGGCTGAAACACTGGTTTTCTTACGGGTGGTGTTCCACTCTACTAATCTCACAATGACAAAAATGGACTTCAAAATTGCTTCAGTAAATTAAACAAGTTCATTCATTCATTTGCTCATTCAACAAGTATTTGGTAAGCACCTACTATGTGCCAGGAACCGGATTATGTGCTGGGAGGACAATGGTGAGGAAAAACAAATGGGTTCCCTCCATCATGGAACTGACAGTCTAGGGGGAGAGACAGACAATTTCAGTATTAAATAATGTATGAAAAGAAGCTACTACAGTCCCCAGGGAGCTGCAACATTAACTCAAGAGAAGAATACTGCTTACAACGGCTGTCTTCTTCCGAATACTGAAGCAGCTAGAGCATTCATAAAACATTCTGTGGTGGTCTTGGTGTGAACAAACGGGATGAAGTAAATATTGAGAAACTTCCTCGGTCTTTCTAACCGGTGTCATTTGCACACAACTGCCATCTGCTCCTTCAAGCACACCCAGGCTTGAACCCATGTATTTATGCTTTTATAGGCTCACACGATTGTGAGATCAGCCCACAGCACCTGAGAAAGAGCCCTTCACTTGCAGGTTCCCTAAGAACAAGACCCTCAGCTCCGTCACAGCTGCACTGCTAGCACACCGGGCTGCAGCATCCTGGATGCGCTTAACATTTTTTGAATGAACGAATGAACAATGAACAAAAAGTAGGTGCTCCATCAGATACGAGGATATGTAAAAAGGAGATATGGCTCATAACAACTTGAAATACATTTTACATACATACATACATGAACATATTATTCACAGCATATATTGCTAAAGTTCATGAAACTACTGCTAAGGCCTCAGTGCCCACAAATTGTTCAGCTGACAGTAAGCACCAGCTAACCCAGTCCTATCGCTACAGACCTGTGCAGCACCACCTCCACAGTAATAATGGTGAGCCTACAGGAAGTAGCAACGGCCAGGGGAGCTCATCTTCCTCGAGGAATGTAGCAGCCTCCGACTCCTCCTAACCCTCACCCTGCCAGCCCATGCCCACCCATAGGGATTTTCCCTAATAAAAATCATAGCTTCTGATAGCTTCCCAAGCTCTGGGGCCTGTCCTGTATCTAATAGTCATCATGGTACCATATACTCTTGCCAAGTGAACTTTCTGGCCATCCTCTAGTATATCTGTAGCTTGTGTGGCTTTCTGCTTGTTTGTTTGTCTTCTTCTTCTATCACATTTACCCTAGGCTTCTACAAGTCAAGTCTCTAATTGCCCTTGCTCAGGGGTCTTCCCAACACCTACAGCTATACCGACAAGGCCACTCAGGCTTCCTTTCTCCTCTTAGCAAAGACACACTGCATAAACAGTTTCTGGTACCTGTCCTCCCCTGTGAATGGTCAAACCCCCAGAGGCTCATTTCTAGATTCCCAGGACCTCCAAAGAACTAGTGAACACCAGGAAATCAGTAATGTAATAATAACCAATGCCAACAATGACCTAGCGTCCAAATTGTCATCAAAGGCAGCACAACTGTGGTGCTGAAGTAGTCACACTACATTTGGGGAGCCCTTATGCTTGCGTAAGTATCAGGAGTTAAAATTTTAAAAACCAGACTTACTAATGAATAGAAGTTAACGTATGCTCTCTTCCCAAATACCAAACAATTAGCAATGTAAAGTAGTAGGTGTGGACAGACCTGGATGAGTGCGTACTGAAAATGCAGATGCTGCTAACAGAGCATGAGGAGGCTGAGTCAGGCAGGATGGCCCAGAGCGTTGCCAGCAATACTAAGATGAGCGACATGTTTTCCAAAGATGTCCATAAACCATCAGAAGGAACACATGCAATGGATAGTGCAGTCAACTCGCTTTGATCTGTGTGCTCCCACATGAAAACCTCAAGGAGAAACACAAGCCTGAGGCAAACACTAATGGATTCTAAAACATATTTACAGATGTCACCAATATCAAGTAATGAGAACTCTTTTCTACTAAATTTATCTCTAAAGTTGAAAAACAAAGAAACTTAGAAGAAATCACATTTATTGTAAATATTCTGCACCCCTCTCGTTGAAACAAGCACTTTGTGGGTCTGCTGCTTTATGAATTTACTCTGCCTAAATACAAAAAAACTTTAGAAAATGCCCAACTATTAAAAAAAAACACTATAAACATGCCGCAGGTTTTGGCAAATAAACATTAAAAAAGCCTTCAAGTATATAACTACATAGGATGTTCGAAACACTAACTTCAGCACCTGGGCCACAGCTGAGTGGCTGGCATAAACTCTGCAGAAGGAAAGAAGTGTGTGTGCACTGAGCTTGACCTGTGTCAATCAACATTTAAGAAAAACAAGTCATCATGCACTTAAAAAGTGCAGGCAATCAATTTTAAAAGCCAATGAAAGCATAGTACTCTATACATGGAAAATAACATGGGCTCTGTGTAAACACAGAAGCATGGTAGGCGTCTCTAAAACAGTTACCAAGAAAACATGGCTCATTACCATGCACAAAAGCTTCCCACCAGATACACTTCCAAAGGTGACCATCAATACAGACACAAGGACTAAAATTCCAATAACTTAATCCATATTCCAAAAAATTGATTGGAGTTTTCTGGTTTTTTTTTTTCTTTTCTTTTTTTGGAGACAAGGTTTGACTGTGTAGCCCTATTGTCCTGGAACTCACTCTGTAGACCAGGCTGGCCTCAAGCTCACAGAGATCCACCTGTATCTGCCTCCCGAGTGCTGGGATTAAAAGTACACCAGCACCGCCTGGTCCTCTGAGTTTCTTAAAAACAGAAAACTCCAAGCACATCTGAAATCTAAACAAGTAAACAGCTCTCACGACAGGAAAATGTGGTCTGTGCCCAGGACTCAAATGTTTGTATTTGTGAGGAAAATGTATACTTCTTCAGAATGCCTACCAGCTTTAAGAAGCAGCTTCAGCTGTGCCACTTACCGTGGGGGTCCCCTCATGACAGAGGATGGCTTTTACTAGGCTCACTTCAGCTCACTCCATCAACAGTGTAAAGGTTCAATTACACATTAGTATGTTCAACCACCAATCTCAAAGACCTCTTCAATCATACTTCTGAGAGTATCGATTTGATAGATCAAACTCAACAACAATTCAATCACTTCTACATGAACTGAAATATCTACAATGAACAGAAGCCTGGACCCCACAGGTTTTCCAACTGTCACTTATGCCTCCGAGGCAGCAGCACCTCGAGACAGAGCTTGCTTATGGGTCAAGGAAGCCAAACACCAGCTCAGCACCTCCCAGGAACTGCAGGAGAACTGCAGCACGTCCCGTGGCAATGTCTTGTAAAATTAAATAAAAAGTATCTCAAATAAGAAAGAGGTGGAGCTTCCCAGTAGTTATTTTTAGAAATGAGACTAAATTAACATTTACCAATTCTAAAGCCAAATGGTCTCAACTTCTGTGATTTTTGTTTTATGGCCAAAGTAAGAAAAGTGATAGAATCAAACTTTTTTAATAAATGGTGTGGGTTATACAAACAGAATCTTTCCCCAAAGAGCAATGTACTCTCTAACATGTTTTTAAAAAATAAATGAATTAACATTGGAAAGTTATGTGCAACCAAAGAATCACATTCCATGGAAAATATGTGTTTTCTTTTGCTTTGTTTTGGGAGGGGGTAGGAGTGGGGAACAGGATCTTATGTTGTTCAGGCTGGCCACAGACTAGTTGTGTCTATGTCTTAGCCTCCTGAGTGCTGGGATTCCAGGCACATACTACCACACAAGGCAAAAAACAAAAACAAAAAACAAACACCTGAGGGTACAAAAGAGAAAGGGTTTCTCACTCCATGGCACATGGATTTTACCTGAGTAGCCTACTCTAAAAATGATCATACCCCCATCCATCACTAGAGCTGGAGCCACACCCCCTTGAACACAGGAGCCACATCTCTGCCTCCCCACAGGCTCATGTGTTTGAATACTTAGGTATCACTGCTGAATCTACACAGAAGGTTATGGAACCTTCAGGAAGTGGAGCCTTCCTATAGGAAGTAGACACTGGGGAAGATGTAAACTTTTACAACCTGGCCCCACTTCTGTGCTGTGTAGGGCTGAAGTAGGATCTCCCTGCTGGGCAGCCCCTCCTGCTCCTGCTGCCATGCTTTCCCAACAGCATGGACTACACTGCCCTCTGGGACTACGTGTAAATCCTAACAAGTCCTTTCTCTCCTAGCTTGTGCCCACCACAGTCACTAACAAAACCGCTAACCCAGTGGGAGGCACAAAGAGACCACATTCAAAAACACCTGAGCTATAGCATGCTATACTTTACCTACTCTACCTTCCGAGGACACAGGAGCAATAGCACAGGGAAACAGAAGAATTACCATTTTCCTTTCGCAACCGTGTGATGAATTTCTTGGGCGGGATCACGCCAACATTCTTCTTCTGGGTGGCTATGCTGTGGAAGAGGTCTGCCAGGCACGTGAGAAGATTCTCCTTTTTTCTGGGCTGGCTCTTGTATGCTAGGACTTTTTCCCGAAACGGACGACAGAAATAAAGTGCTTGCAGAACTGAGTTGCAGTAGCAGGTATTCCCAAACTACAAGAGGAAAGAGCGGCACCGTTAAATGAAGAGTGCAGCTGTGGAGAGAGTGCCTGGGTGAGGCGGAGGACCACACGATCTAATCTTCTAAATTCCCACAATTACTAACAAGAGTTGTAACACAGCGTGCTTTTAAAAATGTAATTTACAAGCTGGGAGTGGTGCCACACACCTTTAATCCCAGCATTCCGGAGGCAGAAGCTGGAGGATTTCTATGAATTCAAGGACAGCCTGGTCTACAGAGCCAAGTCCCAGGACAACCAGGGCTTCATAGAGAAACTCTGTCTCAAATCCAACAACAACAGCAAAAACCTTCACCAAAATATGCTAAAGTAAGATTTTTGTATCAAGATCTCTCAAGTGCTATGTACTAAGCACAAACGCTGAACAAAAGCTAAAAATCAAGCTGGCTGGGAATGTTGGTTTGGAGAGACTGTTGAACAACCAAGGCTGAGAGCCCACAGAGAAGGCTGTAGTCGGTCCTCAGCAGTAGACTCACGGGCATATGCTTCTGTGTGTTACTCAACTTCTATTTCCTCCCATCAAAGAGCACCCAGGAGACACTACCTTACAGAGTGAATAGGTGGTCTGATAATCCTCCCTCTCTCTTCTCTGAGGTAAATGGGATCATCCCGTGTCAAACTGAAAGCAAATACGGAATCTGTGTAGAGTAATGGCCGTGAGGCAGAACCAGGCAAAGCCTGCAGTTCCAGAATTAGAAAGCTTAAGCCTGGCCACAGGAAACCTCCTGTTTGCATGCTCTTCTTCCAAGAAACTAAGCAAACAGAAACCTGAAGATCCACTAAGATACACAGCACAATTAGAATCTTTTTTTGAAGAATTCTGAGAAAAAGATATGAAGGCCTTTGAGAACATGTGGCTGCCCATCTTCATGCCTGCTTGGCACTGTTTCAAAAAGGCGCTGTGAATGAAGACTTCCCAGGATGGCTGCTGGCGTCTAGGCTGTGGTCACTCAACAGCCCGCCTATCCAGAGAAAGAGCACCTGCAGAACGCACAACACTAAGATCCATTATTAATCATCCATCATCACCTCATCTGGAAAGCAGAATCTATACCACAACCACAGAAATCTAACCATCAGCACAGTGTGGTGCTGGCAACTAAAGACACAACATCCATGATTTGGACAACACCCAGCATTTGGACGTCCTTCTCAAAGGACATGCAGCAGGAATTTAACAACTTCCACAGAAATGCGAGAAAAGCAAAACACAGTTCCATCAGAACTTCCATCAGAAAAGTGAAGATAAAGAGGACTTACTGCCTGTAAAACTCAAAGCCACAAACAGCACAGGCTGAGAAACCAGAGGGTATCTGTAACATGTACATGAAAACTGTGAGATAGCTTAGTCAGGGTTACTGTTACTTAATGAAACGCCACAACCAAAAACAACTTGGGGAGGAAAGGCTTTATTTGCCTTATGCTTCCATATCGTAGTCCATCACTGATGGAAGTTGGGGCAGGAACCCAAACAAGGCAGGAACCTGGAGGCAGGAGCTGATGCAGAGGCCATGTAGGAATTCTGGTTACTGGCTGCTTGCTCCTCATGGCTTGTTCAGCCTGCTTTCTATAGAACCCAGAACCATCAGCCCAGGATCCCATCCATAATGGGCTGAGCCCTCTCCCATTAATCACTAATTAAGAAATATCCTACAGACTTGCTGACAGCCCAATCTTACAACAATTCCTTAACTAAGACTCCTTCCTCTCAGATGACTTTAGCTGGTGTCAAGTTGACATAAAACTATCTAGTGCAGATTCCCACTGGGACCAAGGCAGCCTGGCCCTCTTCTGAGAACACAGCAGCAGGTAGCATGCACCCAGTCCTAAGTCCGGCCACTGGATGGCTTTCTTCTGTTTAACTTTAATCAGTTCCATTAAGGAAAACTCAAGAGTCAGAATTCTTTCCCGATAATCAGTTAATAGTCAATCTTCATAATTAATAATTAATAACCTGCTTCGGGGGAGGGGAGTTGAGACAGAGTCTCACTATACAGCTCTGGCTGTCCTGAAACACTTTCTGTACACCAGGTTGGCCTGAAATTCAGAGAGATCCCCCTGCCTCTGCCTCCCAAGTGCTGGGATTAAAGGTGTGTGACACCACTCCTGGCTTAGAAGTATTTTTTTTTTAAGAAGAAATACAAGTTTTTAAAAAGTTTTATTTTTATGTCTGTGTGATATCTATTAGAACAGGAAGTCAGATCCTCTGAAACTGGAGCTACAGGTGGCTGAGAGTCAACTGACATGGGTGTCAAAAGCCAAACTCTCCAGCCCCAAAAATACTTTTTAAAATTCATAAAACGGGCCGGGCAGTTGTGGCGCACGCCTTTAATCCCAGCACTCAGGAGGCAGAGGTAGGTGGATCTCTGTGAGTTTGAGGCCAGCCTGGTCTAGTTCCAGGACAGGCTCTAAAGCTACAGAGAAACCCTGTCTTGAAAAACTAAAAAATAAAATAAAATTTATAATACTGTTTATGTGTGTGCAGGCCTCTGCATGTATGGCAAGCTAGCATTATCCCTGGCCACTAAGGAAATTACTTTCTTTAACCAGCCAGCTCTGGTTTAAGTGACTCCAACCTCAACCAAGGGGTCCCAAGGTTGTTACTGAATCTTGTGGACATGTTGCTCACTCCCACTCTTACGCTACTGGCCCGTGCTTCCTTCCTTGTGCAAGCCAACACCCCCTATCCACACACTATCTGGTGCTGATCACACCAGTCTCTTCGCATCTAGCCAGGGTCTCTGGGCCATGTTTCTTTGACCAGAAAACCTCTAGCATCTCTGAAGTATAACCATCAAGTAGGCTGTTGCTGCCAGGTGGAGAGAAGCGGGACAAGAATGAAATCAAATCAATCCCAGGCAAGGCAGGCAGATCTAAGTGAGTTTGAGGCCAGCCTGGTCTACAGAGTGAGGTCCAGGATAACCAAAGATACACAGAAAAACCCTGTCTCAAAAAACTACAAAAAACAAACAAACAAGCAAACAAACAAACAAACAAAAGGAACAGACAGGACACACCTTCACCTAATCAAGTTCATTTTATTCTCTCTTCTTCACACCAGGCCTTGTTCCAAACAACTCAGTTTAAAGAGCCTGATATAAGATCTAGAAAGAAAATAATAATCTTTAAAAACATTTTGAAATTTTATTTATTTTTATTTTACATGTATGGATGCTTTGCCTGCACCTGTCTAGGCACCACATCCATGCAGTACCCAGGGAGGCCAGAAGAGGAAGTACAATCTCCTGGAACTGGAGTTACACATGGTTGTGAGCAACCATGTGAATCCATGTGAATGCAGGGAACCAAACCCAGCTCCTCTGCAAGAGCAGCCAGTGCTCTTAACCTCATAGCTGTCTCTCCAGCCCCAGCAAGCACAATTTTACTAATAATGATTCACAGGAGCTTCCCAATGGAGTCCTTGAGCCTAACCCACTTGTGTGTACTGAAGAGTGATGTGAGAACTACACGGCCAAGCATTCAAAGGTGGGCGGGCTCACACAAAGCAATGAAGAAACAGCCCTCTATGATCAGCTCTACTCAGGGCATCCTTCACCAGGAAGACACTCTTCTGCAAGTTTCTCACCTCCCAACACCACAGATGCACCTATACAACCTCACGATCAAAGCCCAAAACAAGGTTTTAAAAGAATTTAGTTAGGAAAAATTTTAAAACAGATTAAAAGAAAAACAAAACCTGTAACCAGGTGATCATTAACAATGCTAGGCTAATTAAACTGTGGTTATCTCATTGATATGTAAACAAAGTGCTTAACTCCCACAGACAAGTGCTTGTAGGTGACCTTAACCTTCATAGCCCAAAAGGGACCCCCCTCCCTCCCATAAGGCAGGTCTGGTAGCAATTCTTCTAGTATATACTTTTTGTAAAAGCAATTAAGCCTGGAAATGCAGCTACTTAAAGGCTGATGGAAAAAATACACATGCCTCTTCTTTAAACAAAACCCTGAAGTGTCCTCCTCCCTGTCCCCTACCCCCTTGCAATTGGGGAGCATAGAATTTAGGGTCTTGAGCTGCACAGTGCTCTGCCACCCAGCTACATCCCACCCCATTCCAAAAGTTCTAAAACAGCTCCAAGGATGCAGTATTGTTTACAGTACTACCTACCTGACACAAACGTTACAGGGACAGGGGAAATGACTTAAAACACTGACCTCTGAGTTACCACGCCATCCTCCACATCACTACCCCCAAGGTCAATGCTGGTTTGTTTTGCTGTTTTTAAGCAAAGCTGGAGTTTTAATACAGACTTAATCACATACATTAAGACAAAACAGACAGAAATTCATGCTTTAGGAAAGGACAGTTGTACACCCCAAGTGTGGGCGTACATCTCAAGAGAGTTGAGCCAATCTTGATATTTAAGGGACACCTATGAGTAAGTAGTGTGATGATTCTAAAAATGAAAAAGTGGCAAGCTAACAAGACAGAAGCAGAGCGAGCTGAAAACTAAGAGCTGGAAGTGTGTCAAAGTGTAAACCACAGGGAAGAGCCATGACTCTGCGAGTCCAAGACCACAGCACCACAACCCTTGGGTCCCAACGCCCCTCAGAAGTGGCACAGTTTGTAAAAATGAGGCATGAATATCACAAGCTCTATTTCCATCCATCCAATTAATTCAATGGGCTCTCCTTAGCTTAACCTATGTTCACCCTAACCTGACTGCCAAGGAGCTTCAAGAGAAGCATAAACACTGTTCGAAATTACACTGGCCCGCAGGTTCCAGATATCCTTTAAAAAAGGGGTGAAGTCACACCTCAAAATTAACCAGACCTGAAGACAATACAACCCCATGAACTTCTAGAGACAGAGCAGCCAGCCATTCCAGGCGGGGCTGTGGAGCGTCATGGTAGATTTCACGCTTCTCCTATCAAATGTATTTTTATGCACTTATCCACCACCATGACTGAAATATCCATGACAGTTAGAACCAGGAAAATAATAGCATGTTTTTTTTTATTTTATTTTGATGAGTTTTAGTTGTGTAAAAAAAACAAAAAAAAAACACACACACATTTGGTTAAACTCCAAAGTTCTTGCTGGGATTTAAGGATGGATGCACAACGGCAGCCCCTGACAGAGGGATGCATATGCATGACTGTACTGATGCAGGCACATGCGGGCTACAACTCGCACGGGATCGAGCAATCATGTCTAGTTTAAGTCAAACTTTCACTATGAAAATTTTTTCCCAGAATTGGGAAAATGAAGCCCACAATTTTGAAACTACCCTGAGAGTCTTCAGATCTCAGGCAGCTACAGAGAAATTTAAATTCCTAAATACAGTGTCTCAGCATGGCATTCTAATGGCACAAACAAATGGGTTTTCTTTCTTTCTTTCTTTCTTTCTTTCTTTCTTTCTTTATTTTATTTTTTTCACATTTTTTTCTTTTTCCTTTTTAGATTTTGAGCTCTACATTTTTCTCTGCTCCCCTCCCTACCTCTCCCCTCCCCTTCAACCCTCTCCCATGGTCCCCATGTTCCCAATTTACTAGGAGATCTTGTCTTTTTCTATTTTCCATGTAGATTGGATTCATGTATGTCTCTCTTAGGATCCTCTTTGTTGTCTAGGTTCTCTGGGACTGTGAATTGTAGGCTTTTTTTTTTTTTTTTTTGCTTTATGTTTTAAAACCACTTATGAGTGAGTACATGTGATAATTGTCTTTCTGCATCTGGGTTACCTCACTCAAAATGTTTTCTAGCTCCATCCATTTGCCTGCAAATTTCAAGATGTCATTATTTTTTTTATTTAATGAATGAGGAAGAGCATGCAACCAGTGTCTCAAAGTGTCACGTGACTCTCTAAGGCTGGGTGTCTTTGATACTTACATTGACTAATCCAAAATAGTGCTCGTTGACCGGAAACTGTTCTGGACCAATCTCTTTCTCTAATGCCGAGGCATTGGCGCCCTGTAAAATGAAAACCACAAATCTCAGGATTTACAATATTTCTACAATGTCCAATCACATAAGCAGAGACATCCTTTAAAAGATCAAACTCATATCACAGCAATAAAGAACAAAGAATGATATTTGAAGATGAACAGCTTTTACTCACGTAACTAAATCCCAGTTTACAGAAACCAGTCAGGAAGCATGCTCCTAACACACCCCTTCCTCCTAAGCAACCAAAGAGAACTGTTGACTTCTCACAGGGCAGAATCTGATGGCAATCACCCTGGAGCTGAAATCCTATGGAAGGCAGGCACTCACAGTACAGGGCCAGCCCGCATGTGCAAAGGGACTCCTAAAGGATGGGGGAACCATCTGTGAAAGGCTGCCCAGGACTGGACGGGTATCTATAACCCATTGTCTGAGAGGAAGACCCAGAAGTAACGGCCAGATGTGCAAGGAGTAAGCAGCAGTGACCCTGCAGGCAAAGGAGGCCAACAGGAGACACTTCCAGGATCAGAATACTGAACAGAGCCAGACTCCAACAGACAGAGCATCCACTCCCTCCCATTCACATCTTTCTCCCTTTGCTCAGCACCCAATGTCACATGGTGCGTGGCTGCCCTGTTCTGTCCTTGTCCTGTCCACCAACACTGTGTTTACCGCTACTCTTTCATTTTCTTCTTCAGAGAACACAGGCCAGCCTGATGGCTGGGCCCCAGTGTTCCAGCCTCCTGAGAGCTAGGACTTATCTGATGATATTTATTACTTTCTTAATAATTTCTTTTTACTACTTTTAAGTGTGTGTGTGTGTGTGTGTTGAGTTTGGGTATTTATGCACGTGAAGCCAGATTCCCAGGAGCTGGAGTTACAGGTGTGTGTGAGCTGTCTGACATGCTGAAGTAGCCTCAGGTCCTCTGCAAGAACAGCAAGCACCCTGAACTGCTGAGCAAACTCCCAGTCCCTGATCCTATTTCTTTACCTCTTCCTTTTCAGTCTACTTTTGGCCAAGATATAATCCAGTTCTACAGGAAGACAACAAGGAAACGTACACGACTTGTGCTTGCCATTGGCATAACAGGAAGAAGAAACAAATCCCTTCCAACAATTCATAACCGCAAGCTAACCCTCATGAAAACCCATGGCTCTGTGTGTTTGTGCAATGTAACAGCAGCAGCAGCAAACCCACACAGGACATGAAGTTCAATGACGCCCTAAATGAGCAGTGCTCCTGTACCCCACAAACGGCAAAACTGCCAACACACTTGTGGAAGGTGAATTCAATTCACCACAAAGAAGTTCAAACAAACAAAACGCTAAGAAATTGAAGTTCAGGGTCAAAAATTACCAACACAGGCTAGAAAGTATAAAGAGTAAGAAAGAGGCAACAAAGCCCCAAGCTCAAGAGATCACAAAGCTGCAAGGGGCAGAAGTGCCCGGAGTGGCACAGAGAGAAAGCCGCCAACAATGCGCAGCCCCTTGGCATGAGCCCAAGACCCTACAGGTCAACCGGGTTCTTAGAAAGGACTCTGGGAACACTTCTAGCAGTTACAATAACACCCGTGATGTCTAAGAACTAAGCAAGGTTGATACTGTGTCACAGCTTTAATCCATTTCCTGTCACCATGCAACCAACTAAAACAAGTTTCATTTGTTTTACAAAAAAGATCCCATGAAAGGATGACTCCACTGTGTAAGGGCTATAGAGACCAGGCTTCCTAGAGTACCACCGAGCTGTAAAGCTATGGGCCAGAGTCTGGCCTGGGCCACAACATGAAGTGATGAAGGGATACTTCTCCACCTGGGAGATATATCAAATACATATACTCCACAGGGAGGTATATCAGATTGTGACACTTCGTTAACACATGGATGGTACAATGGAAGACAGTCCACCGACAACCAAAGTCCAGAACAAAAGACAGGGAGGAGCCAGCATCACAAGCTGATGTAGTTATTATAAATATTAAGGTACTAAAGTATATTAAGGTATAAATAATTAAGATACATAGACATTAAGAATTTGTAGGCCACAAGTGCCAGGTATGCCTCTCGACTAACCGGGATAAATTCTTGCAAAGGTGAGGACTTTCCCATATGGACAGATCACCAAAGGATAACAGTAAAACTGCAGAGACACCTAGGGCCTGTCACTCTGACAATAAGAAAGTAGTAACAGGTTAAACATTGCTGGCAAAGCAAGGATACCATTTTACGGTTCCCCTCACTGACATAGGGAAGGAAACACACAGTCAATAAGCCTTCCTCTACTTTTATGAGAAATACAAAATCACACGAAAGCAGGCTGATACACTGCAATGTTTACATAAAAATAATTAACTTACTTTAGTATAAATATTATGTTCTTTGAAATTAAAATCTTAGCTGGGCAGTGGTGGTGCACACCTTTAATCCCAGCACTTGGCTGGCAGAGGCAGACCGATCTATGTGATTTTGAGGCCAGCCTGGTCTACAGAGCAAGTTCCAGGACAGGCTCCAAAGCCACACACACACACACACACACAAAAACCCTGTCTCAAAAAACAAAAAATGAAAGTGCTGCTTGTAGTGGAGCACACCTTTAATCTCAGCACTTAGGAGGCAGAGGTGGGGAGATCTCCATGAATCTAACCTACGTAATGAGATACAGGTCAGCCACAGCTAAATACTGAGACCCTATCTCAGGGGAAAATAAATAAAATAAAGAGAAAAAGAAAACAAAACAGGGGGCCGGAAAGATAACTGACTTAGTGGTTAAGAGCACTGGTTGCTCATTCCAGAAGACCTAAGTTCAATTCCCAACACACACAAGGCCTCTTACAACTGTCTGTAACTCCAGCTCCAGGGGATTCAACACCCTCACACAGAAATACATACAGGTGAAACACTAATGCACATACGATTAAAAACAATTATGAAAGAAAGGGAGGGAGGGAGGGAGGGAGGGAGGGAGGGAGGGAGGGAGGGAGGGAGGGAAGAAGGAAAGCCTGTGCTCTAACACTGACTATTCCAGTCTGTGAAGACAGTAGACTACACTCTGGTGCATCTGGAGAGTACATAAGCCAGGCCAGGGTCTTCCCTTTGGGGAACTTTACTACAGCTTCTTGGTTGGGAAATGAAGGTCCTGCCATATAGCCCTCAGGCAGGCTGGCAGTGGACTGGCAGAACGACAGCTGCCCATCCTGAGGGGCTGCACTCCTGACCTAGTTCTCACATGAACCACAGCATCACCGGGAACAGCCATGTGATCTCGGTTTCCTCCCCAGTAAGAAAGAGACTAGATCTATGAATGCACTACAAGCCCACAGCACACCACACACAACACACACAAATGGTGTTGTAGCATAGACACAGCTCAAGTAAGAACGTTGAGCTCCATATTTACAGAGCCACAAAGCAGAGTAAAGAACTCTAATCATCACTTCTCTGGAAACATGGAAAGGAAGAAGAGAGCACGTGCCCAGTGTCCCAGTAGGCATCGTGGAGAAAATAAACAATCCCAGGATGAAGACTCACTTAGCACAAAGCAATCCTGGGTAAAGCATGCACATGGAGCAAAGCCTACATCGGCAAACGTGCTGTCTCTGGGGGAGATCAAACACTATACAAGCCATCACCGAGCTCTATGATGACAATCGCTGCATCTGCTGCTACCAAGGCCTTCTGAATAGTGGCTGCATGCAGGAAGAAGCCACCTAATTGTTTCCCATAGGATGTATACACGTTTATCTCACCTTCCTGCCTACTGTCCATCACACCCCAAAACCTCCAACCCCACAGGGAAGCTTTCCTGCAAGTCTTCCAAGTTTTTAAGAATGGCTATCTTCTCAAAGGACACTTGAAGTGGTTTGCTTTCTCTTCTATCACATCAGAGCAGTACATGGGAATACTGAGCATGTAAATCCCATCAGTAAACTCAGAAAACCTTAATCTGTGACTAAATTCATGGTTAAATGATTGTAAATTTAAATTCCTAGCTCTCTATGTTTTCACTCTCATCCAACAGTAGAATACATACCACCACATGGTGTGACAAAGAAGCAACAAGTGACATTTGGGTCCTTTTATAGTTCATTAATGAAATGAACAACAAAACAATAGGTATACAATATTAACTCCCAAACCTAAAGAGCTACTACAAATTCAAAGTTCCCATCAAATGTGTATTGAAGGTGCATCCTTCCAACTAATGACTCAGAAGCTCAGAGCAAAGTCTGCCTATATAACTCACTGCTAAGAGAACTAAGATTCACCTTCAACCTTCTATGGCAGCAAAAGATGGAATTATGAGGGGCTGACCGCATGCTACCTAACCCTGCCCCCTCCTGCTCTCTCAAACTCATGGCCACACATATGCATAAATATATAAATATAACTCGCTTAGTCCATACAATGTTACTTGTGTGTATACCATTCCAGGGCTGATCAACTGGTACTGGATAACCAATTAGGGGCTCATCCCCGAGAAGACAACTTCTCCTCTCAGTAGTCATTAGTTTTCTGTCCCTTTACCTAGGGGTGAACCCCGTGAGATGTGCCATTCCATGTTGGAAAATCTTTTGATTAGTGCTGTACTTGTTTTGGTATTGTTTAGGCAGCCGTACGTAATGTTGAAGCTTCCATGTCATTTCGGAGACACAACCTCAAGAATTCCTGGTCCTCTGGCTCTTACAGTCTTTCCACACCTGCTTTAGTGAAGATCCTTAAGCCTTAGTGGCAAGAATTGTGTTGCAGATGGGGCTTATCCCTTGATAAGTTTTCTCTGCATTTGGATAATTGTGGGTTTTGTAATGTCTCTACCTATGTAAAGATTATCTGATGAGGTGTAAGAGCTACATGTATCTGTGGTTTAGTAAGGTAGAGGTGGGTTCACTATGTCACTAGCCACAGGGAGTTGGCTACATTTAGTTCCCCCCAAGATGTGCATTCCACTGTTGCACCCTGCCGTGCTGGACGGTGTTGTGGTTCATAGGCATTACAGCTGGGTAGCACTACTGGCTGCTTCCTTCCCTTGGAAGCCCACAGAGCACTTCCAGTACTGTACTATGAAAGCTTGTCCTCAAGGAGGAGGAGTCTTTCAGGTCAGACCCAGATCACATCCTCCAAGTCCTATGTCTGAAGTGAGGAGACTTAGTCACACAGGTCTATTTAGTCTCAAACTCACTGAGGTATATGTTTATGTGAAGTTTTCATTGTCAAGTAGTATGATTATTAAGTTTTAGACTATGAGATCTTAAATCTACATATCATTGTCTTAGTTTGGGTTTCTATTGCTGTGAAGAGACACCATGACCTCAGCAACTCTTATAAATGAAACATTTAATTGGGGTGGCTCACTTATATCTTCAGAGGTTCAGTCCATTATCATCATGACAAGGAGCACGGTGGTATACAGGCAGGCAGACATCTTGATCTGAAGACCACTGAGACACTGGGCAGTATCCTAAGCATAAGAAACCTCAAACCCTGACCCTATATGACACATTTCTTCCAACAAGGCCATACCCACTTCAACAAAGTCACACCTAATAGTGTCACTTCCTATGAGATTATGGGGTCCAATTACATTCAAACTACCATAATCACCAAGTACATTACACATGTATTTTATGCTTGTTATGCCTATAAGCGTAATAATCATCTATAATAGAAAAACTATCATATATTAGAAATATAAGGGGGATGGTGCAGATATGACAGAATGCTTACTGCTCTGTTGGGCGGTGGTGCCCTACGCCTTTAATCCCAGCACTCAGGAGGCAGAGGCAGGCGGATCTCTGTGAGTTCGATGCCAGTCTAGTCTACAGCATGAGTTCCAGGACAGCTAAGACTGTTAAACAGAGGAAATCCTGTCTCAGGAGAAAACAAAAAACAAAGCAAACAACAACAACAAAGAGGGCTTACTGCTCTTGCAGAGTACCCAGGTTCAGTTCCCAGATCTCAGGTGGCTATTGCCTAAAACTGCACCTCCAGGGGATCTGAGGCCCTCTTTTGTTCCTCACAAGCACTGCACATGCCCACCTGAAAGCAAGCTGGCAGGCAGACAGACACACATTTGAAACACAAACTTTATATACATCACCTTAAAATTTTGAAAATTACTCCTCAAAACAACTTCTTTAAAGATCCTAATTTTATATATAACAAAACCAGTATTCTATGTTAGTTAAGTTCTAACAAATTTTTATTACATTCTTTTTTCACTTTGTAATAAAACTTATTTTGATATAATGAATCCTGACATTTTTACTTGAAACACAGCTTTTCAAATTTCAAAATGTTCGTCTGCTCTAAGAAAGGAGGCGGTGACTATCCAGCCAAAACAACAGAGTATTGCTGACTTTCAGAAGACCACAACAAGTCTTCTAAAACAGTCACTAACGCTAATGTGACTTGAAATTATGAAGAACTCACAGGGAGGGAGGGAGGGAGGGAGGGAGGGAGGGGAAGGAAGGAGGAGGGAGGAGCACACCACCAGGAAGCATCTCAGTCTCTAAGCACCATCCTCCACTGAACGGGGCTGCAGAGTGCAAGGCCTGGGGTGGGGGGTGGGCAGTTACAAGAGAAATACAGAACAGGACGATGCGCAAAGCGCCCTTTGAGGCCTGCTGCCTATAGGGGACAATCTGAGCCTTTATCATCAATGCTGACATGGATCACAGTCTGTACAGGCAAAGTCCGAGCTGCTTTAGATACATGAATGAATCAATGAATGAATGAATGAATGACAGGAACCATATTTCCTAAAATGAACTGCTAACTAAACACGGAAAGCCCTAAATCTAGTAAGTAAAATTTGATGAGGAACAATATATTTACCTTCATCTCAAAAGTATCTCCCTAGAAATTAATTACAAAGTAAAACACAGTAATAACTTCGCAGTGGAAAAACCTGACGAACCAGTATTCCTACTTGGAAAAAGAGTATAATCCAAATCTAATCATGACGAAACATCAGCCAAAGCCAACTGAGGAACAGCACACAGAATGGCTGGCTTGTTCTGCTCATAATGTCAAGGTCAACTGAGACCAAAACTGCTGGGAATGGCTATGAAAAAGACATTACCAAATGGTCCAAGAAACTGGGTATATGCACAAACATAATATTTGCAAAACAGATTTAGCAAAATGTAAAAACAGTAACCTAAGTAGAGGATGTCCAGGAAGTTCTCATACAACACTTGCAACTTTCCTGAAACCTCGGATTAGATTAACACAGCTGCCACCTTGAAGGAGGCTCCATTCACAACCTGGAAGACACTGTGCATGAAAAAAATGAAAAAAAACTGGAAGACACTGTGACTAGATTGCACAAGATCCTGCATTGCTTCTTAGCACATGGCCAGGGCAGTTTCAGTCTTTCACTGGTTTTGTGAAATGGCCCAGGCCCAATTCCACTCTCCTCCTTCCATACTGACTGGTGGACGTCTTCCAGGAGGAGCTTCGCTGCAAGTCCCCAGTTTCCAGTCTTACTGTGGGCAACTGGTGGGCACTTCCGGCTCACAGATACTGTGGCTAAGTTCCCTTTACCAGTCTGCCTACTCATTTTTTAATATCATGCTGGAGCACTTATTCAGGTTCGTAGCTGGCTGCTGACTCAATAACCAATTACTGCGTTTCTTCTTTCCGTGCCCTGTGGAACAAAGCCAAGGGGCAAGTCCCTTGACGGCTGGCTATCTGAAAGAGAAGACGCTTATGGTTTCCACCTGGTTGGCAGTAGTGATACTCCCATTCTGTCCCACAATGAGTCACCAAGCACTCCTCCCAGAATGTGCTGGACCTCTGCACATACTTCCACTTTACAGTAAATCAAAGAACAGAGAAGAAAATTAAAAGACCACAGGAAACACTCAAACCCAGAGAGTCCTCAGTCTGACAACCAGTCCAACTGCTTAACAGCCATGTTAAACATGGAAAAAGAAGAGGTCGCACTAGGTTACAGGAGGTAAGAAGTGGAGATGTGGGCTGTGGAGATAGCTTGGTCAGTGGTTACTAAAAAATCGTGAGGACCAGAGCTAAGTCACAGAAAGCATGTGTAAAAATAAAATTAAAGTCTGGCATGGTGGTGTGGTGTAAACCTTTAACACAGCAAGGGGGAGGGGAAGGCAGGGGGTCTGCAGAAGCAGATGAATCTGTAAGCTTGAGGCCAGTCTCAAAATAGCAAGTTCCAGGACAGTCAGGACTAGAAAGAGACTGTCTCAAAAAAGACAAATAAATAAAATAAAGACGCAGCGTGGTAGAATGTGCTGTATGTTTATAATGCCAGATTGGGTAATGGGGAGGTGGACACTGAGAGCCTACTTCTTATAGTTCCAAATCAGTAAAGCCCCCCCCCACCCAAAAAAAAAAGAAACAGTGGATGGTGCCTGATGAATTACAGTAGAGGTTGTCCTCTGGCCTCCACACACACAAGCACTTGCATACCAGCCCTCACACGCGCGCGCTGTGTGTGTGTGTGTGTGTGTGTGTGTGTGTGTGTGTGTCACACACAATGGAGTTATTAAGCAGGAGATGGGGGAACTCGGACAGTTGAGCGCTGGCCCCTGGCAGGCCCTGACCATGGGTCAAAGTCCCTCTGCTTGAGGACTTCTATACGTAACTGCACTAGTTTATGGTGGGGGCAACACGGAGATGGTCCAGCCATCTTGTGTACCAGAAAACAACGGTTGTGTACATTGCTCTGTAGCCGTTTAAAAGCACACAGTCCCTGCTGCCTGCAGCTTCACCTCTCTGGCCTCCCTGTTTTGGCTTCATGCCTTACTCTCTGCCGGACCAATCCACCAATCCCTGAGTCCATGGTAATTATAGTAAATAGATCCTGCAACTTCCCTCCCTTCGGAGTGGCTGTCAAAGCTCCCAGGGAGTTTCCTTCTCCTTCGAGAAGACAGCAGGTTAACTGCCACACTGTCACCTTCTGACAGAGGTAGCCCTCAATGGATCTTTCCATCAAACTCAAACAACAATGCAGATAAAAGCCTCTGGGCCAAGGAACTGAATTTACACACTTTCTACAGAAAAGAATCTTTGGTAATCGACTGGTTAGCTGATGGCCTCCTGCATGCCCATTTTCTTCCAGTATGCTGTTCCTGATGGGTAGCTTTTCAGAAGGAAAGGCAAATTAATAACCTAGCACAGACCAGCTCCCACAGAATTTACTCTAAATTACGAGGCTGGGTTCTCTTAGAAACTGCTCATCACTGTGAAGCATGATCAATACTTATTTGTCACAAAGGGCTAGCTGCCCCAAAGTCCTTTCTAACAACTATTTTATAACACTAGATGTTTGTTATAATAGACAGAGAAGCAATAAAAAAGGTTGTTAGATGACTACAAAAAAAGTGACCTGTACTCTCCAAACTCTCAAAGTTACTCAAAGCAATGAAAGGCTTTTGAGGGGAACAGCAGAAAACTACCCCACTTACTGCCTGGAAGACCCTGTTAAAATGACAGTACTCTACAAATTAACAGATTCCATATAATTCTTACCAGAATTCCAGCTCTTTAGACACTAATGAGCTGGTTCTAAAACTCATGCAGAATTATGAGACCCAAAATAGTTGAAAGGATCATGGAAAGAACCAAGTTTGAGAACTCTTACTTCCTGATTTCAAACTCACTACTAAGCACCCATAATCCAAACAGTGTGGCACTAGAGGAAGGTCCCACGGACAGGTCAGGACAGTTCAACGCATGAGAGCCGAGACTTCGGCTGGAGTGGAGGTGCATACCTGGCACCCAGCATTTGTAAGGTCATCCTCTGCATAACAAGTTTGAGGACAGCCTTGACACTACCTCAAAAACACAAAACAAGTCCGGTGGTGGTGGTGCATGCCTCTACTCCCAGCACTAGGAAGGCAGAGGCAGGCGGATCTCTGTGAGTTCAAGGCCAGCCTGGTCTACAAGAGCTAGTTCCAGGACAGCCAGGGTTACACAGAGAAACCCTGTCTAGAAAAACAAAAACAAAAAAACACCCTAAACAAAAGCCAAGGTCCCAGAAATAAACATATTCATACATCTCTGGTTAACTTGTTTTCAGCCAGAGTGCTAAAGCTATTAGGTAGGAAATAGCCTGCCTTCTCCATCCCATTGTGTGTGTGTGTGTGTGTGTGTGTGTGTGTACGTGCGTGCACGTGTGCTGAACCTTCTCATGATCCCTGACCCAGCAACTTTAAGCAGATGCCCAAGAGAAGGGAAAATGCTTAGCCACACAAAAACTTGCTGTCCTAACTTCATAGCAGCATTTATCCACCAAAAGGCACAAACAACTCAAACCCATCAATGTCCATCAATGAGCAACAGATAAGAGACAGTAAAAACTGGGGTTGCAGAAATGGCTTGGCGGTTAAGAACATTGGCTGTTCTCTCAGAGGACCTGGGTTCAATTCCCAGCACCCCCATGGCAGCTTATAATTGTTTATCTTTCTTGCTCCAGGGGATCTGACACCCTCATACCCTCATATGCATGCCAAACACTAATGCACATAAAAATAAATCAATTTTAAAAGGTGATAAAATGTTGGTACACTTTATAACATAGATGAATCCTGAAAATTATATAAGTGCAAAGAGCCAGTCACAGCATGCATATAAAAAAATATGCAAAGGACAATAGCCTAAGGCTGGAAGGGAAGAGAGCGGGGAAGGACGGTGGGGAAGGACTGTGTGGAAGGACTGCTGCTCAAGGGTAGGAAATGTCTTCTGAGATGAAGAAATGCTCTACAGCTGACAATAACTGCATGACTGTCACTATGCTAAGTCCTTGGACTCTATCCCATAGACAACTACATGGTGTGTAAATGTACTTGAATGTTTTCAGGGTTGAGCCTGGTGACACAGGCTTGTAACCACAGCTAGTGGAGGCTGAGGGAGAAGAATGGCAAATTCAAGGCCAGCCTTGCCAACTCAGTCAGACCCTTCTCAAAATAAACCAGGGGGAAGAGGGCTGGAGCGGGCCTTGGCACTTATGCTCATGATCCTAACTTGAAAGGCGACACAGAAGGATCAGGAGTTCAAGGCCCCTCCTCAGCGGCATATACACTTCTACACCAACATGTAAGATCCTGTCCTTAATATTAAATAAATAAATCCCTGCCCCCAAAAGAAGGTAGGAGGTGTAACGCGGTGGGAGAGCACCTGTACGGTGAAAGAGGAAGGACCTGGGTTTATAGGGTTCAACACCCCATTAGCAGAGAGGAGCTGTTTTAAGAAAGAATATGGGCACCAACTATCCAATGTTCCCCAAGGTCCTACATCCAATGTGTTTAAAGCTTATTGTGTCCAAACTCAAATCCAGTTTTAGTCTTCAATATATATTAATTGTGCACACAACAGGTACAGATGCACACAAGCACACAATTATAAATAAAGAAAAATTCCAGGGGGCTGGAGAGATGGCTCAGAGGTTAAAAGCAGTGACTGCTCTTCCAGAGGTCCTGAGTTCAATTCCCAGCAACCACATGATGGCTTACAACCATCTGTAATGAGATCTGGCGCCCTCTTCTGGTGTGTGAGAAGCAGAATGTTGTACACATAATAAATAAATAAAATTAAAAAAAAAAAAGTTCCATAAATTCTAAAAGTGGGGTGAAAGGAGCCTACCACCCACTAGTTTGTCCAGCTACAGATCTTATAACTTGTCCCTTCCCAACTCTCAGGAAGCAGCCGCTCCGTGACACTGTTCTCTGCTGGACGAGAATCCACTGCCTCACATCTTGCAGCATGCTTGTCCTCATCCACTTCAGACACAGCCATTTACTAGTTTTTCTCTCGCCCCTTAATAGTTTTTCCTTAGTCTCTCCTACTTTGTTGAATTTCTTCTAGACTTACAAGGAAAATGAGAAAAATTAAGTTGCTAATTGTTCATATTTTTGCCTCATGCTGTAGAAAAAAATCCTCTACAATATGAATATTTATTACTCTCATTGGATAATAAAAAGCTGACAGGCCTGTAGCTGGGCAGGAAGTTAGGCAGGAAAGCCAAACTGAGACTGATGGGAAAGAGGGCGGAATTAGGAGACATGCCAGTCAACCAGCCAGTCACAGGTAAAGACACAAGTTAAGTGGCAATATACAGATGAATAGAAATGGGTTAATTTAAATGTAAGTGTTAGCTAGTAACAAGCCAGAGCTATTGGCTGGGCATTTACAATTAATATAAGCCTCTGTTGGTAATTAGGAAAGCAACTGCTGGGTATGGTCAGGACAGGAAAACTCCGCCTATAGCTTCATCCTAGCCTAGTAGCTTTACTGAGATTCCAAATCTAATCCTGACAGTCCTAACAGCTGACAACTATGGGAACTCACCTCCTTCCCCATGGCAATCTTGGAACCTTTCACCCTGAGACCTCCAGCACCTCTTCCTGCCCTGCCGTCCACACAGGCACGGTTTTTGTTCAGTCTTCCCACTAACCTCAGGGTAGGTTCTAATGAAACCCACCCATCATTTGATCAATAGGAAGTTTTAAAACTGGCCAGAAAAATGAAGAAAATTAGGAGGCATGAGAAGGAGAGCCTTACTCCCACTGGCTGAAGGTATCACAAGATTGAGAGCCATGCTTACAGTAAGGACTCTCTTGACCTTTCTGACCTGCATCAGTCTTACTAACTCCTGGTCTACAATCTCAAAACCTTTCAAGATGAACCTCCAGCCACCTTACAGTCCCAGTCACTAAAGAAGCGCTCCTTGGGTCAAAAACAAGCATATCAAAACACCGTTCTAGGTTTACTTTTAGTTTTTGTATGAGTGTTTTGTGGCATGTGCGCACCTAGTGCCCATGGAGGCCAGGAAAAGACACTGGATCCTCTAGAAATGAAGTTATGGGCAGTTACGAGATGCCATGGGAGTGCTAGGAACCAAATTCAGCCCTCTGCAAGGGCAGCCAGTGCTCTCAACTACTGAGCCATCTCTCCAGTTCCTATGAAATAATCTTTCAAATCTTTTGGGTAATGTAACTTCAAAAGCCGCCAACTTCATATATACACCTATGGCTAAAACATTTAAATGCAATTTTCTCTTCCCTTAACACATGTGTTCGGTCTGTATCGAAACTTTTTCTTAATAATTTCCAACTCTCTGTTTACACTGATTTGTCCTATAATTCTTTTATTCAGTGTAAATCAATAATCCCAGCTTCAGGGCTAGAAGATGGTTCAGTGGTTCATCACCCACATAGGATACCTCCAATCCCAGGAAACGTAACACCCTCTTCGGCTCTCTGTGGGTATCTGCAGACATTCAAATACATACACACAAATAAAAATAAAATCTTTAATTAAAAAAAACAAATCCCAACTTCAGCTGGGCGGTGCTGACATACACCTTTAATTCCTGGACTCAGGAGGCAGAGATAGGTGATCTCTGAGTTCCAGGACAGCCAGGGCTGCAGAGGGAAAACCCTGTTTCAAAGAAGAAGGAAAAAAGAAAATCTGAGCTTCTGATTTCCTGACGGCTCCCCTCAGTAAAGACTTCTCTGCTGTGACTAAGTGTGCTATCAGGACTCAAGTAATCTCCTCTGCTCTGCTTGTAAAGGAGAGCAGGCGCTAGGCCGTTCTACAGTCCTCAGTACACAGACTATGGCAGCAGAAAAGACTCCCCCACCCATGTCCATGCTCTAATCCCCTCTAACATGTGAACAAGATACGTTACAGGGCAGGGGAAATTAAGGTTACATAAGGGCTTAAGGTTGCTAAAATCAAATGGCCTTGGTTTGGAGATTATCCTGGATTGTCCAGATGAACACCATCCCCAGTGCCCCCCCCCCAAAGTGTAGTACAGGGCCTCGTAAAGTCTAAGTGAGTGACAGGAAGTTGGTATCTGAGGGATGTAAAAGCAACCAAACACTGCTGACCTTAAGACACAGGGGAGGCTGAGGCCAAGGAACAAGGGCAGCCTATGAGAACAGAAGGCAGAGAAAACATGCAATCCCCAGACCCTCACAAAGAACCTTGGTACTGACCCACTTCAAACATGTGGTCTCCACATCAGAGGCAGAAATGGGCTGCAGTGAGCACATGGGTGAACATACTGTTGTGAGCTACTACTGTGCTCTGTTACAGGAGCCAGTGGAAATTAATGCACACACAATGTTTCAGTTTACTGTAGACATTACATATACAAACAAATGTTCCCTAATAGTCTTAAAAACTTAAAAGTATACAGTTAGCTCACCTTTCTTAATTACATATTTAAGAATTTGGTTGCTTTTTTTAAACAAACAGGCTTACGAAATATAAGACCTCAAAATGCTTGTTTTTTTTTTAAAAAAATAGAAATTGCTGGATGTGGTGGCACAGTATCTTTAATTCCAGCACTCGGGAGGCAGAGGCAGGTGGATCACTGATGAGGCTAGTCTGGTCTACATAGTGAATGAGAGGAAGGACAGTGAGGACTATGTAGAGAGACCTTATCTAAAAAATAAAATTAAAGAAAGAAAGAAATGAAAAACTTTGCAATGTGCATAGTCTGATGGTCTTCAGTTCCCTCTAATCTGTTTGGGGGCCTGCGTGTTCATTCACTAACATATCACATGCCATTCTAGCACGGAAAGTACTCAACTCTAACTATTTCACATTATTTCATCTATAAAAATATGGAGCACATCACAAACTTGTGTAGCAGCTTTGCCCAGGGACCATGCTCATCTTCATAAAGCAAATAAAACAACAAATCCTTGCAATGTCAGCAAAGGAAAAAACAAAAGCAAACATTGGGGCTGGAGAAACAGCTCAATGGCTATGAGCACTTGTTGCTCTTCTAAAGAACCTGTTCCATTCCTGGTGCCCATACAGACCACAGTCTTTTGTAACTCTAGTTCCAGGGGGATCTGATGCTTTCTTCTGGTCCCCATGGGTGCTATACACATATGGTACACAGACAAACAATGTGTGTGTTGTGTGTGTGTATGTGTAAAACATTTTAAAATTCTAGAAAAAAGAAATGTCTCCCAAGTCATAACAGAGATGATGGGCTAAGATCATCATCACCCACAAAGCAGAAGGATGCCCATTCTAAAGTCTCCAGTTCTCAGCAGACTTTCTGCTCTACACAAGACATCGCTCCATCCTCTCCTTGCCCCTGGACTCCTCACTGCTTTCCTGACACACAAAGGCACTTTCTAAGTTGGAAGAATTATTCAAGAATCATTCCGTGGAAGGCCCAGGTAGACCAATACTGTACATATTAGTAGTCTGGGTGAGTGGCACACTCCTTTAATCCCAGCACTCCAGAGGCAAAGACTGGTAGACCTCTGTGAGTTTCAGGCCAGTCTGGTCTACAGAGCAAGTTCCAGGACAGCCAGGGCTGTTATACAGAGAACCCTACCTCAAAAAATAAAATAAAAGTTACCACCAGTATAGGGAATTTGCTGACATCAGAGGTTAACTATTCCTGAGCTGGAGATGTAGTTCAATTAGTAAAATGCTTGCCTCACATTCACGAAGTCTTGGGTTCAATTCCTAGTACCACATAAAGCCAGCAAGGTGTCTGAGCCTATAGTTCTAGCACTCAAGATATACATAAGAGGACCAGAAGTTCAGAAAAACACCAGCAACATGACTCAATGAGTTAAGACACTCGCCACCGAGTCTGACAACCTAACTTCAACCCCCAGATCCCATGAGATCCAAATATGAAAGGCTGTCCTCGGACCTCCACTGTGTCACATATGTGCACTGTGACATGTGTGTGTCTATGCACACAAAAGCACAAACTTTTTTAATTAAAAAAGAAGTCCAAAGACCATCCTCAGCTACCATACTAAATTCTAGGTCAGCCAGGAACATTTGAGAAAAAAAAAAAAAAAGAGGTTGCTAGACAGTGATGGCACATGCCTTTAATCCCAGCATTCGGGAGACAGGCAGAGGCTAGTGGACCTCTGTTGAGTTCAAGGGCAGTCGGGTATACAGAGTGAGTTCCAGGAAAGGCTCCAAAGAAGAGAGAGAGGGGGGGGGGGTTAACTGCTTGTTGTATCAACCAAAGAACCAAGTCAAAGTACCAACTCCACATTTAAAATAAAAGTGTTTCGCACCTCCTCAGACACACGGCTCTCTG